>NC_133151.1:39403300-39740668 GCF_048418815.1 Hemitrygon akajei
AGATAGAGTACATGTGGAGAGGGTCTTTCCTATAGTGAGGGAGCCTAGGACCAGAGGAAACAGATAGTTTCGATGTGGAGAGGATGTTTCCTATAGTAGGGGAGTCCAGAACCTGAGGGCACAGTTAGAGGGATGTGGAGAGGATGTTTCCTATACTGGAGGAGTCTAGGACCAGTGGAAACAGATAGAGTGGATGTGGAGAGGACGTTTCCTATAGTGGGGGAGTCTAGTACCAGAGGACAAAGATAGAGTGGATGTGGAGAGGACGTTTCCTATTGTGGGGGAGTCTAGGACCAGGGGACAAATATAGAGTGGATGTGGAGAGGATGTTTCCTATAGTGGGGGAGTCTAGGACCATAGGACACAGATAGAGTGGATGTGGAGAGGATGTTTCCTATAGTGGGGGAGTCTAGGACCTGAGGACACAGATAGAGTGGATGTGGAGAGGATGTTTCCTATAGTGGGGGAGTCTAGGACCAGAGGACACTGATATGGTGGATATGGAGAGGATGTTAACTTTACTGCGGGTGTCAAGGACAAGAGGACAAAGATAGAGTGGATATGGAGAGGATATTTCCTATAGTGGGGGAGTCTAGGACCAGAGGACACAGATAGAGTGGATGTTGAGATGATGATTCATTGTGTGGGGGAGTCTAGGAACAGAAGACATAGATAAAGAGGATGTGGAGAGGATGTTTCCTACACTGGCGGAGTCTAGGACCATAGGAAACAGATAGAGTGGATGTTGAGAGGATGATTCCTTTTGTGGGGGATTCTAGGTCAGGAGGACACAGATAGACCGGATGTGGAGAGGATCTTTCCTATATTGAGGGAGTCTAGGACCAGAGGACACAGATAGACTGGATGTTGAAAGGCTGTTTCCTTTCGTGAGGGATTCTAGGACAGGGGAACACAGATATACTGGATGTAGACAGGATGCAGACTATAGTGGGGGAGTCCAGGTCCTGAGGACATAGATAGAGTGCATGTGGAGAGGATGTTGGCTATAGCGGGGGTTCTAGGACCAGAGGGCAGAGATGGAGTGTATGTGGAAAGGATGTTTCTTATAGTGGGGGAGTCTAGGACCAGAGGACACAGATGGAGTGGATGTCGAGAGGATGTTTCATTTTGTGGGGGAGTCTAGGAACAGAGGACACAGATAGAGTGGATGTGTAGAGAAGGTTACCTATAGTAGTGGAGTCCAGGACCAGAGGGCACAGATAGAGTGGATGTTGAGATGATGATTCATTTTGTGGGGGAGTCTAGGAACAGAGGACATAGATAAAGTGGATGTGGAGAGGATGTTTCCTACACTCTGGGAGTCTAGGACCATAGGACACAGACAGACTGGATCTGGAGAGGATGTTTCCTATATTGAGTGAGTCTAGGACCAGAGGGCACAGATAGAGAGGATGTGGAGAGGAAGTCTCCTATAGTGGGGGAGTCTGGGACCAGAGGGCACAACTAGAGTGGATGTGAGGAGGATGTTTCCTATAGTGGGGGAGTCTAGGACCAGAGGACACTGATATGGTGGATGTGGAGAAGATTTTAACTTTACTGCGGGAGTCAAGGACAAGAGGACAAAGATAGAGTGGATGTACAGAGGACGTTTCCTATAGTGCGTGAGTCTAGGACCAGAAGGCACAGATAGAGTGGATGTGTAGAAAATGTTGCCGATAGTGGGGGAGTCTATGACCTGAGGACACATATAGAGTAGATAGAGTACATGTGGAGAGGGTCTTTCCTATAGTGAGGGAGCCTAGGACCAGAGGAAACAGATAGTTTCGATGTGGAGAGGATGTTTCCTATAGTAGGGGAGTCCAGAACCTGAGGGCACAGTTAGAGGGATGTGGAGAGGATGTTTCCTATACTGGAGGAGTCTAGGACCAGTGGAAACAGATAGAGTGGATGTGGAGAGGACGTTTCCTATAGTGGGGGAGTCTAGTACCAGAGGACAAAGATAGAGTGGATGTGGAGAGGACGTTTCCTATTGTGGGGGAGTCTAGGACCAGGGGACAAATATAGAGTGGATGTGGAGAGGATGTTTCCTATAGTGGGGGAGTCTAGGACCAGAGGACACAGATAGAGTGGATGTGGAGAGGATGTTTCCTATAGTGGGGGAGTCTAGGACCTGAGGACACAGATAGAGTGGATGTGGAGAGGATGTTTCCTATAGTGGGGGAGTCTAGGACCAGAGGACACTGATATGGTGGATATGGAGAGGATATTAACTTTACTGCGGGAGTCAAGGACAAGAGGACAAAGATAGAGTGGATGTGGAGAGGATGTTTCCTATAGTGGGGGAATCTAGGACAGAGGACACAGATAGAGAGGATGTGGAGAGTATGTTCCCTATACTGGGGGAGTGTAGGGCCGGAGGACACCGATAGAGAGGATGTGGAGAGGATGTTTCTTATATTGGGGTGTCTAGGATCAGAGGACACAGATAGAGTGGATGTGGAGAGGATGTTCCCTATAGTGGGGGAGTGTAGGACCAGAGGACAAAGATGCTGCGGATGTGGAGATAATGTTTCCTATAATGGGGGAGTCTAGGACCAGAGGACACAGATGGAGTCAATGTGGAGAGGATGTTCCCTATAGTGGGGGAGACTAGCACAGAGGACACAGATATAGTGGATGTGGAGAGTATGTTTCCTATAGTGGTGGAGTGTAGGACCAGAGGACACCAATAGAGTGGATGTGGAGAGGATGTTTCCTATAGTGGGGGAGTGTAGGACCAGAGGACACAGATGGAGTGGATGTGGTGAGGAAGTTTCCTACAGTGCGGGAGACTAGGACCAGAGGACACAGATAGAGAGGATTTGGAGAGTATGTTGGCTATAGTGGGGGAATCTAGTACCAGACGACACAAATGGAGTCGATGTGGAGAGGATGTTTCTTATATTGGGGTGTCTAGGATCAGAGGACACAGATAGAGTGGATTTGGAGAGGATGTTCCCTATAGTGGGTGAGACTAGGACAGAGGACACAGGTAGGGTGGATATGGAGAGGATGTTTCCTATTGTGGGGGAGTCTAGGACCAGAGGACACAGATAGAGTGGATGTGGAGTGGATGTTCCCTATAGTGGGGGAGACTAGCACAGAGGACACAGATAGAGTGGTTATGGAGAGGATGTTTCCTATAGTTGGGGAGTCTGGGACCAGAGGACAAAGATGCTGCGGATGTGGAGATAATGTTTCCTATAATGGGGGAGTCTAGGACCAGAGGACACAGATGGAGTCAATGTGGAGAGGATGTTCCCTATAGTGGGGGAGACTAGCACAGAGGACACAGATATAGTGGATGTGGAGAGTATGTTTCCTATAGTGGTGGAGTGTAGGACCAGAGGACACCAATAGAGTGGATGTGGAGAGGATGTTTCCTATAGTGGGGGAGTGTAGGACCAGAGGACACAGATGGAGTGGATGTGGTGAGGAAGTTTCCTACAGTGCGGGAGACTAGGACCAGAGGACACAGATAGAGAGGATTTGGAGAGAATGTTGGCTATAGTGGGGGAATCTAGTACCAGACGACACAAATGGAGTCGATGTGGAGAGGATGTTTCTTATATTGGGGTGTCTAGGATCAGAGGACACAGATAGAGTGGATGTGGAGAGGATGTTCCCTCTAGTGGGTGAGACTAGGACAGAGGACACAGGTAGGGTGGATATGGAGAGTATGTTTCCTATTGTGGGGGAGTCTAGGACCAGAGGACACAGATGGAGTCAATGTGGTGAGGATGTTCCCTATAGTGGGGGAGACTAGCACAGAGGACACAGATAGAGTGGTTATGGAGAGGATGTTTCCTATAGGTGGGGAGTCTGGGACCAGAGGAAACAGATAGAGTGGATGTGGAGTGTATGTTTCCTATAGTGGAGGTGTGTAGGATCAGAGGACACCGATAGAGTGGATGTGGAGTGTATGTTTCCTATAGTGGGGAGTCTAGGACCAGAGGGCACATATATAGTGGATGCGGATAGGATGTTTCCTATAGTGGTGTGTCTAGGACCAGAAAACACAGATAGAGTGGATGTTGAGAGGATGTTTCCTATTGTAGGGGAGTCTAGGACCAGAGGGCACAGATATAGTAGATGTGGATAGGATATTTCCTATACTGAGGAAGTCTACGTCCAGATGACACAAGTAGAGAGGATGTGGAGAGGATGTTGCCTATAGTGGGGGAGTCTAGGAACAGAGGACACATATTAAGTAGATAGAGTGCATGTGGAGAGGATGTTTCCTATAGAGGGGGAGTCTAGGTCTAGAGGGCTCAGATAGAGTGGTTGTGGAGAGGATGTTGCCTATAGTGGGGGAATCCAGGACAAGAGGGCACAGATAGAGTGGATGGGGAGAGCATGTTTCCCATAGAGGGGGAGTCCAGGTCTAGAGGGCTCAGATATAGTGGTTGTGGAGAAGATGTTCCCTATAGTGGGGGAGTCTAGGAGAAGAGGGCACAGATAGAGTGGATGTGGAAAGGATGTTACCTATACTGGGGGAGTCTACGAACAGATGACACAAATAGAGTGGTTGTGGAGAGGATGTTTCCTATTGTAGGGGAGTCTAGGACCAGAAGACACAGATAGAGTGGATGTGGAGAGGATGTTTCCTCCAGTGGGGTGTCTAGGACCAGAGGACACAGATAGAGTGGATGTGGAGAGGATGTTTCCTATTGTAGGGGAGTCTAGGACCAGAGGGCACAGATATAGTGGATGTGGAAAGGATGTTTCCTATACTGGGGAACTCTACGTCCAGATGACACAAATAGAGTGGATTTGGAGAGAATGTTGACTATGCTGGGGGAGTCTAGGACCAGCGGACACAGATGGAGTCGATGTGGATAGGATGTTTCCTATATTGGGGGAGTCAATGGATCGGAGCACACAGATAGAGTGGATGTGGAGAGGAAGTTTCCTGTAGTGGGGATGTGTAGGACCAGTGGACACAGATAGAGTGGATGTGGAGAGGACATTGACTATAGTGGGGAGCCTAGGATCAGAGGACACAGATAGAGTGGATGTGGAGAGGATGTTCCCTATAGTGGGGGAGACTAGGACAGAGGACACAGCTAGTGTGGATATGGAGAGGATGTTTCCTATAGTGTGGGAGTCTGGGACCAGAGGACACAGATAGAGTGGATGTGGAGAGGATGTTTCCTATTGTGGGGGAGTCGAGGACCAGAGAACACAGACTGAGTGGATGTGGAGAGGATATTTCCTGTAGTGGGGCAGTCTGGGACCAGAGGACACAGATAGAGTGGATCTGGAGAGGATGTTTCCTATATTGGGGAAGTCTAGGAACTGAGGACACAGATAAACTGGATGTGGAGAGGATGTTGCTTATAGTGGGGGAGTCTAGGAACAGAGGACACATATTAAGTAGATAGAGTGCATGTGGAGAAGATGTTTCCTATAGAGGGGGAGTCCAGGTCCAGAGGGCTCAGATAGAGGGGTTGTGGAGAGGATGTTTCCTATACTGGGGGAGTCTACGACCATATGACACAAATAGAGTGGATGCGGAGAGGATGATGCCTGTAATGGGGGAGTCTAGGACCAGAGGACACAGATAGAGTGAAAGTGGAGAGAATGTTGACTATGGTGGGGGAGTCTAGGACCAGTGGACACAGATGGAGTCGATGTGGATAGGATGTTTCCTCTATTGGGGAGTCTAGGATCAGAGGACACAGATAGAGTGGATGTGGAGAGGATGTTCCCTATCGTGGGTGAGACTAGGACAGAGGACACAGATAGGGTGGATATGGAGAGCCTGTTTCCTATAGTGGGGGAGTCTAGGACCAGAGGACACAGATAGAATCAATGTGGAGAGGATGTTCCCTATAGTGGGGGAGACTAGCACAGAGGACACAGATAGAGTGGATTTGGATGTGGAGAGGATGTTCCCCATAGTGGGGCAGACTAGGACAGAAGACACAGATAGAGTGGATGTGGAGAGGAAGTTTCCTGTAGTGGGGATGTCTAGGACCAGTGGACACAGATAGAGTGGATGTGGAGAGAATGTTTCCTATGGTGGGGGAGTCTACGACCAGAGGACACAGATAGAGTGGATGTGGAGTGGATGTTTCCTATACTGGGGGAGTCAATGGATCAGAGGACAGAGATAGAGTGGATGTGGAGAAGAAGTTTCCTGTAGTGGGGATGTGTAGGACCAGTGGACACAGATAGCGTGGATGTGGAGAGGACGTTGACTATAGTGGGGAGTCTGGGATCAGAGGACACAGATACAGTGGATGTGGCGAGGATGTTCCCTATAGTGGGGCAGACTAGGTCAAGAGGGCACAGATAGAGTGGATGCGGGAAGGATGTTTCCTATACTGGGGGAGTCTACGACCAGATGATACAAATAGAGTGGATGTGGAGAGGATGTTTCCTATTGTAGGGGAATCTAGCACCAGAAGACACAGATAGAGTGGATGTGGTGAGGATGTTTCCTGTAGTGGGGTGTCTAGGACCAGAGGACACAGATAGTGTGGATGTGGAGAGGATGTTTGCTGTAGTGGAAGAGTCTTGGACCAGTGGACACAGATACAGTGGATGTGGAGAGTATGTTTCCTATAGTGAGGGAGTCTAGGACCAGAGGACACAGATAATGTGGATGTGGAGAGGATGTTTCCTATAGTGGGGGAGTCTATGACCAGAGGACACAGATAGAGTGGATGTGGAGTGGATGTTTCCTATACCTGGGGAGTCAATGGATCAGAGGATACAGATAGAGTGGAAGTGGAGAGGATGTGTCCTATATTGGGGGAGTGTGGGACCAGAGGACACAGACAGAGTGAATGTGGAGAGGATGTTTCCTATAGTGGGGGAGCCTAGGACCAGAGGACACAGATAGAGTGGATATGCAGAGGATGTTTCCTATAGTGTGGGTGTCTGGGAGCAGAGGACACAGATAGAGTGGATGTGGAGAGGTTGTTTCCTATTGTGTGGGAGTCGAGGACCAGAGGACACAGATAGAGTGGATGTGGAGAGGATGTTTCCTATAGTGCGGGAGTCTAGGACCAGAGGATACAGATAGTGTGGATTTGGAGAGAATGTTGACTATGGTGGGGGAGTCTAGGACCAGCGGACACAGACGGAGTCGATGTGGATAGGATATTTCCTATATTGGGGAGTCTGGGATCAGAGGACACAGATAGAGTGGATGTGGAGAGGATGTTCCCTATGGTGGGGGAGTCTACGACCAGAGGACACAGATAGAGTGGATGTGGAGTGGATGTTTCCTATACTGGGGGAGTCAATGGATCAGAGGACACAGATAGAGAGGAAGTGGAGAGGATGTGTCCTATAGTGGGGGAGTCTGGGACCAGAGGACACAAACAGAGTGAATGTGGAGAGGATGTTTCCTATAGTGTGGGTGTCTGGGACCAGAGGACACAGACTGAGTGGATGTGGAGAGGATGTTGCCTATAGTGGGGAAGTCTCGGACCTGAGGACACAGATAAACTGGATGTGGAGAGGATGTTGCCTATAGAGGGGGAGTCTAGGTCTAGAGGGCTCAGATAGAGTGGTTGTGGAGAGGATGTTGCCTATAGTGGGGGAATCCAGGACAAGAGGGCACAGATAGAGTGGATGGGGAGAGCATGTTTCCCATAGAGGGGGAGTCCAGGTCTAGAGGGCTCAGATAGAGTGGAAATGGAGAGGATGTTTCCTATTGTAAGGGAGTCTAGGAGCAGAGGAGAGAGATAGAGTCCATGTGGAGAGGATGTTTCCTATAGAGGCAGAGTCTAGGTCTAGAGGGCTCAGACAGAGTGGTTGTGGAGTGGATGTTCCCTGTAGTGGGGGAGTCTAGGACAAGAGGGCACAGATAGAGTGGAAGTGCAAAGGATGTTTCCAATACTGGGGGAGTCTACGATCAGATGACACAAATAGAGTGGATGTGGAGAGGATGTTTCCTATAGTGGGGTGTCTAGGACCAGAGGACACAGATAGAGTGGATGTGGAGAGGATGTTTCCTATAGTGGGGGAGTGGGACCAGAGGGCACAAATAGAGAGGATGTGGAGAGGATGTTTCCGATAGTGGGGGAGTCTAGGACCAGAGGACACAGATAGAGTGGAAGTGGAGAGGATGTTTCCTATAGTGGTGTGCCTAGGACCAGAGGACACAGATAGAGTGGATGTGGAGAGGATGTTTCCTATTGTAAGGGTGTCTAGGACCAGAGGGCACAGATATAGTGGATGTGGATAGGATGTTTCATATAGTGGGGGAGTCTAGGACCAGAGGACACAGATGCAGTCGATGTGGAGAGGATGTTTCCTATAGTGGGGGAGTCTAGGTCTAGAGGACACAGATAGAGCGGATGTGGAGAGGATGTTTCCGATAGTGGGGGAGTCTAGGACCAGAGGACACAGATAGAGTGGAAGTGGAAAGGATGTTTCCAATACTGGGGGAGTCTACGATCAGATGACACAAATAGACTGGATGTGGAGAGGATGTTTACTATCGTGGGGAGTCTAGAACCAGCGGACACAGATATAGTGGATGTGGATAGGATGTTTCATATAGTGGGGGAGTCTAGGACCACAGGACACAGATAGAGTGGATGTGGAGAGGATGTTTCCTATAGTGGGGGAGTCTAGGTCTAGAGGACACAGATAGAGCGGATGTGGAGATAACGTTTCCTATATTGGGGGAGTCAAGGACCAGAGGACACATATAGAGTGGTTGTGGAGAGGATGTTTCCTATAGTGGGGGAGTCTGGGACCAGAGGACCCAGATAGAGTGAATGTAGAGAGGAAGTTTCCTGTAGTGGGGGAGTCTAGGAACAGTGGACACAGATAGAGTGGATGTGGAGAGGATGTTGCCTGTAGTGGGGGAGTCTAGGACAAGAGGGCACAGATAGAGTGGATGTGGAGAGGATGTTTCCTTTCTTTCTTTTCTTTTTAAATCTTTTTATTAATTTTAAGAAAAACATTAGTGAACTATGAATACAAAACGTTTGAGAGTACATAATTAATAGTTTAAATAAACAATCAGATATGTAATAATCAATATATATGGCCTCCCAAACTCATAGTATTAATGTAAAAGAGTCGAAAAAGAGAAGAAAAAAACCCCAACAAAAACTAAAAGAAAACTTTAAAAAAAACTAACCAACATGGGCAATTGCATAATGTTAAATACATCCAGTAGTGCCGATAACTCCGAACCTCCATCCAAATAATTAAGGATAATAACAGTAAGGTTTAGGATCAGACCATTTAACTCATATGAAAATGTTGAATAAATGGTCTCCAAGTTTCCTCAAATTTAACTGAATAATCAAAAACCACACTTCTAATTTTTTCTAAACTCAAACAGGAAATAGTTTGAGAAAACCACTGAAATACAGTTGGAGGGTTAATTTCTTTCCAATTCAGTAAAATGGATCTTCTAGCCATTAATGTAACAAATGCAATCATTCGTTGAGATGAAGCGGATAGACGATTATTATCTATCATTGGTAAACCAAAAATTGCAGTAAAAGGATGCGGTTGGTGAATGATATTTAAAACTCTTGAGATAATATTAAAAATATCTTTCCAATAGTTTTGTAAACAAGGACAGGACCAAAACATATGAGTCAGTGAAGCAACATCAGAATGACATCTGTCACAGGTTGAATTAACATAAGAATAAAATCGAGCAAGTTTATCTTTAGACATGTGAGCTCTATGTACGACCTTAAATTGTATCAGGGCATGTTTGGCACAAATAGAGGACAAATTTACCAATGATAAAATTTTTTCCCATTCCTCAGTAGATATAGGACAATGCAATTCTTCTTGCCATTCCTTTTAATTTTTCCTGATACATCTGGCTGTACACTCATAATCATATTATAAATGATAGCTACTAAACCCTTTTGACAAGGATTGAGGGTTAAAATTCTTTCTGTAATGTCCAATGGACATTCTTTCAAAAAAGACTTTAAATCATTATACAAAAAATTTCTGACTTGCAAATATCAAAAAAAATGGGTTTTAGGTAAATTATATTTATTAGATAGCTGTTCAAAGGACATAATGTTATCATCCAAAAACAGATCACGAAAACATGTTATACCTTTTGTTTTCCATAAAAGAAAAGCTTGATCTATAGATGATGGTCGGAAGAAGTAGTTAGATATTATAGGACTTGACAGCATAAACTTATTCAAGCCAAAAAATTTACGAAATTGAAACCAAATTCGTAATGTATACTTGACTATAGGATTAGTTATCTGTTTATTCATTTTGCATAACGAAAAAGGAAGTGAAGATCCTAAGATTGAGATCAGTGAAAAATCTTGCACAGATTTACATTCCAAATTTACCCATTGTGGGCAAGCAGCTGTAGTCAATTCTTGTGTCCAGAATATTAAATACCGTATATTAACTGCCCAATAGTAAAATCTTAAGTTTGGTAGAGCCAAGCCGCCCTCCTTCTTAGGCTTCTGTAAATATTTTTTGCCTAGTCTAGGATTTTTGTTCTGCCACAAATAAGAAGATATTTTAGAGTCAACCATATCAAAAAAAGATTTAGGAATAAAAATTGGTAATGCTTGAAATAAATATAAAAATTTAGGTAGTTTCATCATCTTAATGGCATTAATTCTACCTACCAAAGACAAAGATAATGGAGACCACCTATTAACCAGTTGCTGAATTTGATCGATTAAAGGTAGAAAATTAATTTTAAATAAATCTTTATGTTTTTTAGTAATTTTAATACCTAAATATGTGAAATAATCTGTAACAATTCTATATGGTACATGATTATAAATTGGAACATGCATATTTAATGGAAATAGTTCACTCTTATTAAAATTCAATTTATAACCAGAAAAGTTACTAAATTGAGCGAGCAAAGAAGAAATAGCAGGAATAGATCTTTCAGGGTCAGATATATATAATAACAAGTCATCCGCATATAATGATACCTTATATGTTGTCTCCCCACGGGTAATACCAAAAATATTGGGTGATTCACGAATAGCTATAGCCAAGGGTTCTAAAGCAATGTCAAATAATAAAGGACTTAAAGGACAACCTTGCTTTGTACCACGAAATAGCTGAAAAAAAGGGGATCTTTGATTATTGGTAAAAACCGAAGCTAAGGGTTTATGGTCTATTAATTTAATCCATGAAATAAATTTTGAACTAAAATTAAAATGTTGCATTGTATTAAGTAAATATGGCCATTCGACTCTATCAAATGCTTTTTCGGCATCTAAAGAAATGACACATTCTGGTATTTTAGATGAAGAGGTATAAATAATATTAATTAATTTACTAATATTAAAAGATGAATAGCGATTTTTAATAAATCCAGTCTGATCTTCAGAAATAATTCGAGGTAATATATTTCCTAATCTAATAGCCAAAATTTTACTAAAAATCTTAAAATCCGTATTCAACAAGGATATAGGCCGATAGGATGCGCATTCAGTAGGGTCTTTATCTTTTTTAAGAATTAAAGAAATAGAAGCTTCATAAAAAGATTGTGGTAGTTTACCTATACTTAATACATCTTTAAAAATTTTACAAAGCCAAGGAGAAAGTATGGAAGAAAAAGATTTGAAAAATTCTGTAGAAAAACCATCTGGACCAGAAGCTTTACCCGAATTCATTGAAAAAATAGCTTTTTCTATTTCAGACTCCGTAATAGGTGTGTCCAAAAATACACTATCCTCAACAGTTACTTTTGGAATATTCAATTTTCTTAAAAATTCATTTATTATGGAAGAGTCCTTAGTACATTCTGATTGATGTAAGGTATTATAAAAATCTTGAAAGGCTTTATTTATCTCTTTGTGATCGATCGTCAAAGTACCATCTTGTTTACGAATCCTAGTAATCTGTCATTTATCCGAAACAATTTTCAATTGGTTAGCTAGTAATTTACCAGACTTATCTCCATTTACATAGAATTGGGCTTTTGATTTAATTAACTGACTTTCAATCGAGGAGGATAATAGTAAGCTATGCTCCATTTGAAGTTCCACTCTTTCTTTATAAAGTTCTTTGCTAGGGGTCATTGAATAAATCTTGTCAATTGCTTTGATTTTATCAACTAGTGTTAATATTTTAGAATTAGTTCATTTCCTAACTCCAGCAGAATATGAAATAATCTGTCCACGAATATATGCCTTAAAAGTATCCCACAAAGTTCCACTAGAGATCTCTGCTGTAAAATTTGTTGAGAAAAACAAATCAATTTGCCGTTTAATAAAGTTGACAAAGTCAGGATCCTGCAATCAAACAGGATTAAACCTCCAACCTTTAGTATTAATATATGAATCCATCATCTTAATAGATAACTTCAAAGGTGCATGATCAGCTATGGTAATAGAGTCATATTTACAATCCATAACATCTGTAATTAAATGGTGATCAATGAAAAAATAATCAATTCTTGAGTAATTATGGCAAGCATGGGAAAAGTATGAAAATTCTTTGTCGTTAGGGTGTAAAAAACGCCAAATTTCACAAATAGCTGAATCAATCATAAAAGAGTTAATGAGAGAAGCCAATTTATTCGGAAGAGTTGGGGTGGGCTTGGATCTATCCATCAAAGGGTTTAAACAAGAGTTAAAATCCCCACCCATTATCAATCTGTATTGATTCAAATTAGGAAAGGATGTAAATAAACATTTAAAAAATTCAGGACAATCAGTATTTGGAGCATAAACATTAACTAAAACAACTTTTTGATTAAAAAGTAGACCAGTAATAAGCAAAAATCTACCTTGCGGATCTGAAATTGTTTCATGATGTATAAAAGAAGTTGATGAATCTATAAAAATAGAAACACCTCTTACTTTGGCTTGCGAATTTGAGTGATATTGTTGGCCCTTTCAAAACCTAAACAACCGTTGACTATCCACCTTCCTTACATGAGTCTCTTGTACAAAAATAACATTAGCATTCATTCTATGGAATACTTTGAATGTTTTTTCCCATTTGATCGGATGATTTAAACCATTAGTATTCCAAGAAACAAAGTTAATAGTCCTATCCATATTGACAATATTTATTACAATTAACACATAAGTTTGAAAAAAAAGTGAACTCATGAACCCGGAAGAAGGAAGTAAGTTCAAGGAGGAACCGGAAGTCACGGCACTGCGACCATTTTTGTAGTTTCATATAAGCCCATGAAATAAAACTAAGCAGAAAGCAGGCAAAAAGAAAAGAAAAAAGAAAAATCCCCCTCCCTCCACCCTCAAAACCCCAGGAAAAAAGCCAAAAAGAGGCAAGCAAGCAATCTAATACTAAAATTACCCCCGTGTCTCAAGACGGCAACTCAGACATAACAAAGTTTAAAAAAATACAAACAACCCACATTATAAGAAAGGGTTGGTATAACAAAAGTTAAAATATAAAATTAGTATTATAAATGTATATAAACAAAAGGGTTAAAAGAATTAAAACGAAAAAACCCATAAATGACTAATACTGGATTGGTATTTTAAATGAAAGTTTAGAACTTTCAAACACATCAAAACAGATATGACGTTCCAAGCACTAAAGTCTGTCGGGAAGAAGAAACGACATTTTATTTTTTTTTAAATCTTAATATTTAAATGTAAAGAGTATAAAAAAGCATATATCAGCTTAAAAAGAAGAGCAAAAAGGAGAAAAAAACCCTAATAAGTTATTTTCAACGCTAATAGATTAGTAATATGGAAAAATAATAAAGTCAAAATAAACCGAGCAAAAAGAGCTTTAACCGTATATAAGAAATACATGTATGCCATACCCAAAAAAAACCCAAACATCATTCTGTAACAGATCCAAATCTATAGGCTAAATTACATTAGTCAGCCCAATAGAATGTCATTGTTCCAGAAAACTTTGAGCATCCGCTGGAGATTTAAACAGCCGAAAAGTTCCGTCGTCAAGAGTGACTCTCAAGTGTGCTGGAAATAACAGCGCTTGCTTGCAGCCTTTCTGGTGAAATTTCGACATAACCGATCTAAAAGCCATTCTAGCCCTTAAAACTTCAGGGCTATAGTCTTGCAGAATGCGAAATTTAAACTCTTGATAGCAAATCATACCTTTTTTTCGAGCCGCCCAAATCAAACGTTCTTTGGTATGAGGGTAATGGATCCGAAGAATTACATGTCGTGGTTTCAAACTTGAATCCGACCGAAAACGGGAAACACGATGTGCCCGATCGATTACCGGGGGAGAGTCCAGTACCTCTAGACCCAAGACATCCATTAGAAATTTAGAGAAGAAAACGGTAAGATCACCGCTCTCAAATTTTTCCGGAATCCCAATTAATCGAAGATTTTGTCTTCGAGAGCGATTTTCCAAATCAGTAATTTTAACTTTATAACGATCCATCTGTTCAGAAGTCAAAGTTTGCTCTTGTATTTTTTCAATTATACGATCTTTCTTGCGAGCGGCTTCTTCAAGAACCAAAATACTTGCTTGTTGTTTTTGTGATCCCAGTGAAAGTGTCTGGAGCTTTTCTTCAACTAATTTCAAACGTTCGTCAAACCGAAAAAACTTTACGGTTATTTTTCTCTCCAGTTCTTCAAATTTGTCTTCTATAAGCTTCACCATTGTTTCTAAAGTTATCGGTTCTTTCGTCTGTTTTGATTCTTTTGCTCTGGACATTTCAGCAAGTTGAGAACAATTCAAATAGTTAAAAAGAAAAATTCTGTCTGTTTAGACCCCTTTAGAATAAATATAAGAAGATCCCTTAAGGGGTGTTTGTAGGTTAAAAAGACGTAAAAGGTTTGGAGCAAAGCCTAGAAGCGGTTCACTCCATGAGCGCCATCTTGAGACTCTCCAGATGTTTCCTATAGTGGGGGAGTCTGGGACCAGTGGACAAATAGAGTGGATGTAGAAAGGATGTTAACTTTACTACGGGAGTCAAGGAACAGAAGACACAGATAGAGTGGATGTGGAGAGGATGTATCCTATACTGGAGGAGTCTAGGACCAGTGGACACAGATAGAGTGGATGTGGAAAGGATGTTTCCTATAGTGGGGGAGTCTAGGACCAGAGGACACAGATGGAGTGGATGTCGAGAGGATGTTTCCTATAGTGAGGGAGTCTAGGAACAGAGGACATAGATAAAGTGTAGTGGAAAGGATGTTTACTACACTGGGGGAGTCTAGGACCAGAGGACACACATAGAGTGGATGTGGAGAAGCCATTTCCTACAGTGGGGGAGACGAGGACCAGAGGGCAAAGATAAAGTGGATGTGGAGAGGATGTTTCCTTTCGTGGGGGATTATACGACAGGGGAACACAGATATACAGGATGTAGAGAGGATGTTACCTATAGTGGGGGAGTCTGTGACCAGAGGGCACTGATAGAGAGGATGTGGAGAGGACGTTTCCTATAGTGGGGGACTCTAGGACCAGAGGGCAAAGATAAAGTGGATGTGGAGAGGATGTTGCCGATAGTGGGGGAGTCTAGGACCTGAGGACACATATAGAGTAGATAGAGTGCATGTGGAGAGGGTGTTTCCTATAGTGAGGGAGGCTAGGACCAGAGGAAATAGATAGATTGGATGTGGAGAGGATGTTTCCTATAGTAGGGGAGTCCAGGACCAGAGGGCACAGATAGAGTGGATGTGGAGAGGATGTTTCCTATAGTGGGGGAGTCTCAGACCAGAGGACAAGATATAGTGGATGTGGAGAGGATGTTAACTTTACTGCGGGAGTCAAGGAACAGAAGATACAGATAGAGTGGATGTAGAGAGGATGTTTCCTATAGTGGGAGTGTCTAGGACCAGTGGACACAGATAGAGTGGATGTGGAGAGGATGTTGGCTATAGTGGGGGTTCTAGGACCAGATGGCAGAGATGGAGTGGATGTGGAAAGGATGTTTCCTATAGTGGGGGAGTCCAGGACCAGAGGGCACAGATATAGTGGATGTGGAGAGGATGTTTCCTATACTGGGGGAGTATAGGACCAGAGGACACTGATATAGTGGAAGTGGAGAGGATGTTAACTTTACTGCGGGAGTCAAGGACCAGAGGACAAAGATAGAGTGGATGTGGAGAGGTTGTTTCCTATAGTGGGGGAGTCTAGGACAAGAGGGCACAGATAGAGTGGGTGTAGAAGGGATGTTTCCTATACTGGGGAGTCTACGACCAGATGACACAAATAGAGTGGATGTGGAGAGGATGTTTCCTATCGTGAGGGAGCCTAGGACCAGTGGACACAGATAGAGTGGATGTGGAGAGCATGTTGGCTATATTGGGGAGACTAGGACCAGAGGACACAGATACTGTTGATGTGGAGAGGATGTATAATTTTGTGGGGGAGGCTAGGAACAGCGGACATAGATAAAGTGGATGTGGAACGGATGTTGCCTATGGTGGGTGAGTCTAGGACCAGAGGGCACTGATAGAGAGGATGTGGAGAGGACGTTTCCTATAGTGGGGGAGTCTAGGGCCAGAGGGAACCGATAGAGTGGATGTGGACAGGCTGTTTACTATAGTGGGGGAGTCTAGGACCGGAGGGCAAAGATAAAGTGGATGTGGAGAGGATGTTGCCTAGAGTGAGGGAGTCTAGGACCTGAGGACACATATAGAGTAGATAGAGTGCATGTGGAGAGGGTGTTTCCTATAGTGAGGGAGTCTAGGACCAGAGGAAACAGATAGATTGGATGTGGAGAGGATGTTTCCTATAGTAGGGGAGTCCAGGACCAGAGGGCACAGATAGAGTGGATGTAGACAGGATGATTCCTATAGTGGGGGAGTCTCGGACCAGAGGACAAGATATAGTGGATGTGGAGAGGATGTTAACTTTACTGCGGGACTCAAGGAACAGAAGACACAGATAGAGTGGATGTGGAGAGGATGTTTCCTATACTGGAGAAGTCTAGGACCAGAGGACACAGATAGAGTGGATGTGGAGAGGATGTTTCCTATAGTGGGGGAGTCTGGGACCAGAGGGCACATATAGAGAGGATGTGGAGAGGATGTTTCCTATAGTGGGGGAGTCTGGGACCAGAGGGCACAGATAGAGAGGATGTGGAGAGGATGTTTCCTATAGTGTGGGAGTCTAGGACCAGAGGACACAGATAGAGTGGATGTTGAGACAATGTTTCCTTTAGAGGGGGATTCTAGGATAGGAGGACACAAATAGACAGGATGTGGAGAAGATGTATCCTCTACTGGGGGAGTCAATGGATCAGAGGTCACAGATAGAGTGGATGTGGAGAGGATGTTGCCTATAGTGGGGGAGTCTGGGACCAGAGGGCACAGTTAGAGTGGATGTGGAGAGGATGTTTCCTATAGTGGGGGAGTCTAGGACCAGAGGACACTGATATGGTGGAAGTGGAGAGGATGTTAACTTTACTGCGGGAGTCAAGGACCAGAGGACAAAGATAGAGTGGATGTGGAGAGGATGTTTCCTATAGTGGGGGAGTCTAGGACAAGAGGGCACAGATAGAGTGGGTGTAGAAGGGATGTTTCCTATACTGGGGAGTCTACGACCAGATGACACAAATAGAGTGGATGTGGAGAGGATGTTTCCTATTGTGAGGGAGCCTAGGACCAGTGGACACAGATAGAGTGGATGTGGAGAGCATGTTGGCTATATTGGGGAGGCTAGGACCAGAGGACACAGATAGAGTGGACATGGAGAGGATGTTTCCTATAATGATGGAGTCTAGGACCAGAGGACACAAATAGAGTGGATGTGCAGAGGATTTTCGTATAGTGGGGGAGTATAGGACCAGAGGGCACAAATAGACAGGATGTGGAGAGGATGTTTCCTATAGTGGGAGAGTCTAGGACCAGTGGACACAGATAGAGTGGATGTGGAGAGGATGTTGGCTATAGTGGGGGTTCTAGGTCCAGAGGGCAGAGATGGAGTGTATGTGCAAAGGAAGTTTCCTATAGTGGGGGAGTCCAGGACCAGAGGACACAGATAGAGTGGATGTGGAGAGGATGTTTCCTATTGTGAGGGAGCCTAGGACCAGTGGACTCAGATAGAGTGGATGTGGAGAGCATGTTGGCTATATTGGGG
This sequence comes from Hemitrygon akajei, assembly GCF_048418815.1. Taxonomy (NCBI): domain Eukaryota; kingdom Metazoa; phylum Chordata; class Chondrichthyes; order Myliobatiformes; family Dasyatidae; genus Hemitrygon; species Hemitrygon akajei. The sequence goes on from NC_133151.1 coordinate 39,421,280, forward strand.
AGGCTAGGACCAGAGGACACAGATAGAGTGGACATGGAGAGGATGTTTCCTATAATGATGGAGTCTAGGACCAGAGGACACAGATAGAGTGGATGTGGAGAGGATGTTTCCTATAGAGGGGGAGTCTAGGACCAGAGGACACAGATAGAGTGGATGTGGAGAGGATGTTTCGTATAGTGGGGGAGTCCAGGACCAGAGGACACAGATAGAGTGGATGTGGGGAGGATGTTTCATTCTGTGGGGGAGTCTAGGAACCGAGGACATAGATAAAGTGTAGTGGAGAGGATGTTTCCTACACTGGGGGAGTCTAGGACCAGAGGACACAGATAGAGGGGATGTTGAGAGGATGATTCCTTTAGTGGGGGATTCTAGGTCAGGAGGACACAGATAGACCGGATGTGGAGAGGATCTTTCCTATATTGAGGTAGTCTAGGACCAGAAGACACAGATAGACTGGATGTGGAGAACATGTATCCTATACTGGGGGAGACAATGGATCAGAGGTCACAGATAGAGTGGATGTGGAGAGGATGTTTCCTATACTGGGGGAGTCTAGGAGCAGAGGACACAGAGAGAGTGGATGTGGAGAGGATGATTCCTTTAGTGGGGGATTCTAGGTCAGGAGGACACAGATAGACCGGAAGTGGAGAGGATCTATCCTATATTGAGGGAGTCTAGGACCAGAGGACACAGATAGACCGGATGTGGAGAAGATGTATCCTATACTGGGGTAGTCAATGGATCAGAGGTCACAGATAGACTGGATGTGGAGAGGCTGTTTCCTTTTGTGAGGGATTCTAGGACAGGGGAACACAGATATACTGGATGTGGAGAGGATGTTGCCTATAGTGGGGGAGTCTGGGACCAGAGGGCACATATAGAGAGGATGTGGAGAGGATGTTTCCTATAGTGGGGTAGTCTGGGACCAGAGGGCACAGATAGAGTGGATGTTGAGACAATGTTTCCTTTAGAGGGGGATTCTAGGATAGGAGGACACAAATAGACAGGATGTGGAGAAGATGTATCCTCTACTGGGGGAGTCAATGGATCAGAGGTCACAGATAGACTGGATGTGGAGAGGATGTTGCCTATAGTGGGGGAGTCTGGGACCAGAGGGCACAGTTAGAGTGGATGTGGAGAGGATGTTTTCTATAGTGGGTGAGTCTAGGACCGTAGGACACTGATATGGTGGAAGTGGAGAGGATGTTAACTTTACTGCGGGAGTCAAGGACCAGAGGATAAAGATAGAGTGGATATGGAGAGGATGTTTCCTATAGTGGGGGAGTCTAGGACAAGAGGGCACTGATACGGTGGAAGTGGAGAGGATGTTAACTTTACTGCGGGAGTCAAGGACCAGAGGATAAAGATAGAGTGGATGTGGAGAGGATGTTTCCTATAGTGGGGAGTCTAAGACCAGATGACACAAATAGAGTGGATGTGGAGAGGATGTTTCCTACCGTGAGGGAGCCTAGGACCAGTGGACACAGATAGAGTGGATGTGGAGAGCATGTTGGCTATATTGGGGAGACTAGGACCAGAGGACACAGATACTGTTGATGTGGAGAGGGTGTATAATTTTGTGGGGGAGGCTAGGAACAGCGGACATAGATAAAGTGGATGTGCAGCGGATGTTGCCTATGGTGGGTGAGTCTAGGACCAGAGGACACAGATAGAGTGGACATGGAGAGGATGTTTCCTGTAGTGGGGGAGTATAGGACCAGAGGGCACAGATAGACTGGATGTGGAGAGGATGTTTCCTTTCGTGGGGGATTATATGACAGAGGAACACAGATATACTGGATGTAGAGAGGATGTTGCCTATAGTGGGGGAGTCTAGGACCAGAGGGAACCGATAGAGTGGATGTGGAGAGGACGTTTCCTATAGTGGGGGAGTCTAGGACCAGAGGACACCGATAGAGTGGATGTGGACAGGCTGTTTACTATAGTGGGGGAGTCTAGGACCAGAGGGCAAAGATAAAGTGGATGTGGAGAGGATGTTGCCTATAGTGGGGGAGTCTAGGACCTGAGGACACAGATAGAGTGGATGTGTAGAGAATGTTGCCGATAGTGGGGGAGTGAAGGAACAGAAGACACAGATAAAGTGCATGTGGAGAGGATGTTTCCCATACTGGAGGAGTCTAGGACCAGAGGACACAGATAGAGTGGATGTGGAGCGGATGTTGGCTATAGCGGGGGTTCTAGGACCAGAGGGCAGAGATGGAGTGGATGTGGAGAGGATGTTTCCTATACTGGAGGAGTCTAGGACCAGTGGACACAGATAGAGTGGATGTGGAGAGGATGTTGGCTATAGCGGGGGTTCTAGGACCAAAGGGCAGAGATGGAGTGGATGTGGAAAGGATGTTTCCTATAATGTGGTGAAGACAACCGGAGGACACAGATAGAATGGATGTGGAGAGGATCTTTCCTATATTGAGTGAGTCTACGACCAGAGGACACAGATAGACTGGATGTGGAGAAGATGTATGCTATACTGGGGGAGTCAATGAATCAGAGGTGACAGATAGACTGGATGTGGAGAGGCTGTTTGCTTTCGTGAGGGATTCTAGGACAGGGGAACACATATACTGGATGTAGAGAGGATGTTGCCTATAGTGGGGGAGTCTGGGAACAGAGGGCACAGATAGAGAGGATGTGGAGAGGATGTTTCCTATAGTGGGGGAGTCTGGGAACAGAGGGCACAGATAGAGAGGATGTGGAGAGGATGTTTCCTGTAGTGGCGGAGTCTAGAACCAGAGAACACTGATATAGTGGATGTGGAGAGGATGTTAACTTTACTGCGGGAGTCAAGGAACAGAAGACACAGAAAGAGTGGATGTGGAGAGGATGTTTCCTATACTGGAGGAGTCTAGGACCAGTGGACACAGATAGAGTGGATGTGGAGAGGATGTTTCCTATAGTGGGGAAGCCTATGACCAGAGGACACTGGTATAGTGGATGTGGAGAGGATGTTAACTTTACTGCGGGAGTGAAGGACCAGAGGACAACGATAGAGTGGATGTGGAGAGGACGTTTCCTATACTGGCGGAGTCTAGGACCAGAGGACACCGATAGAGTGGATGTGGAGAGGCTGGTTCCCATAGTGGGGGAGTCTAGGACCTGAGGACACAGATAGAGTGATGTGGTGAGGATGTTGCCGATAGTGGGGGAGTCTAGGACCTGAGGACACATATAGAGTAGATAGAGTGCTGTGGAGAGGGTGTTTCCTATAGTGAGGGAGTCTAGGACCAGAGGAAACAGATAGAGAGGATGTGGAGAGAACGTTACCTATAGTAGTGGAGTCCAGGACCAGAGGACACAGATAGACTGGATGTGGAGAGGCTGTTTCCTTTCATGAGGGATTCTAGGAACAGGAACACAGATATACTGGATGTAGAGAGGATGTTGCCTATAGTGGGGGAGTCTGGGACCAGAGGGCACATATAGAGAAGATGTGGAGAGGATGCTTCCTATAGTGGGGGAGTCTGGGAACAGAGGGCACAGATAGAGAGGATGTGGAGAGGATGTTTCCTGTAGTGGGGGAGTCTAGAACCAGACGACACTGGTATAGTGGATGTGGAGAGGATGTTAACTTTACTGCAGGAGTCAAGGACCAGAGGACAACGATAGAGTGGATGTGGAGAGGACGTTTCCTATACTGGGGGAGTCTAGGACCAGAGGACACAGATAGAGTGGATGTGGAGAGGCTGGTTCCTATAGTGGGGGAGTCTAGGACCTGAGGACACGGTTAGAGTGATGTGGTGAGGATGTTGCCGATAGTGGGGGAGTCTAGGACCTGAGGACACATATAGAGTAGATAGAGTGCATGTGGAGAGGGTGTTTCCTATAGTGAGGGAGTCTAGGACCAGAGGAAACAGATAGAGTGGATGTGGAGAGAACGTTACCTATAGTGGGGGAGTCTAGGACCAGAGCTCACAGATAGAGTGGATGTGGAGAGGATGTTTCCTAAGTGGGGGAGTCTAGGACCAGAGGACACAGATAGAGTGGATGTGGAGAGGATATTGATGATAGTGGGGGAGTCTAGGACCAGAGGACACAGATAGAGTGGATGTGGAGAGGATGTTTCCTATAGTGGGGGAGTCTAGGACCAGAGGGCACAGATAGAGTGGATGTGGAGAGGATGTTTCCTATAGTGGGGGAGTCTGGGACCAGAGGGCACAGATAGAGAGGATGTGGAGAGGATGTTTCCTATAGTGTGGGAGTCTAGGACCAGAGGACACAGATAGAGTGGATGTTGAGACAATGTTTCCTTTAGAGGGGGATTCTAGGATAGGAGGACACAAATAGACAGGATGTGGAGAAGATGTATCCTCTACTGGGGGAGTCAATGGATCAGAGGTCACAGATAGAGTGGATGTGGAGAGGATGTTGCCTATAGTGGGGGAGTCTGGGACCAGAGGGCACAGTTAGAGTGGATGTGGAGAGGATGTTTCCTATAGTGGGGGAGTCTAGGACCAGAGGACACTGATATGGTGGAAGTGGAGAGGATGTTAACTTTACTGCGGGAGTCAAGGACCAGAGGACAAAGATAGAGTGGATGTGGAGAGGATGTTTCCTATAGTGGGGGAGTCTAGGACAAGAGGGCACAGATAGAGTGGGTGTAGAAGGGATGTTTCCTATACTGGGGAGTCTACGACCAGATGACACAAATAGAGTGGATGTGGAGAGGATGTTTCCTATTGTGAGGGAGCCTAGGACCAGTGGACACAGATAGAGTGGATGTGGAGAGCATGTTGGCTATTTTGGGGAGGCTAGGACCAGAGGACAGAGATAGAGTGGACATGGAGAGGATGTTTCCTATAATGATGGAGTCTAGGACCAGAGGACACAAATAGAGTGGATGTGCAGAGGATTTTCGTATAGTAGGGGAGTATAGGACCAGAGGGCACAAATAGACAGGATGTGGAGAGGATGTTTCCTATAGTGGGAGAGTCTAGGACCAGTGGACACAGATAGAGTGGATGTGGAGAGGATGTTGGCTATAGTGGGGGTTCTAGGTCCAGAGGGCAGAGATGGAGTGTATGTGCAAAGGAAGTTTCCTATAGTGGGGGAGTCCAGGACCAGAGGACACAGATAGAGTGGATGTGGAGAGGATGTTTCCTATTGTGAGGGAGCCTAGGACCAGTGGACTCAGATAGAGTGGATGTGGAGAGCATGTTGGCTATATTGGGGAGGCTAGGACCAGAGGACACAGATAGAGTGGACATGGAGAGGATGTTTCCTATAATGATGGAGTCTAGGACCAGAGGACACAGATAGAGTGGATGTGGAGAGGATGTTTCCTATAGAGGGGGAGTCTAGGACCAGAGGACACAGATAGAGTGGATGTGGAGAGGATGTTTCGTATAGTGGGGGAGTCCAGGACCAGAGGACACAGATAGAGTGGATGTGGAGAGGATGTTTCCTATTGTGAGGGAGCCTAGGACCAGTGGACTCAGATAGAGTGGATGTGGAGAGCATGTTGGCTATATTGGGGAGGCTAGGACCAGAGGACACAGATAGAGTGGACATGGAGAGGATGTTTCCTATAATGATGGAGTCTAGGACCAGAGGACACAGATAGAGTGGATGTGGAGAGGATGTTTCCTATAGAGGGGGAGTCTAGGACCAGAGGACACAGATAGAGTGGATGTGGAGAGGATGTTTCGTATAGTGGGGGAGTCCAGGACCAGAGGACACAGATAGAGTGGATGTGGGGAGGATGTTTCATTCTGTGGGGGAGTCTAGGAACCGAGGACATAGATAAAGTGTAGTGGAGAGGATGTTTCCTACACTGGGGGAGTCTAGGACCAGAGGACACAGATAGAGGGGATGTTGAGAGGATGATTCCTTTAGTGGGGGATTCTAGGTCAGGAGGACACAGATAGACCGGATGTGGAGAGGATCTTTCCTATATTGAGGTAGTCTAGGACCAGAAGACACAGATAGACTGGATGTGGAGAACATGTATCCTATACTGGGGGAGACAATGGATCAGAGGTCACAGATAGAGTGGATGTGGAGAGGATGTTTCCTATACTGGGGGAGTCTAGGAGCAGAGGACACAGAGAGAGTGGATGTGGAGAGGATGATTCCTTTAGTGGGGGATTCTAGGTCAGGAGGACACAGATAGACCGGAAGTGGAGAGGATCTATCCTATATTGAGGGAGTCTAGGACCAGAGGACACAGATAGACCGGATGTGGAGAAGATGTATCCTATACTGGGGTAGTCAATGGATCAGAGGTCACAGATAGACTGGATGTGGAGAGGCTGTTTCCTTTTGTGAGGGATTCTAGGACAGGGGAACACAGATATACTGGATGTGGAGAGGATGTTGCCTATAGTGGGGGAGTCTGGGACCAGAGGGCACATATAGAGAGGATGTGGAGAGGATGTTTCCTATAGTGGGGTAGTCTGGGACCAGAGGGCACAGATAGAGTGGATGTGGAGAGGATGTTGCCTATAGTGGGGGAGTCTGGGACCAGAGGGCACAGATAGAGAGGATGTGGAGAGGATGTCTCCTATAGTGGGGGAGTCTGGGACCAGAGGGCACAACAAGAGTGGATGTGAGGAAGATGTTTCCTATAATGGGGGTGTCTACGACCAGAGGACACTGATATGGTGGATGTGGAGAGGATTTTTCCTATAGTGGGGGAGTCTAGGACAAGAGGACACAGATAGTGTGGATGTGGAGAGGATGTTTCCTATAGTGGGGGAGTCTAGGACCTGAGGACACAGATAGAGTGGATGTGTAGAGAATGTTGCCGATAGTGGGGGAGTCTAGGACCTGAGGACACAGATAGAGAGGATGTGTAGAGAATGTTGCCGATAGTGGGGGGTCTATGACATGAGGACACATATAGAGTAGATAGAGTGCATGTGGAGAGGGTCTTTCCTATAGTGAGGGAGCCTAGGACCAGAGGAAACAGATAGTTTGGATGTGGAGAGGATGTTTCCTATAGTAGTGGAGTCCAGGACCAGAGGGCACAGTTAGAGGGATGTGGAGAGGATGGTTCCTATACTGGAGGAGTCTAGGACCAGTGGAAACAGATAGAGTGGATGTGGAAAGGATGTTTCCTATAGTCGGTGAGTCTAGGACCAGAGGACACAGATAGAGTGGATGTTGAGATGATGATTCATTTTGTGGGGGAGTCTAGGAACAGAGGACATTGATAAAGTGGATGTACAGAGGATGTTTCCTACACTCTGGGAGTCTAGGACCATAGGACACAGATAGACCGGATGTGGAGAGGATCTTTCCTATATTGAGTGAGTCTAGGACCAGAGGACACAGATAGACTGGATGTGGAGAAGATGTATCCTATACTGTGGGAGTCAATGGATCAGACGTCACAGTTAGACTGGATGTGGAGAGGCTGTTTCCTTTCGTGAGAGATTCTAGGACAGGGGAACACAGTTATACTGGATGTAGAGAGGATGTTGCCTATAGTGGGGGAGTCTGGGACCAGAGGGCACATATAGAGAAGATGTAGAGTGGATGTTTCCTATAGTGGGGGAGTCTGGGAACAGAGGGCACAGATAGAGAGGATGTGGAGAGGATGTTTCCTGTAGTGGGGGAGTCTAGGACCAGAGGGCAAAGATAAAGTGGATGTGGACAGGGTGTTTCCTATAGTGGGGGAGTCTAGGACCAGAGGAAACAGATAGAGTGGATGTGGAGAGGATGTTTCCTATAGTGGGGGAGTCTAGGACCAGAGGACACAGATAGAGTGGATGTGGAGAGGATGTTTCCTATAGTTGGGGAGTCTAGGACCAGAGGACAAAGATAGAGTGGATGTGGAGACGACGTTTCCTATAGTGGGGGAGTCTAGGACCAGAGGGCAAAGATAAAGTGGATGTGGAGAGGATGTTTCCTATAGTGGGGGAGTCTGGGACCAGAGGACACAGATAGAGTGGATGTGGAGAGGATGTTGCCTATAGTGGGGGAGTCTGGGACCAGAGGGCACAGATAGAGAGGATGTGGAGAGGATGTCTCCTATAGTGGGGGAGTCTGGGACCAGAGGGCACAACAAGAGTGGATGTGAGGAAGATGTTTCCTATAGTGGGGGTGTCTACGACCAGAGGACAAGGATAGAGTGGATGTGGAGAGGATGTTTCCTATAGTGGGGGAGTCTAGGACCAGAGGACACAGATAGAGTGGATGTGTAGAGAATGTTGCCGATAGTGGGGGAGTCTAGGACCTGAGGACACAGATAGAGAGGATGTGTAGAGAATGTTGCCGATAGTGGGGGGTCTATGACATGAGGACACATATAGAGTAGATAGAGTGCATGTGGAGAGGGTCTTTCCTATAGTGAGGGAGCCTAGGACCAGAGGAAACAGATAGTTTGGATGTGGAGAGGATGTTTCCTATAGTAGTGGAGTCCAGGACCAGAGGGCACAGTTAGAGGGATGTGGAGAGGATGGTTCCTATACTGGAGGAGTCTAGGACCAGTGGAAACAGATAGAGTGGATGTGGAAAGGATGTTTCCTATAGTCGGTGAGTCTAGGACCAGAGGACACAGATAGAGTGGATGTTGAGATGATGATTCATTTTGTGGGGGAGTCTAGGAACAGAGGACATTGATAAAGTGGATGTACAGAGGATGTTTCCTACACTCTGGGAGTCTAGGACCATAGGACACAGATAGACCGGATGTGGAGAGGATCTTTCCTATATTGAGTGAGTCTAGGACCAGAGGACACAGATAGACTGGATGTGGAGAAGATGTATCCTATACTGTGGGAGTCAATGGATCAGACGTCACAGTTAGACTGGATGTGGAGAGGCTGTTTCCTTTCGTGAGGGATTCTAGGACAGGGGAACACAGTTATACTGGATGTAGAGAGGATGTTGCCTATAGTGGGGGAGTCTGGGACCAGAGGGCACATATAGAGAAGATGTAGAGTGGATGTTTCCTATAGTGGGGGAGTCTGGGAACAGAGGGCACAGATAGAGAGGATGTGGAGAGGATGTTTCCTGTAGTGGGGGAGTCTAGGACCAGAGGGCAAAGATAAAGTGGATGTGGACAGGGTGTTTCCTATAGTGGGGGAGTCTAGGACCAGAGGAAACAGATAGAGTGGATGTGGAGAGGATGTTTCCTATAGTGGGGGAGTCTAGGACCAGAGGACACAGATAGAGTGGATGTGGAGAGGATGTTTCCTATAGTTGGGGAGTCTAGGACCAGAGGACAAAGATAGAGTGGATGTGGAGACGACGTTTCCTATAGTGGGGGAGTCTAGGACCAGAGGGCAAAGATAAAGTGGATGTGGAGAGGATGTTTCCTATAGTGGGGGAGTCTGGGACCAGAGGACACAGATAGAGTGGATGTGGAGAGGATGTTGCCTATAGTGGGGGAGTCTGGGACCAGAGGGCACAGATAGAGAGGATGTGGAGAGGATGTCTCCTATAGTGGGGGAGTCTGGGACCAGAGGGCACAACAAGAGTGGATGTGAGGAAGATGTTTCCTATAGTGGGGGTGTCTACGACCAGAGGACAAGGATAGAGTGGATGTGGAGAGGATGTTTCCTATAGTGGGGGAGTCTAGGACCAGAGGACACAGATAGAGTGGATGTGTAGAGAATGTTGCCGATAGTGGGGGAGTCTAGGACCTGAGGACACAGATAGAGAGGATGTGTAGAGAATGTTGCCGATAGTGGGGGGTCTATGACATGAGGACACATATAGAGTAGATAGAGTGCATGTGGAGAGGGTCTTTCCTATAGTGAGGGAGCCTAGGACCAGAGGAAACAGATAGTTTGGATGTGGAGAGGATGTTTCCTATAGTAGTGGAGTCCAGGACCAGAGGGCACAGTTAGAGGGATGTGGAGAGGATGGTTCCTATACTGGAGGAGTCTAGGACCAGTGGAAACAGATAGAGTGGATGTGGAAAGGATGTTTCCTATAGTCGGTGAGTCTAGGACCAGAGGACACAGATAGAGTGGATGTTGAGATGATGATTCATTTTGTGGGGGAGTTTAGGAACAGAGGACATTGATAAAGTGGATGTACAGAGGATTTTCGTATAGTAGGGGAGTATAGGACCAGAGGGCACAAATAGACAGGATGTGGAGAGGATGTTTCCTATAGTGGGAGAGTCTAGGACCAGTGGACACAGATAGAGTGGATGTGGAGAGGATGTTGGCTATAGTGGGGGTTCTAGGTCCAGAGGGCAGAGATGGAGTGTATGTGCAAAGGAAGTTTCCTATAGTGGGGGAGTCCAGGACCAGAGGACACAGATAGAGTGGATGTGGAGAGGATGTTTCCTATTGTGAGGGAGCCTAGGACCAGTGGACTCAGATAGAGTGGATGTGGAGAGCATGTTGGCTATATTGGGGAGGCTAGGACCAGAGGACACAGATAGAGTGGACATGGAGAGGATGTTTCCTATAATGATGGAGTCTAGGACCAGAGGACACAGATAGAGTGGATGTGGAGAGGATGTTTCCTATAGAGGGGGAGTCTAGGACCAGAGGACACAGATAGAGTGGATGTGGAGAGGATGTTTCGTATAGTGGGGGAGTCCAGGACCAGAGGACACAGATAGAGTGGATGTGGAGAGGATGTTTCCTATTGTGAGGGAGCCTAGGACCAGTGGACTCAGATAGAGTGGATGTGGAGAGCATGTTGGCTATATTGGGGAGGCTAGGACCAGAGGACACAGATAGAGTGGACATGGAGAGGATGTTTCCTATAATGATGGAGTCTAGGACCAGAGGACACAGATAGAGTGGATGTGGAGAGGATGTTTCCTATAGAGGGGGAGTCTAGGACCAGAGGACACAGATAGAGTGGATGTGGAGAGGATGTTTCGTATAGTGGGGGAGTCCAGGACCAGAGGACACAGATAGAGTGGATGTGGGGAGGATGTTTCATTCTGTGGGGGAGTCTAGGAACCGAGGACATAGATAAAGTGTAGTGGAGAGGATGTTTCCTACACTGGGGGAGTCTAGGACCAGAGGACACAGATAGAGGGGATGTTGAGAGGATGATTCCTTTAGTGGGGGATTCTAGGTCAGGAGGACACAGATAGACCGGATGTGGTGAGGATCTTTCCTATATTGAGGTAGTCTAGGACCAGAAGACACAGATAGACTGGATGTGGAGAACATGTATCCTATACTGGGGGAGACAATGGATCAGAGGTCACAGATAGAGTGGATGTGGAGAGGATGTTTCCTATACTGGGGGAGTCTAGGAGCAGAGGACACAGAGAGAGTGGATGTGGAGAGGATGATTCCTTTAGTGGGGGATTCTAGGTCAGGAGGACACAGATAGACCGGAAGTGGAGAGGATCTATCCTATATTGAGGGAGTCTAGGACCAGAGGACACAGATAGACCGGATGTGGAGAAGATGTATCCTATACTGGGGTAGTCAATGGATCAGAGGTCACAGATAGACTGGATGTGGAGAGGCTGTTTCCTTTTGTGAGGGATTCTAGGACAGGGGAACACAGATATACTGGATGTGGAGAGGATGTTGCCTATAGTGGGGGAGTCTGGGACCAGAGGGCACATATAGAGAGGATGTGGAGAGGATGTTTCCTATAGTGGGGTAGTCTGGGACCAGAGGGCACAGATAGAGTGGATGTGGAGAGGATGTTGCCTATAGTGGGGGAGTCTGGGACCAGAGGGCACAGATAGAGAGGATGTGGAGAGGATGTCTCCTATAGTGGGGGAGTCTGGGACCAGAGGGCACAACAAGAGTGGATGTGAGGAAGATGTTTCCTATAATGGGGGTGTCTACGACCAGAGGACACTGATATGGTGGATGTGGAGAGGATTTTTCCTATAGTGGGGGAGTCTAGGACAAGAGGACACAGATAGTGTGGATGTGGAGAGGATGTTTCCTATAGTGGGGGAGTCTAGGACCTGAGGACACAGATAGAGTGGATGTGTAGAGAATGTTGCCGATAGTGGGGGAGTCTAGGACCTGAGGACACAGATAGAGAGGATGTGTAGAGAATGTTGCCGATAGTGGGGGGTCTATGACATGAGGACACATATAGAGTAGATAGAGTGCATGTGGAGAGGGTCTTTCCTATAGTGAGGGAGCCTAGGACCAGAGGAAACAGATAGTTTGGATGTGGAGAGGATGTTTCCTATAGTAGTGGAGTCCAGGACCAGAGGGCACAGTTAGAGGGATGTGGAGAGGATGGTTCCTATACTGGAGGAGTCTAGGACCAGTGGAAACAGATAGAGTGGATGTGGAAAGGATGTTTCCTATAGTCGGTGAGTCTAGGACCAGAGGACACAGATAGAGTGGATGTTGAGATGATGATTCATTTTGTGGGGGAGTCTAGGAACAGAGGACATTGATAAAGTGGATGTACAGAGGATGTTTCCTACACTCTGGGAGTCTAGGACCATAGGACACAGATAGACCGGATGTGGAGAGGATCTTTCCTATATTGAGTGAGTCTAGGACCAGAGGACACAGATAGACTGGATGTGGAGAAGATGTATCCTATACTGTGGGAGTCAATGGATCAGACGTCACAGTTAGACTGGATGTGGAGAGGCTGTTTCCTTTCGTGAGAGATTCTAGGACAGGGGAACACAGTTATACTGGATGTAGAGAGGATGTTGCCTATAGTGGGGGAGTCTGGGACCAGAGGGCACATATAGAGAAGATGTAGAGTGGATGTTTCCTATAGTGGGGGAGTCTGGGAACAGAGGGCACAGATAGAGAGGATGTGGAGAGGATGTTTCCTGTAGTGGGGGAGTCTAGGACCAGAGGGCAAAGATAAAGTGGATGTGGACAGGGTGTTTCCTATAGTGGGGGAGTCTAGGACCAGAGGAAACAGATAGAGTGGATGTGGAGAGGATGTTTCCTATAGTGGGGGAGTCTAGGACCAGAGGACACAGATAGAGTGGATGTGGAGAGGATGTTTCCTATAGTTGGGGAGTCTAGGACCAGAGGACAAAGATAGAGTGGATGTGGAGACGACGTTTCCTATAGTGGGGGAGTCTAGGACCAGAGGGCAAAGATAAAGTGGATGTGGAGAGGATGTTTCCTATAGTGGGGGAGTCTGGGACCAGAGGACACAGATAGAGTGGATGTGGAGAGGATGTTGCCTATAGTGGGGGAGTCTGGGACCAGAGGGCACAGATAGAGAGGATGTGGAGAGGATGTCTCCTATAGTGGGGGAGTCTGGGACCAGAGGGCACAACAAGAGTGGATGTGAGGAAGATGTTTCCTATAGTGGGGGTGTCTACGACCAGAGGACAAGGATAGAGTGGATGTGGAGAGGATGTTTCCTATAGTGGGGGAGTCTAGGACCAGAGGACACAGATAGAGTGGATGTGTAGAGAATGTTGCCGATAGTGGGGGAGTCTAGGACCTGAGGACACAGATAGAGAGGATGTGTAGAGAATGTTGCCGATAGTGGGGGGTCTATGACATGAGGACACATATAGAGTAGATAGAGTGCATGTGGAGAGGGTCTTTCCTATAGTGAGGGAGCCTAGGACCAGAGGAAACAGATAGTTTGGATGTGGAGAGGATGTTTCCTATAGTAGTGGAGTCCAGGACCAGAGGGCACAGTTAGAGGGATGTGGAGAGGATGGTTCCTATACTGGAGGAGTCTAGGACCAGTGGAAACAGATAGAGTGGATGTGGAAAGGATGTTTCCTATAGTCGGTGAGTCTAGGACCAGAGGACACAGATAGAGTGGATGTTGAGATGATGATTCATTTTGTGGGGGAGTCTAGGAACAGAGGACATTGATAAAGTGGATGTACAGAGGATGTTTCCTACACTCTGGGAGTCTAGGACCATAGGACACAGATAGACCGGATGTGGAGAGGATCTTTCCTATATTGAGTGAGTCTAGGACCAGAGGACACAGATAGACTGGATGTGGAGAAGATGTATCCTATACTGTGGGAGTCAATGGATCAGACGTCACAGTTAGACTGGATGTGGAGAGGCTGTTTCCTTTCGTGAGGGATTCTAGGACAGGGGAACACAGTTATACTGGATGTAGAGAGGATGTTGCCTATAGTGGGGGAGTCTGGGACCAGAGGGCACATATAGAGAAGATGTAGAGTGGATGTTTCCTATAGTGGGGGAGTCTGGGAACAGAGGGCACAGATAGAGAGGATGTGGAGAGGATGTTTCCTGTAGTGGGGGAGTCTAGGACCAGAGGGCAAAGATAAAGTGGATGTGGACAGGGTGTTTCCTATAGTGGGGGAGTCTAGGACCAGAGGAAACAGATAGAGTGGATGTGGAGAGGATGTTTCCTATAGTGGGGGAGTCTAGGACCAGAGGACACAGATAGAGTGGATGTGGAGAGGATGTTTCCTATAGTTGGGGAGTCTAGGACCAGAGGACAAAGATAGAGTGGATGTGGAGACGACGTTTCCTATAGTGGGGGAGTCTAGGACCAGAGGGCAAAGATAAAGTGGATGTGGAGAGGATGTTTCCTATAGTGGGGTAGTCTGGGACCAGAGGACACAGATAGAGTGGATGTGGAGAGGATGTTGCCTATAGTGGGGGAGTCTGGGACCAGAGGGCACAGATAGAGAGGATGTGGAGAGGATGTCTCCTATAGTGGGGGAGTCTGGGACCAGAGGGCACAACAAGAGTGGATGTGAGGAAGATGTTTCCTATAGTGGGGGTGTCTACGACCAGAGGACAAGGATAGAGTGGATGTGGAGAGGATGTTTCCTATAGTGGGGGAGTCTAGGACCAGAGGACACAGATAGAGTGGATGTGTAGAGAATGTTGCCGATAGTGGGGGAGTCTAGGACCTGAGGACACAGATAGAGAGGATGTGTAGAGAATGTTGCCGATAGTGGGGGGTCTATGACATGAGGACACATATAGAGTAGATAGAGTGCATGTGGAGAGGGTCTTTCCTATAGTGAGGGAGCCTAGGACCAGAGGAAACAGATAGTTTGGATGTGGAGAGGATGTTTCCTATAGTAGTGGAGTCCAGGACCAGAGGGCACAGTTAGAGGGATGTGGAGAGGATGGTTCCTATACTGGAGGAGTCTAGGACCAGTGGAAACAGATAGAGTGGATGTGGAAAGGATGTTTCCTATAGTCGGTGAGTCTAGGACCAGAGGACACAGATAGAGTGGATGTTGAGATGATGATTCATTTTGTGGGGGAGTTTAGGAACAGAGGACATTGATAAAGTGGATGTACAGAGGATGTTTCCTACACTCTGGGAGTCTAGGACCATAGGACACAGATAGACCGGATGTGGAGAGGATCTTTCCTATATTGAGTGAGTCTAGGACCAGAGGACACAGATAGACTGGATGTGGAGAAGATGTATCCTATACTGTGGGAGTCAATGGATCAGACGTCACAGTTAGACTGGATGTGGAGAGGCTGTTTCCTTTCGTGAGGGATTCTAGGACAGGGGAACACAGTTATACTGGATGTAGAGAGGATGTTGCCTATAGTGGGGGAGTCTGGGACCAGAGGGCACATATAGAGAAGATGTAGAGTGGATGTTTCCTATAGTGGGGGAGTCTGGGAACAGAGGGCACAGATAGAGAGGATGTGGAGAGGATGTTTCCTGTAGTGGGGGAGTCTAGGACCAGAGGGCAAAGATAAAGTGGATGTGGACAGGGTGTTTCCTATAGTGGGGGAGTCTAGGACCAGAGGAAACAGATAGAGTGGATGTGGAGAGGATGTTTCCTATAGTGGGGGAGTCTAGGACCAGAGGACACAGATAGAGTGGATGCGGAGAGGATGTTTCCTATAGTTGGGGAGTCTAGGACCAGAGGACAAAGATAGAGTGGATGTGGAGAGGACGTTTCCTATAGTGGGGGAGTCTAGGACCAGAGAGCAAAGATAAAGTGGATGTGGAGAGGATGTTTCCTATAGTAGGGGAGTCTGGGACCAGAGGACACAGATAGAGTGGATGTGGAGAGGATGTTGCCTATAGTGGGGGAGTCTGGGACCAGAGGGCACAGATAGAGAGGTTGTGGAGAGGATGTCTCCTATAGTAGTGGAGTCCAGGACCAGAGGGCACAAATAGAGTGGATGTGGAAAGGCTGTTTCCTTTCGTGAGGGATTCTAGGACAGGGGAACACAGATGTACTGGATGTAGAATGGATGTTGCCTATAGTGGGGGAGTCTGGGACCAGAGGGCACATATAGAGAGGATGTGGAGAGTATGTTTCCTGTAGTGGGGAGTATAGGACCCGAGGACACAGATAAAGTGGATGTGGAGAGGATGTTGCCTATAGTGGGGGAGTCAGGGACCAGAGGACAAAGATAGAGTGGATGTGGAGAGGACGTTTCCTATAGTGGGGGAGTCTAGGACCTGAGGACACAGATAGAGAGGATGTGTAGAGAATGCTGCCGACAGTGGGGGAGTCTATGACCTGAGGACACATATAGAGTAGATAGAGTGCATGTGGAGAGGGTCTTTCCAATAGTGAGGGAGCCTAGGACCAGAGGACACAGGTAGATGGTATGTGGAGAGGATGTTTCCTATAGTAGGGGAGTCCAGGACCAGAGGACACAGATAGAGGGATGTGGAGAGGATGTGTCCTATACTGGAGGAGTATAGGACCAGTGGAAACAGATAGAGTGGATGTTGAGATGATGATTCATTTTGTGGGGGAGTCAAGGAACAGAGGATATAGATAAAGTGGATGTGGAGAGGATATTTCCTACACTGGGGGAGTGTAGGACCATAGGGCACAAATAGACCGGATTTGGAGAGGATCTTTCCTATAGTGGGGGAGTCCAGGACCAGAGGACACAGATAGAGTGGATGTGGAGAGGATGTTTCCGATACTGGGAGAGTCAATGGATCGGAGGTCACAGATAGAGTGGATGTGGAGAGGCTGTTTCCTTTCGTGAGGGATTCTAGGACAGGGTTACACAGATATACTGGATGTAGAATGGATGTTGCCTATAGTGGGGGAGTCTAGGACAAGAGGACACAGATAGAGTGGATGTGGAGAGGATGTTTCCTATAGTGCAGGAGTCTAGGACCAAAGGACACAGATCGAGTGGATGTGGAGAGAATGTTTCCTATAGTGGGGGAGTCTAGGACCAGAGAACACAGATAGAGTGGATGTGGAGAGGATGTTTCCTATAGTGGGGGAGTCTAGGACCAGAGGGCAAAGATAAAGTGGATGTGGAGAGGATGTTGCCTATAGTGGGGAAGTCTAGGACCTGAGGACACAGATAGAGTGGATGTGTAGAGAATGTTGCCGATAGTGGGGGAGTCTATGACCTGAGGACACATATAGAGTAGATAGAGTAATGTGGAGAGGGTCTTTCCTAAAGTGAGGGAGCCTAGGACCAGAGGAAACAGATAGTTTGGATGTGGAGAGGATGTTTCCTATAGTAGGGGAGTCCAGAACCAGAGGGCACAGTTAGAGGGATGTGGAGAGGATGTTTCCTGTACTGGAGGAGTCTTGGACCAGTGGAAACAGATAGAGTGGATGTGGATAGGATGTTTCCTATAGTGGGGGAGCTAGGACCAGAGGACACAGATAGAGTGGATGTTGATATGATGATTCATTTTGTGGGGGAGTCTAGGAACAGAGGACATAGATAAAGTGGATGTGGAGAGGATGTTTCCTATATTGAGTGAGTCTAGGACCAGAGGACACAGATAGACTGGATGTGGAGAGGATGTTTCCTATAGTGGGGAGTCCAGGACAAGAGGGCACAGATAGAGTGTATGTGGAGAGGATGCTTCCTATAGTGGGGGAGTCTAGGACCAGAGAACACTGATATGGTGGATGTGGAGAAAATGGTAACTTTACTGCGGGAGTCAAGGACAAGAGGACAAAGATAGAGTGGATGTGGAGACGACGTTTCCTATAGTGGGGGAGTCTAGGACCAGAGGGCAAAGATAAAGTGGATGTGGAGAGGATGTTTCCTATAGTGGGGGAGTCTGGGACCAGAGGACACAGATAGAGTGGATGTGGAGAGGATGTTGCCTATAGTGGGGGAGTCTGGGACCAGAGGGCACAGATAGAGAGGATGTGGAGAGGATGTCTCCTATAGTGGGGGAGTCTGGGACCAGAGGGCACAACAAGAGTGGATGTGAGGAAGATGTTTCCTATAATGGGGGTGTCTACGACCAGAGGACACTGATATGGTGGATGTGGAGAGGATGTTTCCTATAGTGGGGGAGTCTAGGACAAGAGGACACAGATAGTGTGGATGTGGAGAGGATGTTTCCTATAGTGGGGGAGTCTAGGACCTGAGGACACAGATAGAGTGGATGTGTAGAGAATGTTGCCGATAGTGGGGGAGTCTAGGACCTGAGGACACAGATAGAGAGGATGTGTAGAGAATGTTGCCGATAGTGGGGGGTCTATGACATGAGGACACATATAGAGTAGATAGAGTGCATGTGGAGAGGGTCTTTCCTATAGTGAGGGAGCCTAGGACCAGAGGAAACAGATAGTTTGGATGTGGAGAGGATGTTTCCTATAGTAGTGGAGTCCAGGACCAGAGGGCACAGTTAGAGGGATGTGGAGAGGATGGTTCCTATACTGGAGGAGTCTAGGACCAGTGGAAACAGATAGAGTGGATGTGGAAAGGATGTTTCCTATAGTCGGTGTGTCTAGGACCAGAGGACACAGATAGAGTGGATGTTGAGATGATGATTCATTTTGTGGGGGAGTCTAGGAACAGAGGACATTGATAAAGTGGATGTACAGAGGATGTTTCCTACACTCTGGGAGTCTAGGACCATAGGACACAGATAGACCGGATGTGGAGAGGATCTTTCCTATATTGAGTGAGTCTAGGACCAGAGGACACAGATAGACTGGATGTGGAGAAGATGTATCCTATACTGTGGGAGTCAATGGATCAGACGTCACAGTTAGACTGGATGTGGAGAGGCTGTTTCCTTTCGTGAGGGATTCTAGGACAGGGGAACACAGTTATACTGGATGTAGAGAGGATGTTGCCTATAGTGGGGGAGTCTGGGACCAGAGGGCACATATAGAGAAGATGTAGAGTGGATGTTTCCTATAGTGGGGGAGTCTGGGAACAGAGGGCACAGATAGAGAGGATGTGGAGAGGATGTTTCCTGTAGTGGGGGAGTCTAGGACCAGAGGGCAAAGATAAAGTGGATGTGGACAGGGTGTTTCCTATAGTGGGGGAGTCTAGGACCAGAGGAAACAGATAGAGTGGATGTGGAGAGGATGTTTCCTATAGTGGGGGAGTCTAGGACCAGAGGACACAGATAGAGTGGATGTGGAGAGGATGTTTCCTATAGTTGGGGAGTCTAGGACCAGAGGACAAAGATAGAGTGGATGTGGAGAGGACGTTTCCTATAGTGGGGGAGTCTAGGACCAGAGGGCAAAGATAAAGTGGATGTGGAGAGGATGTTTCCTGTAGTAGGGGAGTCTGGGACCAGAGGACACAGATAGAGTGGATGTGGAGAGGATGTTGCCTATAGTGGGGGAGTCTGGGACCAGAGGGCACAGATAGAGAGGATGTGGAGAGGATGTCTCCTATAGTAGTGGAGTCCAGGACCAGAGGGCACAAATAGAGTGGATGTGGAAAGGCTGTTTCCTTTCGTGAGGGATTCTAGGACAGGGGAACACAGATGTACTGGATGTAGAATGGATGTTGCCTATAGTGGGGGAGTCTGGGACCAGAGGGCACATATAGAGAGGATGTGGAGAGTATGTTTCCTGTAGTGGGGAGTATAGGACCCGTGGACACAGATAAAGTGGATGTGGAGAGGATGTTGCCTATAGTGGGGGAGTCAGGGACCAGAGGACAAAGATAGAGTGGATGTGGAGAGGACGTTTCCTATAGTGGGGGAGTGTAGGACCAGAGGGCAAAGATAAAGTGGATGTGGAGAGGACGTTTCCTATAGTGGGGGAGTCTAGGACCTGAGGACACAGATAGAGAGGATGTGTAGAGAATGCTGCCGACAGTGGGGGAGTCTATGACCTGAGGACACATATAGAGTAGATAGAGTGCATGTGGAGAGGGTCTTTCCTATAGTGAGGGAGCCTAGGACCAGAGGACACAGGTAGATGGTATGTGGAGAGGATGTTTCCTATAGTAGGGGAGTGCAGGACCAGAGGGCACAGATAGAGGGATGTGGAGAGAATGTGTCCTATACTGGAGGAGTATAGGACCAGTGGAAACAGATAGAGTGGATGTTGAGATGATGATTCATTTTGTGGGGGAGTCAAGGAACAGAGGATATAGATAAAGTGGATGTGGAGAGGATATTTCCTACACTGGGGGAGTGTAGGACCATAGGGCACAAATAGACCGGATTTGGAGAGGATTTTTCCTATAGTGGGGGAGTCCAGGACCAGAGGACACAGATAGAGTGGATGTGGAGAGGATGTTTCCGATACTGGGAGAGTCAATGGATCGGAGGTCACAGATAGAGTGGATGTGGAGAGGCTGTTTCCTTTCGTGAGGGATTCTAGGACAGGGTTACACAGATATACTGGATGTAGAATGGATGTTGCCTATAGTGGGGGAGTCTGGGACAAGAGGACACAGATAGAGTGGATGTGGAGAGGATGTTTCCTATAGTGGGGGAGTCTAGGACCAGAGGGCAAAGATAAAGTGGATGTGGAGAGGATGTTGCCTATAGTGGGGAAGTCTAGGACCTGAGGACACAAATAGAGTGGATGTGTAGAGAATGTTGCCGATAGTGGGGGAGTCTATGACCTGAGGACACATATAGAGTAGATAGAGTACATGTGGAGAGGGTCTTTCCTAAAGTGAGGGAGCCTAGGACCAGAGGAAACAGATAGTTTGGATGTGGAGAGGATGTTTCCTATAGTAGGGGAGTCCAGAACCAGAGGGCACAGTTAGAGGGATGTGGAGAGGATGTTTCCTGTACTGGAGGAGTCTTGGACCAGTGGAAACAGATAGAGTGGATGTGGATAGGATGTTTCCTATAGTGGGGGAGCTAGGACCAGAGGACACAGATAGAGTGGATGTTGATATGATGATTCATTTTGTGGGGGAGTCTAGGAACAGAGGACATAGATAAAGTGGATGTGGAGAGGATGTTTCCTATATTGAGTGAGTCTAGGACCAGAGGACACAGATAGACTGGATGTGGAGAGGATGTTTCCTATAGTGGGGAGTCCAGGACCAGAGGGCACAGATAGAGTGTATGTGGAGAGGATGTTTCCTATAGTGGGGGAGTCAGGGACCAGAGGACAAAGATAGAGTGGATGTGGAGAGGACGTTTCCTATAGTGGGGGAGTGTAGGACCAGAGGGCAAAGATAAAGTGGATGTGGAGAGGACGTTTCCTATAGTGGGGGAGTCTAGGACCTGAGGACACAGATAGAGAGGATGTGTAGAGAATGCTGCCGACAGTGGGGGAGTCTATGACCTGAGGACACATATAGAGTAGATAGAGTGCATGTGGAGAGGGTCTTTCCTATAGTGAGGGAGCCTAGGACCAGAGGACACAGGTAGATGGTATGTGGAGAGGATGTTTCCTATAGTAGGGGAGTGCAGGACCAGAGGGCACAGATAGAGGGATGTGGAGAGAATGTGTCCTATACTGGAGGAGTATAGGACCAGTGGAAACAGATAGAGTGGATGTTGAGATGATGATTCATTTTGTGGGGGAGTCAAGGAACAGAGGATATAGATAAAGTGGATGTGGAGAGGATATTTCCTACACTGGGGGAGTGTAGGACCATAGGGCACAAATAGACCGGATTTGGAGAGGATTTTTCCTATAGTGGGGGAGTCCAGGACCAGAGGACACAGATAGAGTGGATGTGGAGAGGATGTTTCCGATACTGGGAGAGTCAATGGATCGGAGGTCACAGATAGAGTGGATGTGGAGAGGCTGTTTCCTTTCGTGAGGGATTCTAGGACAGGGTTACACAGATATACTGGATGTAGAATGGATGTTGCCTATAGTGGGGGAGTCTGGGACAAGAGGACACAGATAGAGTGGATGTGGAGAGGATGTTTCCTATAGTGGGGGAGTCTAGGACCAGAGGGCAAAGATAAAGTGGATGTGGAGAGGATGTTGCCTATAGTGGGGAAGTCTAGGACCTGAGGACACAAATAGAGTGGATGTGTAGAGAATGTTGCCGATAGTGGGGGAGTCTATGACCTGAGGACACATATAGAGTAGATAGAGTACATGTGGAGAGGGTCTTTCCTAAAGTGAGGGAGCCTAGGACCAGAGGAAACAGATAGTTTGGATGTGGAGAGGATGTTTCCTATAGTAGGGGAGTCCAGAACCAGAGGGCACAGTTAGAGGGATGTGGAGAGGATGTTTCCTGTACTGGAGGAGTCTTGGACCAGTGGAAACAGATAGAGTGGATGTGGATAGGATGTTTCCTATAGTGGGGGAGCTAGGACCAGAGGACACAGATAGAGTGGATGTTGATATGATGATTCATTTTGTGGGGGAGTCTAGGAACAGAGGACATAGATAAAGTGGATGTGGAGAGGATGTTTCCTATATTGAGTGAGTCTAGGACCAGAGGACACAGATAGACTGGATGTGGAGAGGATGTTTCCTATAGTGGGGAGTCCAGGACCAGAGGGCACAGATAGAGTGTATGTGGAGAGGATGTTTCCTATAGTGGGGGAGTCTAGGACCAGAGAACACTGATATGGTGGATGTGGAGTAGATGGTAACTTTACTGCGGGAGTCAAGGACAAGAGGACAAAGATAGAGTGGATGTGGAGACGACGTTTCCTATAGTGGGGGAGTCTAGGACCAGAGGGCAAAGATAAAGTGGATGTGGAGAGGATGTTTCCTATAGTGGGGGAGTCTGGGACCAGAGGACACAGATAGAGTGGATGTGGAGAGGATGTTGCCTATAGTGGGGGAGTCTGGGACCAGAGGGCACAGATAGAGAGGATGTGGAGAGGATGTCTCCTATAGTGGGGGAGTCTGGGACCAGAGGGCACAACAAGAGTGGATGTGAGGAAGATGTTTCCTATAATGGGGGTGTCTACGACCAGAGGACACTGATATGGAGGATGTGGAGAGGATGTTAACTTTACTGCGGGAGTCAAGGACAAGAGGACAAGGATAGAGTGGATGTGGAGAGGATGTTTCCTATAGTGGGGGAGACTAGGACCAGAGGGCAAAGATAAAGTGGATGTGGAGAGGATGTTTCCTATAGTGGGGGAGTCTAGGACCAGAGGGCAAAGATAGAGTGGATGTGGAGAGGATGTTTCCTATAGTGGGGGAGTCTAGGACCAGAGGGCAAAGATAGAGTGGATGTGGAGAGGATGTTTCCTATAGTGGGGGAGTCTAGGACAAGAGGGCAAAGATAGAGTGGATGTGGAGAGGATGTTTCCTATAGTGGGGGAGTCTAGGACCAGAGGGAAAAGACAGAGTGGATGTGGAGAGGATGTTTCCTATAGTGGGGGAGTCTAGGACCAGAGGGCAAAGATAAAGTGGATGTGGAGAGGATGTTGCCTATAGTGGGGGAGTCTAGGACCTGAGGACACAGATAGAGAGGATGTGTAGAGAATGTTGCCGATAGTGGGGGGTCTATGACATGAGGACACATATAGAGTAGATAGAGTGCATGTGGAGAGGGTCTTTCCAATAGTGAGGGAGCCTAGGACCAGAGGAAACAGATAGTTTGGATGTGGAGAGGATGTTTCCTATAGTAGTGGAGTCCAGGACCAGAGGGCACAGTTAGAGGGATGTGGAGAGGATGGTTCCTATACTGGAGGAGTCTAGGACCAGTGGAAAAAGATAGAGTGGATGTGGAAAGGATGTTTCCTATAGTCGGTGAGTATAGGACCAGAGGACACAGATAGAGTGGATGTTGAGATGATGATTCATTTTGTGGGGTGTCTAGGAACAGAGGACATTGATAAAGTGGATGTACAGAGGATGTTTCCTACACTCTGGGAGTCTAGGACCATAGGACACAGATAGACCGGATGTGGAGAGGATCTTTCCTATATTGAGTGAGTCTAGGACCAGAGGACACAGATAGACTGGATGTGGAGAAGATGTATCCTATACTGTGGGAGTCAATGGATCAGAGGTCACAGTTAGACTGGATGTGGAGAGGCTGTTTCCTTTCGTGAGGGATTCTAGGACAGGGGAACACAGTTATACTGGATGTAGAGAGGATGTTGCCTATAGTGGGGGAGTCTGGGACCAGAGGGCACATATAGAGAAGATGTAGAGTGGATGTTTCCTATAGTGGGGGAGTCTGGGAACAGAGGGCACAAATAGAGAGGATGTGGAGAGGATGTTTCCTGTAGTGGGGGAGTCTAGGACCAGAGGGCAAAGATAAAGTGGATGTGGACAGGGTGTTTCCTATAGTGGGGGAGTCTAGGACCAGAGGAAACAGATAGAGTGGATGTGGAGAGGATGTTTCCTATAGTGGGGGAGTCTAGGACCAGAGGACACAGATAGAGTGGATGTGGAGAGGATGTTTCCTATAGTTGGGGAGTCTAGGACCAGAGGACAAAGATAGAGTGGATGTGGAGAGGACGTTTCCTATAGTGGGGGAGTCTAGGACCAGAGGGCAAAGATAAAGTGGATGTGCAGAGGATGTTTCCTATAGTGGGGGAGTCTAGCACCAGAGGACACAGATAGAGTGGATGTGGAGAGGATGTTGCCTATAGTGGGGGAGTCAGGGACCAGAGGGCACAGATAGAGAGGATGTGGAGAGGATGTCTCCTATAGTAGTGGAGTCCAGGACCAGAGGGCACAAATAGAGTGGATGTGGAAAGGCTGTTTCCTTTCGTGAGGGATTCTAGGACAGGGGAACACAGATGTACTGGATGTAGAATGGATGTTGCATATAGTGGGGGAGTCTAGGACCAGAGGGCACATATAGAGAGGATGTGGAGAGTATGTTTCCTGTAGTGGGGAGTATAGGACCCGAGGACACAGATAAACTGGATGTGGAGAAGATGTTGCCTATAGTGGGGGAGTCAGGGACCAGAGGACAAAGATAGAGTGGATGTGGAGAGGACGTTTCCTATAGTGGGGGAGTCTAGGACCAGAGGGCAAAGATAAAGTGGATGTGGAGAGGACGTTTCCTATAGTGGGGGAGTCTAGGACTAGAGGACAAAGATAGAGTGGATGTGGAGAGGATGTTGCCTATAGTGGGGGAGTCTGGGACCAGAGGGCACAGATAGAGAGGATGTGGAAAGGATGTCTCCTATAGTGGGGGAGTCTGGGACCAGAGGGCACAGATAGAGTGGATGTGGAGAGGATGTTGCCTATAGTGGGGGAGTCTGGGACCAGAGGGCAAAGATAAAGTGGATGTGGAGAGGATGTTTCCTATAGTGGGGGAGTCTGGGACCAGAGGACACAGATAGAGTGGATGTGGAGAGGATGTTGCCTATAGTGGGGGAGTCTGGGACCAGAGGGCACAGATAGAGAGGATGTGGAGAGGATGTCTCCTATAGTGGGGGAGTCTGGGACCAGAGGGCACAACAAGAGTGGATGTGAGGAAGATGTTTCCTATAATGGGGGTGTCTACGACCAGAGGACACTGATATGGAGGATGTGGAGAGGATGTTAACTTTACTGCGGGAGTCAAGGACAAGAGGACAAGGATAGAGTGGATGTGGAGAGGATGTTTCCTATAGTGGGGGAGACTAGGACCAGAGGGCAAAGATAAAGTGGATGTGGAGAGGATGTTTCCTATAGTGGGGGAGACTAGGACCAGAGGGCAAAGATAAAGTGGATGTGGAGAGGATGTTTCCTATAGTGGGGGAGTCTAGGACCAGAGGGCAAAGATAGAGTGGATGTGGAGAAGATGTTTCCTATAGTGGGGGAGACTAGGACCAGAGGGCAAAGATAAAGTGGATGTGGAGAGGATGTTTCCTATAGTGGGGGAGTCTAGGACCAGAGGGCAAAGATAGAGTGGATGTGGAGAGGATGTTTCCTATAGTGGGGGAGTCTAGGACCAGAGGGCAAAGATAGAGTGGATGTGGAGAGGATGTTTCCTATAGTGGGGGAGTCTAGGACAAGAGGGCAAAGATAGAGTGGATGTGGAGAGGATGTTTCCTATAGTGGGGGAGTCTAGGACCAGAGGGAAAAGACAGAGTGGATGTGGAGAGGATGTTTCCTATAGTGGGGGAGTCTAGGACCAGAGGGCAAAGATGAAGTGGATGTGGAGAGGATGTTGCCTATAGTGGGGGAGTCTAGGACCTGAGGACACAGATAGAGAGGATGTGTAGAGAATGTTGCCGATAGTGGGGGGTCTATGACATGAGGACACATATAGTGTAGATAGAGTGCATGTGGAGAGGGTCTTTCCAATAGTGAGGGAGCCTAGGACCAGAGGAAACAGATAGTTTGGATGTGGAGAGGATGTTTCCTATAGTAGTGGAGTCCAGGACCAGAGGGCACAGTTAGAGGGATGTGGAGAGGATGGTTCCTATACTGGAGGAGTCTAGGACCAGTGGAAAAAGATAGAGTGGATGTGGAAAGGATGTTTCCTATAGTCGGTGAGTATAGGACCAGAGGACACAGATAGAGTGGATGTTGAGATGATGATTCATTTTGTGGGGTGTCTAGGAACAGAGGACATTGATAAAGTGGATGTACAGAGGATGTTTCCTACACTCTGGGAGTCTAGGACCATAGGACACAGATAGACCGGATGTGGAGAGGATCTTTCCTATATTGAGTGAGTCTAGGACCAGAGGACACAGATAGACTGGATGTGGAGAAGATGTATCCTATACTGTGGGAGTCAATGGATCAGAGGTCACAGTTAGACTGGATGTGGAGAGGCTGTTTCCTTTCGTGAGGGATTCTAGGACAGGGGAACACAGTTATACTGGATGTAGAGAGGATGTTGCCTATAGTGGGGGAGTCTGGGACCAGAGGGCACATATAGAGAAGATGTAGAGTGGATGTTTCCTATAGTGGGGGAGTCTGGGAACAGAGGGCACAAATAGAGAGGATGTGGAGAGGATGTTTCCTGTAGTGGGGGAGTCTAGGACCAGAGGGCAAAGATAAAGTGGATGTGGACAGGGTGTTTCCTATAGTGGGGGAGTCTAGGACCAGAGGAAACAGATAGAGTGGATGTGGAGAGGATGTTTCCTATAGTGGGGGAGTCTAGGACCAGAGGACACAGATAGAGTGGATGTGGAGAGGATGTTTCCTATAGTTGGGGAGTCTAGGACCAGAGGACAAAGATAGAGTGGATGTGGAGAGGACGTTTCCTATAGTGGGGGAGTCTAGGACCAGAGGGCAAAGATAAAGTGGATGTGCAGAGGATGTTTCCTATAGTGGGGGAGTCTAGCACCAGAGGACACAGATAGAGTGGATGTGGAGAGGATGTTGCCTATAGTGGGGGAGTCTGGGACCAGAGGGCACAGATAGAGAGGATGTGGAGAGGATGTCTCCTATAGTAGTGGAGTCCAGGACCAGAGGGCACAAATAGAGTGGATGTGGAAAGGCTGTTTCCTTTCGTGAGGGATTCTAGGACAGGGGAACACAGATGTACTGGATGTAGAATGGATGTTGCATATAGTGGGGGAGTCTGGGACCAGAGGGCACAGATAAAGTGGATGTGGAGAAGATGTTGCCTATAGTGGGGGAGTCAGGGACCAGAGGACAAAGATAGAGTGGATGTGGAGAGGACGTTTCCTATAGTGGGGGAGTCTAGGACCAGAGGGCAAAGATAAAGTGGATGTGGAGAGGACGTTTCCTATAGTGGGGGAGTCTAGGACTAGAGGACAAAGATAGAGTGGATGTGGAGAGGATGTTGCCTATAGTGGGGGAGTCTGGGACCAGAGGGCACAGATAGAGAGGATGTGGAAAGGATGTCTCCTATAGTGGGGGAGTCTGGGACCAGAGGGCACAGATAGAGTGGATGTGGAGAGGATGTTGCCTATAGTGGGGGAGTCTGGGACCAGAGGGCAAAGATAAAGTGGATGTGGAGAGGATGTTTCCTATAGTGGGGGAGTCTGGGACCAGAGGACACAGATAGAGTGGATGTGGAGAGGATGTTGCCTATAGTGGGGGAGTCTGGGACCAGAGGGCACAGATAGAGAGGATGTGGAGAGGATGTCTCCTATAGTGGGGGAGTCTGGGACCAGAGGGCACAACAAGAGTGGATGTGAGGAAGATGTTTCCTATAATGGGGGTGTCTACGACCAGAGGACACTGATATGGAGGATGTGGAGAGGATGTTAACTTTACTGCGGGAGTCAAGGACAAGAGGACAAAGATAGAGTGGATGTGGAGAGGACGTTTCCTATAGTGGGGGAGTCTAGGACCAGAGGACACAGATAGAGTGGATGTGGAAAGGATGTTTCCTAAGTGGGGGAGTCTAGGACCAGAGGACTCAGATAGAGTGGATGTGGAGAGGATGTTTCCTATAGTGGGGGAGTCTAGGACCAGAGGGCACAGATAGAGTGGATGTGGAGAGGATGTTTCCTAAGTGGGGGAGTCTAGGACCAGAGGACACAGATAGAGTGGATGTGGAGAGGATGTTTCCTATAGTGGGGAGTCCAGGACCAGAGGGCACAGATAGAGTGGATGTGGAGAGGATGTTTCCTATAGTGGGGGAGTCTAGGACCAGAGAACACTGATATGGTGGATGTGGAGAAGATGGTAACTTTACTGCGGGAGTCAAGGACAAGAGGACAAAGATAGAGTGGATGTGGAGACGACGTTTCCTATATTGGGGGAGTCTAGGACCAGAGGGCAAAGATAAAGTGGATGTGGAGAGGATGTTGCCTATAGTGGGGAAGTCTAGGACCTGAGGACACAGATAGAGTGGATGTGTAGAGAATGTTGCCGATAGTGGGGGAGTCTATGACCTGAGGACACATATAGAGTAGATAGAGTACATGTGGAGAGGGTCTTTCCTATAGTGGGGGAGTCTGGGACCAGAGGACACAGATAGACTGGATGTGGAGAAGATGTATCCTATACTGTGGGAGTCAATGGATCAGAGGTCACAGTTAGACTGGATGTGGAGAGGCTGTTTCCTTTCGTGAGGGATTCTAGGACAGGGGAACACAGTTATACTGGATGTAGAGAGGATGTTGTCTATAGTGGGGGAGTCTGGGACCAGAGGGCACAGATAGAGTGGATGTGGAGAGAACGTAACCTATAGTAGTGGAGTCCAGGACCAGAGGGCACAAATAGAGTGGATGTGGAGAGAACGTTACCTATAGTGGGGAGTCCAGGACCAGAGGGCACAGATAGAGTGGATGTGGAGAGGATGTTTTCTATAGTAGGGGAGTCTGGGACCAGAGGACACAGATAGAGTGGATGTGGAGAGGATGTTGCCTATAGTGGGGGAGTCTGGGACCAGAGGGCACAGATAGAGAGGATGTGGAGAGGATGTCTCCTATAGTGGGGGAGTCTGGGACCAGAGGGCACAACAAGAGTTGATGTGTAGAGAATGTTGTCGATAGTGGGGGAGTCTAGGACCAGTGGAAACAGATAGAGTGGATCTGGAGAGGATGTTTCCTATAGTGGATGAGTCTAGGACCAGAGGATACAGATAGAGTGGATGTTGAGATGATGATTCATTTTGTGGGGGAGTCTAGGACCATAGGACACAGATAGAGTGGATGTTGAGAGGATGATTCCTTTAGTGGGGGATTCTAGGTCAGCAGGACACAGATAGACCGGATGTGGAGAGGATCTTTCCTATATTGAGTGAGTCTAGGACCAGAGGACACAGTTAGACTGGATGTGGAGAGGCTGTTTCCTTTCGTGAGGGATTCTAGGACAGGGGAACACAGTTATACTGGATGTAGAGAGGATGTTGCCTATAGTGGGGGAGTCTGGGACCAGAGGAAACAGATAGAGTGGATGTGCAGAGAACGTTACCTATAGTAGTGGAGTCCAGGACCAGAGGGCACAAATAGAGTGGATGTGGAGAGGCTGTTTCCTTTAGTGAGGGATTCTAGGACAGGTGAACACAGATGTACTGGATGTAGAATGGATGTTGCCTATAGTGGGGGAGTCTGGGACCAGAGGGCACATATAGAGAGGATGTGGAGAGGATGTATCCTGTAGTGGGGGAGTCTAGGACCAGAGGGCAAAGATAAAGTGGATGTGGAGAGGATGTTGCCTATAGTAGGGAAGTCTAGGACCTGAGGACACAGATAGAGTAGATTTGTAGAGAATGTTGCCGATAGTGGGGGAGTCTATGACCTGAGGACACATATAGAGTAGATAGAGTGCATGTGGAGAGGGTCTTTCCTATAGTGAGTGAGTCTAGGACCAGAGGGAACAGATAGAGTGGATGTGCAGAGAACGTTCCCTATAGTAGTGGAGTCCAGGACCAGAGGACACATATAGAGAAGATGTGGAGAGGATGTTTCCTATAGTGGGGGAGTCTAGGACCAGAGGACACAGATAGAGTGGATGTGGAGAGGATGTTTCCTATAGTGGGGGAGTCTAGGACCAGAGGGCACAGATAGAGTTGATGTGGAGAGGTTGTTTCCTTTCATGCGGTATTCTAGGACAGGGGAACACAGATATACTGGATGTAGAATGGATGTTGCCTATAGTGGGGGAGTCTGGGACCAGAGGGCACAGATAGAGAGGATGTGGAGAGGATGTCTCCTATAGTAGGGGAGTCTGGGACCAGAGGGCACAACAAGAGTGGATGTGAGGAGGATGTTTCCTATAGTGGGGGTGTTTACGACCAGAGGACACTGATATGGTGGATGTGGAGAGGATGTTAACTTTACTGCGGGAGTCAAGGACAAGAGGACAAAGATAGAGTGGATGTGGAGAGGACGTTTCCTATAGTGGGGGAGTCTAGAACCAGAGGACAAAGATAAAGTGGATGTGGAGAGGATGTTTCCTATAGTGGGGGAGTCTAGGACCTGAGGACACAGATAGAGTGGATGTGTAGAGAATGTTGCTGATAGTGGGGGAGTCTATGACCAGAGGACACAGATAGAGTGGATGTGGAGAGGATGTTTCCTATAGTGAGGGAGCCTAGGACCAGAGGAAACAGATAGTTTGAATGTGGAGAGGATGTTTCCTGTAGTAGGGGAGTCCAGGACCAGAGGGCACAGTTAGAGGGATGTGGAGAGGATGTTTCCTATACTGGAGGAGTCTAGGACCAGTGGAAACAGATAGAGTGGATCTGGAGAGGATGTTTCCTATAGTGGGGGAGTCTAGGACCAGAGGACACAGATAGAGTGGAAGTTGATATGATGATTCATTTTGTGGGGGAGTCTAGGAACAGAGGATATAGATAGAGTGGATGTGAAGAGGTTGTTTCCTTTCATGAGGGATTCTAGGACAGGGAAACACAGATATACTGGATGTAGAATGGATGTTGCCTATAGTGGGGGAGTCCAGGACCAGAGGACACAGATAGAGTGGATGTGGAGAGGCTGTTTCCTTTCATGAGCGATTCTAGGACAGGGGAACACAGATATACTGGATGTAGAATGGATGTTGCCTATAGTGGCGGAGTCTGGGACAAGAGGGCACAGCTAGAGTTGATGTGAGGAGGATGTTTCCTATAGTGGGGGAGTCTAGGACCAGAGGACACTGATATGGTGGATGTGGAGAGGATGTTAATTTTACTGCGGGAGTCAAGGACCAGAGGACAAAGATAGAGTGGATGTGGAGAAGCTGTTTCCTACAGTGGGGGAGTCTAGGACCAGAGGGCAAAGATAGAGTGGATGTGGATAGGATGTTAACTTTACTGCGGGAGTCAAGGACCAGAGGACAAAAATAGAGTGGATGTGGAGAGGATGTTTCCTATAGTGGGGAGTATAGGACCAGTGGACAAAGATAGAGTGGAGGTGGAGAGGATGTTTCCTATAGTGGTGGAGTTTAGGAACAGAGGATACAGAGAGAGTGGATGTGGAGAGGATGTTTCGTATAGTGGGGGAGTCTTGGTCTAGAGGGCACAGATAGGGTGGATGTGGAGAGGACGTTGCCTATAGTGGGGGAGTCTAGGAGCAGAGGACACTGATATAGTGGATGTGGAGAGGATGTTAACTTTACTGCGGAAGTCAAGGACAAGAGGAGAAAGATAGAGTGGATGTGGAGAGGATGTTTCCTATAGTGGGGGAGTCTAGGACCAGAGGACACAGATAGAGTTGATTTCGAGAGAATGTTTCCTATATTCTGGAGTCTAGGATCAGAGGACAAAGATAGAGTGGATCTGGAGAGGATGTTCCCTATAGTGGGGGAGAATAGGACAGAGGACACAGATAGGGTGGATATGGAGAGGATGTTCCTAATAGTGGGGGAGACTAGCACATAGGACACAGATAGAGTGGTTATGGAGAGGATGTTTCCTATAGTGGGGGAGTGGGACCAGAGGGCACAAATAGAGTGGATTTGGAGAGGATGTATCCTGTAGTGGGGGAGTCTAGGACCAGAGGGCAAAGATAAAGTGGATGTGGAGAGGATGTTGCCTATAGTGGGGAAGTCTAGGACCAGAGGGCACAGATAGAGTTGATGTGGAGAGGTTGTTTCCTTTCATGCGGTATTCTAGGACAGGGGAACACAGATATACTGGATGTAGAATGGATGTTGCCTATAGTGGGGGAGTCTGGGACCAGAGGGCACAGATAGAGAGGATGTGGAGAGGATGTTTCCTGCAGTGGGGAGTATAGGACCCGAGGACACAGATAAAGTGGATGTGGAGAGGATGTTGCCTATAGTGGGGGGTCTGGGACCAGAAGGCACAGATGGAGAGGATGTGGAGAGGATGTCTCCTATAGTGGGGGAGTCTGGGACCAGAGGGCACAACAAGAGTGGATGTGAGGAGGATGTTTCCTATAGTGGGGGTGTTTACGACCAGAGGACACTGATATGGTGGATGTGGAGAGGATTTTAACTTTACTGCGGGAGTCAAGGACAAGAAGACAAAGATAGAGTGGATGTGGAGAGGATGTTTCCTATAGTGGGGGAGTCTAGGACCTGAGGACACAGATAGAGTGGATGTGTAGAGAATGTTGCTGATAGTGGGGGAGTCTATGACCAGAGGACACAGATAGAGTGGTTGTGGAGAGGATGTTTCCTATAGTGAGGGAGCCTAGGACCAGAGGAAACAGATAGTTTGAATGTGGAGAGGATGTTTCCTGTAGTAGGGGAGTCCAGGACCAGAGGGCACAGTTAGAGGGATGTGGAGAGGATGTTTCCTATACTGGAGGAGTCTAGGACCAGTGGAAACAGATAGAGTGGATCTGGAGAGGATGTTTCCTATAGTGGGGGAGTCTAGGACCAGTGGACACAGATAGAGTGGAAGTTGATATGATGATTCATTTTGTGGGGGAGTCTAGGAACAGAGGATATAGATAGAGTGGATGTGGAGAGGATGTTTCCTGTAGTAGGGGAGTCCAGGACCAGAGGGCACAGTTAGAGGGATGTGGAGAGGATGTTTCCTATACTGGAGGAGTCTAGGACCAGTGGAAACAGATAGAGTGGATCTGGAGAGGATGTTTCCTATAGTGGGGGAGTCTAGGACCAGAGGACACAGATAGAGTGGAAGTTGATATGATGATTCATTTTGTGGGGGAGTCTAGGAACAGAGGATATAGATAGAGTGGATGTGGAGAGGTTGTTTCCTTTCATGAGGGATTCTAGGACAGGGAAACACAGATATACTGGATGTAGAATGGATGTTGCCTATAGTGGGGGAGTCCAGGACCAGAGGACACAGATAGAGTGGATGTGGAGAGGCTGTTTCCTTTCATGAGCGATTCTAGGACAGGGGAACACAGATATACTGGATGTAGAATGGATGTTGCCTATAGTGGCGGAGTCTGGGACAAGAGGGCACAGCTAGAGTTGATGTGAGGAGGATGTTTCCTATAGTGGGGGAGTCTAGGACCAGAGGACACTGATATGGTGGATGTGGAGAGGATGTTAATTTTACTGCGGGAGTCAAGGACCAGAGGACAAAGATAGAGTGGATGTGGAGAAGCTGTTTCCTACAGTGGGGGAGTCTAGGACCAGAGGGCAAAGATAGAGTGGATGTGGATAGGATGTTAACTTTACTGCGGGAGTCAAGGACCAGAGGACAAAGATAGAGTGGATGTGGAGAGGATGTTTCCTATAGTGGGGAGTATAGGACCAGTGGACAAAGATAGAGTGGAGGTGGAGAGGATGTTTCCTATAGTGGTGGAGTTTAGGAACAGAGGATACAGAGAGAGTGGATGTGGAGAGGATGTTTCGTATAGTGGGGGAGTCTTGGTCTAGAGGGCACAGATAGGGTGGATGTGGAGAGGACGTTGCCTATAGTGGGGGAGTCTAGGAGCAGAGGACACTGATATAGTGGATGTGGAGAGGATGTTAACTTTACTGCGGAAGTCAAGGACAAGAGGAGAAAGATAGAGTGGATGTGGAGAGGATGTTTCCTATAGTGGGGGAGTCTAGGACCAGAGGACACAGATAGAGTTGATTTCGAGAGAATGTTTCCTATATTCTGGAGTCTAGGATCAGAGGACAAAGATAGAGTGGATCTGGAGAGGATGTTCCCTATAGTGGGGGAGAATAGGACAGAGGACACAGATAGGGTGGATATGGAGAGGATGTTCCTAATAGTGGGGGAGACTAGCACATAGGACACAGATAGAGTGGTTATGGAGAGGATGTTTCCTATAGTGGGGGAGTGGGACCAGAGGGCACAAATAGAGTGGATTTGGAGAGGATGTATCCTGTAGTGGGGGAGTCTAGGACCAGAGGGCAAAGATAAAGTGGATGTGGAGAGGATGTTGCCTATAGTGGGGAAGTCTAGGACCAGAGGGCACAGATAGAGTTGATGTGGAGAGGTTGTTTCCTTTCATGCGGTATTCTAGGACAGGGGAACACAGATATACTGGATGTAGAATGGATGTTGCCTATAGTGGGGGAGTCTGGGACCAGAGGGCACAGATAGAGAGGATGTGGAGAGGATGTTTCCTGCAGTGGGGAGTATAGGACCCGAGGACACAGATAAAGTGGATGTGGAGAGGATGTTGCCTATAGTGGGGGGTCTGGGACCAGAGGGCACAGATGGAGAGGATGTGGAGAGGATGTCTCCTATAGTGGGGGAGTCTGGGACCAGAGGGCACAACAAGAGTGGATGTGAGGAGGATGTTTCCTATAGTGGGGGTGTTTACGACCAGAGGACACTGATTTGGTGGATGTGG
The DNA here is from genome assembly GCF_048418815.1 of Hemitrygon akajei. Classification (NCBI taxonomy): domain Eukaryota; kingdom Metazoa; phylum Chordata; class Chondrichthyes; order Myliobatiformes; family Dasyatidae; genus Hemitrygon; species Hemitrygon akajei. Next base: position 39,456,317 of record NC_133151.1, read on the forward strand.
AGAGGATTTTAACTTTACTGCGGGAGTCAAGGACAAGAGGACAAAGATAGAGTGGATGTGGAGAGGATGTTTCCTATAGTGGGGGAGTCTAGGACCTGAGGACACAGATAGAGTGGATGTGTAGAGAATGTTGCTGATAGTGGGGGAGTCTATGACCAGAGGACACAGATAGAGTGGTTGTGGAGAGGATGTTTCCTATAGTGAGGGAGCCTAGGACCAGAGGAAACAGATAGTTTGAATGTGGAGAGGATGTTTCCTGTAGTATGGGAGTCCAGGACCAGAGGGCACAGTTAGAGGGATGTGGAGAGGATGTTTCCTATACTGGAGGTGTCTAGGACCAGTGGAAACAGATAGAGTGGATCTGGAGAGGATGTTTCCTATAGTGGGGGAGTCTAGGACCAGAGGACACAGATAGAGTGGAAGTTGATATGATGATTCATTTTGTGGGGGAGTCTAGGAACAGAGGATATAGATAGAGTGGATGTGGAGAGGTTGTTTCCTTTCATGAGGGATTCTAGGACAGGGAAACACAGATATACTGGATGTAGAATGGATGTTGCCTATAGTGGGGGAGTCCAGGACCAGAGGACACAGATAGAGTGGATGTGGAGAGGCTGTTTCCTTTCATGAGCGATTCTAGGACAGGGGAACACAGATATACTGGATGTAGAATGGATGTTGCCTATAGTGGCGGAGTCTGGGACAAGAGGGCACAGCTAGAGTTGATGTGAGGAGGATGTTTCCTATAGTGGGGGAGTCTAGGACCAGAGGACACTGATATGGTGGATGTGGAGAGGATGTTAATTTTACTGCGGGAGTCAAGGACCAGAGGACAAAGATAGAGTGGATGTGGAGAAGCTGTTTCCTACAGTGGGGGAGACTAGGACCAGAGGGCAAAGATAGAGTGGATGTGGATAGGATGTTAACTTTACTGCGGGAGTCAAGGACCAGAGGACAAAGATAGAGTGGATGTGGAGAGGATGTTTCCTATAGTGGGGAGTATAGGATCAGTGGACAAAGATAGAGTGGAGGTGGAGAGGATGTTTCCTATAGTGGTGGAGTTTAGGAACAGAGGATACAGAGAGAGTGGATGTGGAGAGGATGTTTCGTATAGTGGGGGAGTCTTGGTCTAGAGGGCACAGATAGGGTGGATGTGGAGAGGACGTTGCCTATAGTGGGGGAGTCTAGGAGCAGAGGACACTGATATAGTGGATGTGGAGAGGATGTTAACTTTACTGCGGAAGTCAAGGACAAGAGGAGAAAGATAGAGTGGATGTGGAGAGGATGTTTCCTATAGTGGGGGAGTCTAGGACCAGAGGACACAGATAGAGTTGATTTCGAGAGAATGTTTCCTATATTCTGGAGTCTAGGATCAGAGGACAAAGATAGAGTGGATCTGGAGAGGATGTTCCCTATAGTGGGGGAGAATAGGACAGAGGACACAGATAGGGTGGATATGGAGAGGATGTTCCTAATAGTGGGGGAGACTAGCACATAGGACACAGATAGAGTGGTTATGGAGAGGATGTTTCCTATAGTGGGGGAGTGGGACCAGAGGGCACAAATAGAGTGGATTTGGAGAGGATGTATCCTGTAGTGGGGGAGTCTAGGACCAGAGGGCAAAGATAAAGTGGATGTGGAGAGGATGTTGCCTATAGTGGGGAAGTCTAGGACCAGAGGGCACAGATAGAGTTGATGTGGAGAGGTTGTTTCCTTTCATGCGGTATTCTAGGACAGGGGAACACAGATATACTGGATGTAGAATGGATGTTGCCTATAGTGGGGGAGTCTGGGACCAGAGGGCACAGATAGAGAGGATGTGGAGAGGATGTTTCCTGCAGTGGGGAGAGTCTGGGACTAGAGGACACAGATAGAGTGGATGTGGAGAGGATGTTGCCTATAGTGGGGGGTCTGGGACCAGAGGGCACAGATAGAGAGGATGTGGAGAGGATGTCTCCTATAGTGTGGGAGTCTGGGACCAGAGGGCACAACAAGAGTGGATATGAGGAGGATGTTTCCTATAGTGGGGGTGTTTACGACCAGAGGACACTGATATGGTGGATGTGGAGAGGATGTTAACTTTACTGCGGGAGTCAAGGACAAGAGGACAAAGATAGAGTGGATGTGGAGAGGACGTTTCCTATAGTGGGGGAGTCTATGACCAGAGGACACAGATAGAGTGGATGTGGAGAGGATGTTTCCTATAGTGAGGGAGCCTAGGACCAGAGGAAACAGATAGTTTGAATGTGGAGAGGATGTTTCCTGTAGTAGGGGAGTCCAGGACCAGAGGGCACAGTTAGAGGGATGTGGAGAGGATGTTTCCTATACTGGAGGAGTCTAGGACCAGTGGAAACAGATAGAGTGGATCTGGAGAGGATGTTTCCTATAGTGGGGGAGTCTAGGACCAGAGGACACAGATAGAGTGGAAGTTGATATGATGATTCATTTTGTGGGGGAGTCTAGGAACAGAGGTCACAGATAGAGTGGATGTGGAGAGGTTGTTTCCTTTCATGAGGGATTCTAGGACAGGGAAACACAGATATACTGGATGTAGAATGGATGTTGCCTATAGTGGGGGAGTCCAGGACCAGAGGACACAGATAGAGTGGATGTAGAGAGGCTGTTTCCTTTCATGAGCGATTCTAGGACAGGGGAACACAGATATACTGGATGTAGAATGGATGTTGCCTATAGTGGCGGAGTCTGGGACAAGAGGGCACAGCTAGAGTTGATGTGAGGAGGATGTTTCCTATAGTGGGGGAGTCTAGGACCAGAGGACACTGATATGGTGGATGTGGAGAGGATGTTAATTTTACTGCGGGAGTCAAGGACCAGAGGACAAAGATAGAGTGGATGTGGAGAAGCTGTTTCCTACAGTGGGGGAGTCTAGGACCAGAGGGCAAAGATAGAGTGGATGTGGATAGGTTGTTAACTTTACTGCGGGAGTCAAGGACCAGAGGACAAAGATAGAGTGGATGTGGAGAGGATGTTTCCTATAGTGGGGAGTATAGGACCAGTGGACAAAGATAGAGTGGAGGTGGAGAGGATGTTTCCTATAGTGGTGGAGTTTAGGAACAGAGGATACAGAGAGAGTGGATGTGGAGAGGATGTTTCGTATAGTGGGGGAGTCTTGGTCTAGAGGGCACAGATAGGGTGGATGTGGAGAGGACGTTGCCTATAGTGGGGGAGTCTAGGAGCAGAGGACACTGATATAGTGGATGTGGAGAGGATGTTAACTTTACTGCGGAAGTCAAGGACAAGAGGAGAAAGATAGAGTGGATGTGGAGAGGATGTTTCCTATAGTGGGGGAGTCTAGGACCAGAGGACACAGATAGAGTTGATTTCGAGAGAATGTTTCCTATATTCTGGAGTCTAGGATCAGAGGACAAAGATAGAGTGGATCTGGAGAGGATGTTCCCTATAGTGGGGGAGAATAGGACAGAGGACACAGATAGGGTGGATATGGAGAGGATGTTCCTAATAGTGGGGGAGACTAGCACATAGGACACAGATAGAGTGGTTATGGAGAGGATGTTTCCTATAGTGGGGGAGTCTAGGACCAGAGGGCAAAGATAAAGTGGATGTGGAGAGGATGTTGCCTATAGTGGGGGTCTAGGACCTGAGGACACAGATAGAGTAGATTTGTAGAGAATGTTGCCGATAGTGGGGGAGTCTATGACCTGAGGACACATATAGAGTAGATAGAGTGCATGTGCAGAGGGTCTTTCCTATAGTGAGGGAGTCTAGGACCAGAGGAAACAGATAGTTTGAATGTGGAGAGGATGTTTCCTGTAGTATGGGAGTCCAGGACCAGAGGGCACAGTTAGAGGGATGTGGAGAGGATGTTTCCTATACTGGAGGAGTCTAGGACCAGTGGAAACAGATAGAGTGGATCTGGAGAGGATGTTTCCTATAGAGGGGGAGTCTAGGACCAGAGGACACAGATAGAGTGGAAGTTGATATGATGATTCATTTTGTGGGGGAGTCTAGGAACAGAGGATATAGATAGAGTGGATGTGGAGAGGTTGTTTCCTTTCATGAGGGATTCTAGGACAGGGAAACACAGATATACTGGATGTAGAATGGATGTTGCCTATAGTGGGGGAGTCCAGGACCAGAGGACACAGATAGAGTGGATGTGGAGAGGCTGTTTCCTTTCATGAGCGATTCTAGGAGAGGGGAACACATATATACTGGATGTAGAATGGATGTTGCCTATAGTGGCGGAGTCTGGGACAAGAGGGCACAGCTAGAGTTGATGTGAGGAGGATGTTTCCTATAGTGGGGGAGTCTAGGACCAGAGGACACTGATATGGTGGATGTGGAGAGGATGTTAATTTTACTGCGGGAGTCAAGGACCAGAGGACAAAGATAGAGTGGATGTGGAGAAGCTGTTTCCTACAGTGGGGGAGTCTAGGACCAGAGGGCAAAGATAGAGTGGATGTGGATAGGATGTTAACTTTACTGCGGGAGTCAAGGACCAGAGGACAAAGATAGAGTGGATGTGGAGAGGATGTTTCCTATAGTGGGGAGTATAGGACCAGTGGACAAAGATAGAGTGGAGGTGGAGAGGATGTTTCCTATAGTGGTGGAGTTTAGGAACAGAGGATACAGAGAGAGTGGATGTGGAGAGGATGTTTCGTATAGTGGGGGAGTCTTGGTCTAGAGGGCACAGATAGGGTGGATGTGGAGAGGACGTTGCCTATAGTGGGGGAGTCTAGGAGCAGAGGACACTGATATAGTGGATGTGGAGAGGATGTTAACTTTACTGCGGAAGTCAAGGACAAGAGGAGAAAGATAGAGTGGATGTGGAGAGGATGTTTCCTATAGTGGGGGAGTCTAGGACCAGAGGACACAGATAGAGTTGATTTCGAGAGAATGTTTCCTATATTCTGGAGTCTAGGATCAGAGGACAAAGATAGAGTGGATCTGGAGAGGATGTTCCCTATAGTGGGGGAGAATAGGACAGAGGACACAGATAGGGTGGATATGGAGAGGATGTTCCTAATAGTGGGGGAGACTAGCACATAGGACACAGATAGAGTGGTTATGGAGAGGATGTTTCCTATAGTGGGGGAGTGGGACCAGAGGGCACAAATAGAGTGGATTTGGAGAGGATGTATCCTGTAGTGGGGGAGTCTAGGACCAGAGGGCAAAGATAAAGTGGATGTGGAGAGGATGTTGCCTATAGTGGGGAAGTCTAGGACCAGAGGGCACAGATAGAGTTGATGTGGAGAGGTTGTTTCCTTTCATGCGGTATTCTAGGACAGGGGAACACAGATATACTGGATGTAGAATGGATGTTGCCTATAGTGGGGGAGTCTGGGACCAGAGGGCACAGATAGAGAGGATGTGGAGAGGATGTTTCCTGCAGTGGGGAGAGTCTGGGACTAGAGGACACAGATAGAGTGGATGTGGAGAGGATGTTGCCTATAGTGGGGGGTCTGGGACCAGAGGGCACAGATAGAGAGGATGTGGAGAGGATGTCTCCTATAGTGTGGGAGTCTGGGACCAGAGGGCACAACAAGAGTGGATATGAGGAGGATGTTTCCTATAGTGGGGGTGTTTACGACCAGAGGACACTGATATGGTGGATGTGGAGAGGATGTTAACTTTACTGCGGGAGTCAAGGACAAGAGGACAAAGATAGAGTGGATGTGGAGAGGACGTTTCCTATAGTGGGGGAGTCTATGACCAGAGGACACAGATAGAGTGGATGTGGAGAGGATGTTTCCTATAGTGAGGGAGCCTAGGACCAGAGGAAACAGATAGTTTGAATGTGGAGAGGATGTTTCCTGTAGTAGGGGAGTCCAGGACCAGAGGGCACAGTTAGAGGGATGTGGAGAGGATGTTTCCTATACTGGAGGAGTCTAGGACCAGTGGAAACAGATAGAGTGGATCTGGAGAGGATGTTTCCTATAGTGGGGGAGTCTAGGACCAGAGGACACAGATAGAGTGGAAGTTGATATGATGATTCATTTTGTGGGGGAGTCTAGGAACAGAGGTCACAGATAGAGTGGATGTGGAGAGGTTGTTTCCTTTCATGAGGGATTCTAGGACAGGGAAACACAGATATACTGGATGTAGAATGGATGTTGCCTATAGTGGGGGAGTCCAGGACCAGAGGACACAGATAGAGTGGATGTAGAGAGGCTGTTTCCTTTCATGAGCGATTCTAGGACAGGGGAACACAGATATACTGGATGTAGAATGGATGTTGCCTATAGTGGCGGAGTCTGGGACAAGAGGGCACAGCTAGAGTTGATGTGAGGAGGATGTTTCCTATAGTGGGGGAGTCTAGGACCAGAGGACACTGATATGGTGGATGTGGAGAGGATGTTAATTTTACTGCGGGAGTCAAGGACCAGAGGACAAAGATAGAGTGGATGTGGAGAAGCTGTTTCCTACAGTGGGGGAGTCTAGGACCAGAGGGCAAAGATAGAGTGGATGTGGATAGGATGTTAACTTTACTGCGGGAGTCAAGGACCAGAGGACAAAGATAGAGTGGATGTGGAGAGGATGTTTCCTATAGTGGGGAGTATAGGACCAGTGGACAAAGATAGAGTGGAGGTGGAGAGGATGTTTCCTATAGTGGTGGAGTTTAGGAACAGAGGATACAGAGAGAGTGGATGTGGAGAGGATGTTTCGTATAGTGGGGGAGTCTTGGTCTAGAGGGCACAGATAGGGTGGATGTGGAGAGGACGTTGCCTATAGTGGGGGAGTCTAGGAGCAGAGGACACTGATATAGTGGATGTGGAGAGGATGTTAACTTTACTGCGGAAGTCAAGGACAAGAGGAGAAAGATAGAGTGGATGTGGAGAGGATGTTTCCTATAGTGGGGGAGTCTAGGACCAGAGGACACAGATAGAGTTGATTTCGAGAGAATGTTTCCTATATTCTGGAGTCTAGGATCAGAGGACAAAGATAGAGTGGATCTGGAGAGGATGTTCCCTATAGTGGGGGAGAATAGGACAGAGGACACAGATAGGGTGGATATGGAGAGGATGTTCCTAATAGTGGGGGAGACTAGCACATAGGACACAGATAGAGTGGTTATGGAGAGGATGTTTCCTATAGTGGGGGAGTCTAGGACCAGAGGGCAAAGATAAAGTGGATGTGGAGAGGATGTTGCCTATAGTGGGGGTCTAGGACCTGAGGACACAGATAGAGTAGATTTGTAGAGAATGTTGCCGATAGTGGGGGAGTCTATGACCTGAGGACACATATAGAGTAGATAGAGTGCATGTGGAGAGGGTCTTTCCTATAGTGAGGGAGTCTAGGACCAGAGGAAACAGATAGTTTGAATGTGGAGAGGATGTTTCCTGTAGTATGGGAGTCCAGGACCAGAGGGCACAGTTAGAGGGATGTGGAGAGGATGTTTCCTATACTGGAGGAGTCTAGGACCAGTGGAAACAGATAGAGTGGATCTGGAGAGGATGTTTCCTATAGAGGGGGAGTCTAGGACCAGAGGACACAGATAGAGTGGAAGTTGATATGATGATTCATTTTGTGGGGGAGTCTAGGAACAGAGGATATAGATAGAGTGGATGTGGAGAGGTTGTTTCCTTTCATGAGGGATTCTAGGACAGGGAAACACAGATATACTGGATGTAGAATGGATGTTGCCTATAGTGGGGGAGTCCAGGACCAGAGGACACAGATAGAGTGGATGTGGAGAGGCTGTTTCCTTTCATGAGCGATTCTAGGAGAGGGGAACACATATATACTGGATGTAGAATGGATGTTGCCTATAGTGGCGGAGTCTGGGACAAGAGGGCACAGCTAGAGTTGATGTGAGGAGGATGTTTCCTATAGTGGGGGAGTCTAGGACCAGAGGACACTGATATGGTGGATGTGGAGAGGATGTTAATTTTACTGCGGGAGTCAAGGACCAGAGGACAAAGATAGAGTGGATGTGGAGAAGCTGTTTCCTACAGTGGGGGAGTCTAGGACCAGAGGGCAAAGATAGAGTGGATGTGGATAGGATGTTAACTTTACTGCGGGAGTCAAGGACCAGAGGACAAAGATAGAGTGGATGTGGAGAGGATGTTTCCTATAGTGGGGAGTATAGGACCAGTGGACAAAGATAGAGTGGAGGTGGAGAGGATGTTTCCTATAGTGGTGGAGTTTAGGAACAGAGGATACAGAGAGAGTGGATGTGGAGAGGATGTTTCGTATAGTGGGGGAGTCTTGGTCTAGAGGGCACAGATAGGGTGGATGTGGAGAGGACGTTGCCTATAGTGGGGGAGTCTAGGAGCAGAGGACACTGATATAGTGGATGTGGAGAGGATGTTAACTTTACTGCGGAAGTCAAGGACAAGAGGAGAAAGATAGAGTGGATGTGGAGAGGATGTTTCCTATAGTGGGGGAGTCTAGGACCAGAGGACACAGATAGAGTTGATTTCGAGAGAATGTTTCCTATATTCTGGAGTCTAGGATCAGAGGACAAAGATAGAGTGGATCTGGAGAGGATGTTCCCTATAGTGGGGGAGAATAGGACAGAGGACACAGATAGGGTGGATATGGAGAGGATGTTCCTAATAGTGGGGGAGACTAGCACATAGGACACAGATAGAGTGGTTATGGAGAGGATGTTTCCTATAGTGGGGGAGTCTAGGACCAGAGGGCAAAGATAAAGTGGATGTGGAGAGGATGTTGCCTATATTGGGGGAGTCTAGGACCTGAGGACACAGATATAATGGATGTGGAGAGGATGTTGCCTATAGTGGGGGAGTCTAGGAGCAGAGGACACTGATATAGTGGATGTGGAGAGGATGTTAACTTTACTGCGGGAGTCCAGGACCAGAGGACAAAGATAGAGTGGATGTGGAGAAGCTGTTTCCTTCAGTGGGGGAGTCTAGGACCAGAGGGCAAAGATAGAGTGGATGTGGATAGGATGTTAACTTTACTGCGGGAGTCAAGGACCCGAGGACAAAGATAGAGTGGATGTGGAGAGGATGTTTCCTATAGTGGGGAGTATAGGACCAGTGGACAAAGATAGAGTGGAGGTGGAGAGGATGTTTCCTATAGTGGTGGAGTTTAGGAACAGAGGACACAGAGAGAGTGGATGTGGAGAGGATGTTTCGTATAGTGGGGGAGTCTTGGTCTAGAGGGCACAGATAGGGTGGATGTGGAGAGGACGTTGCCTATAGTGGGGGAGTCTAGGAGCAGAGGACACTGATATAGTGGATGTGGAGAGGATGTTAACTTTACTGCGGAAGTCAAGGACAAGAGGAGAAAGATAGAGTGGATGTGGAGAGGATGTTTCCTATAGTGGGGGAGTCTAGGACCAGAGGACACAGATAGAGTTGATTTCGAGAGAATGTTTCCTATCTTCGGGAGTCTAGGATCAGAGGACAAAGATAGAGTGGATCTGGAGAGGATGTTCCCTATAGTGGGGGAGAATAGGACAGAGGACACAGATAGGGTGGATATGGAGAGGATGTTCCTAATGGTGGGGGAGACTAGCACATAGGACACAGATAGAGTGGTTATGGAGAGGATGTTTCCTATAGTGGGGGAGTGGGACCAGAGGGCACAAATAGAGTGGATTTGGAGAGGATGTTTCCTATAGTGGGGGAGTCTAGGACCAGAGGACACCGATAGAGTGGATGTGGAGAGACTGTTTCCTATAGTGGGGGAGTCTAGGACCAGAGGACACCGATGGGCTGGATGTGGAGAGACTGTTTCCTATACTGGGGGAGTCTAGGACCAGAGGACACCGATAGAGTGGATGTGGAGAGGATGTTTCCTATAGTATCGGATTCCAGGACCACAAGGCACAGATAGAGTGGATGTGGAGAGGATGTTTCTGATACTGGGGGAGTCTAGGACCAGAGGACACAGATAGACTGGATGTGGAGAGGCTGCTTCCTTTCGTGAGGGATTCTGGCACAGGGGAACACGGATATACTGGATGTAGAATGGATATTGCCTATAGTGGGTGAGTCTGGGAACAGAGGGCACATATAGAGAGGATGTGGAGAGGATGTCTCCTATAGTGGGGGAGTCTGGGACCAGAGTGCACAACTAGAGTGGATGTGAGGAGGATGTTTCCTATAGTGGGGGAGTCTAGGACCAGAGGATACTGATATGGTGGATGTGGAGAGGATGTTAACTTTACTGCGGGAGTCAAGGACAAGAGGACAAAGATAGAGTGGATGTGGAGAGGACGTTTCCTATAGTGGGGGAGTCTAGGACCAGAGGGCAAAGATAAAGTGGATGTGGAGAGGATGTCTCCTATAGTGAGGGAGTCTAGGACCAGAGGAAACAGATAGTTTGGATGTGGAGAGGATGTTTCCTATAGTAGTGGCGTCCAGGACCAGAGGGCACAGTTAGAGGGATGTGGAGAGGATGTTTCCTATACTGGAGGAGTCTAGGACCAGTGGAAACAGATAGAGTGGATCTGGAGAGGATGTTTCCTATAGTGGGTGAGTCTAGGACCAGAGGATACAGATAGAGTGGATGTTGAGATGATGATTCATTTTGTGGGGGAGTCTAGGACCATAGGACACAGATAGAGTGGATGTTGAGAGGATGATTCCTTTAGTGGGGGATTCTAGGTCAGCAGGACACAGATAGACCGGATGTGGAGAGGATCTTTCCTATATTGAGTGAGTCTAGGACCAGAGGACACAGTTAGACTGGATGTGGAGAGGATGTTTCCTTTCGTGAGGGATTCTAGGACAGGGGAACACAGTTATACTGGATGTAGAGAGGATGTTGCCTATAGTGGGGGAGTCTGGGACCAGAGCGCACATATAGAGAAGATGTAGAGAGGATGTTTCCTATAGTGGGGGAGTCTGGGAACAGAGGGAACAGACAGAGAGGATGTGGAGAGGATGTTTCCTGTAGTGGGGGAGTCTAGGACCAGAGGGCAAAGATAAAGTGGATGTGGAGAGGATATTGCCTATAGTGGGGGAGTCCAGGTCCTGAGGACACATATTGAGTAGATAGAGTGCATGTGGAGAGGGTGTTTCCTATAGTGAGGGAGTCTAGGACCAGAGGAAACAGATAGAGTGGATGTGCAGAGAACGTTACCTATAGTAGTGGAGTCCAGGACCAGAGGGCACAAATAGAGTGTATGTGGAGAGGCTGTTTCCTTTAGTGAGGGATTCTAGGACAGGGGAACACAGATGTACTGGATGTAGAATGGATGTTGCCTATAGTGGGGGAGTCTGGGACCAGAGGGCACATATAGAGCGGATGTGGAGAGGATGTATCCTGTAGTGGGGGAGTCTAGGACCAGAGGGCAAAGATAAAGTGGATGTGGAGAGGATGTTGCCTATAGTGGGGGAGTCTATGACCTGAGAACACATATAGAGTAGATAGAGTGCATGTGGAGAGGGTCTTTCCTATAGTGAGGGAGTCTAGGACCAGAGGAAACAGATAGAGTGGATGTGCAGAGAACGTTACCTATAGTAGTGGAGTCCAGGACCAGAGGGCACAAATAGAGAGGATGTGGAGAGGATGTTTCCTATAGTGGGGGAGTCTAGGACCAGAGGACACAGATAGAGTGGATGTGGAGAGGATGTTTCCTATAGTGGGGGAGTCTAGGACCAGAGGGCACAGATAGAGTTGATGTGGAGAGGTTGTTTCCTTTCATGAGGCATTCTAGGACAGGGGAACACAGATATACTGGATGTAGAATGGATGTTGCCTATTGTGGGGGAGTCTGGGACCAGAGGGCACAGATAGAGAGGATGTGGAGAGGATGTTTCCTGCAGTGGTGAGTATAGGACCCGAGGACACAGATAAAGTGGATGTGGAGAGGATGTTGCCTATAGTGGGGGGTCTGGGACCAGAGGGCACAGATAGAGAGGATGTGGAGAGGATGTCTCCTATAGTGGGGGAGTCTGGGACCAGAGGGCACAACAAGTGTGGATGAGAGGAGGATGTTTCCTATAGTGGGGGTGTCTACGACCAGAGGACACTGATATGGTGGATGTGGAGAGGATGTTAACTTTACTGCGGGAGTCAAGGACAAGAGGACAATGATAGAGTGGATGTGGAGAGGACGTTTCCTATAGTGGGGGAGTCTAGAACCAGAGGGCAAAGATAAAGTGGATGTGGAGAGGATGTTTCCTATAGTGGGGGAGTCTAGGACCTGAGGACACAGATAGAGTGGATGTGTAGAGAATGTTGCTGATAGTGGGGGAGTCTATGACCTGAGGACACATATAGAGTAGATAGAGTGCATGTGGAGAGGGTCTTTCCTATAGTGAGGGAGCCTAGGACCAGAGGAAACAGATAGTTTGAATGTGGAGAGGATGTTTCCTGTAGTAGGGGAGTCCAGGACCAGAGGGCACAGTTAGAGGGATGTGGAGAGGATGTTTCCTATACTGGAGGAGTCTAGGACCAGTGGAAACAGATAGAGTGGATGTGGAGAGGATGTTTCCTATAGTGGGGGAGTCTAGGACCAGAGGACACAGATAGAGTGCATGTGGAGAGGGTCTTTCCTATAGTGAGGGAGCCTAGGACCAGAGGAAACAGATAGTTTGAATGTGGAGAGGATGTTTCCTGTAGTAGGGGAGTCCAGGACCAGAGGGCACAGTTAGAGGGATGTGGAGAGGATGTTTCCTATAGTGGGGGAGTCTAGGACCAGAGGACACAGATAGAGTGGAAGTTGATATGATGATTCATTTTGTGGGGGAGTCTAGGAACAGAGGATATAGATAGAGTGGATGTGGAGAGGTTGTTTCCTTTCATGAGGGATTCTAGGACAGGGGAACACAGATATACTGGATGTAGAATGGATGTTGCCTATAGTGGGGGAGTCCAGGACCAGAGGACACAGATAGAGTGGATGTGGAGAGGCTGTTTCCTTTCATGAGCGATTCTAGGACAGGGGAACACAGATATACTGGATGTAGAATGGATGTTGCCTATAGTGGCGGAGTCTGGGACAAGAGGGCACAGCTAGAGTTGATGTGAGGAGGATGTTTCCTATAGTGTGGGAGTCTAGGACCAGAGGACACTGATATGGTGGATGTGGAGAGGATGTTAATTTTACTGCGGGAGTCAAGGACCAGAGGACAAAGATAGAGTGGTGGTGGAGAAGCTGTTTCCTACAGTGGGGGAGTCTAGGACCAGAGGGCAATGATAGAGTGGATGTGGATAGGATGTTAATTTTACTGCGGGAGTCAAGGACCAGAGGAGAAAGATAGAGTGGATGTTGAGATGATGATTCATTTTGTGGGGGAGTCTAGGAACAGAGGACATTGATAGACCGGATGTGGAGAGGATCTTTCCTATACTGAGTGGGTCTAGGACCAGAGGACACAGATAGACAGGATGTGGAGAAGATGTATCCTATACTGTGGGAGTCAATGGATCAGAGGTCACAGTTAGACTGGATGTGGAGAGGCTGTTTCCTTTCGTGAGGGATTCTACGACAGGGGAACACAGATATACTGGATGTAGAATGGATGTTGCCTATAGTGGGGGAGTCTGGGACCAGAGGGCACATATAGAGAAGATGTACAGAGGTTGTTTCCTATAGTGGGGGAGTCTGGGAACAGAGGGCACAGATAGAGTGGATGTGGAGAGGATGTTTCCTATAGTGGTGGAGTTTAGGAACAGAGGACACAGAGAGAGTGGATGTGGAGAGGATGTTTCGTATAGTGGGGGAGTCTTGGTCTAGAGGGCACAGATAGGGTGGATGTGGAGATGACGTTGCCTATAGTGGGGGAGTCTAGGAGCAGAGGACACTGATATAGTGGATGTGGAGATGATGTTAACTTTACTGCAGAAGTCAAGGACAAGAGGAGAAAGATAGAGTGGATGTGGAGAGGATGTTTCCTATAGTGGGGGAGTCTAGGACCAGAGGACACAGATAGAGTGGATTTCGAGAGAAAGTTTCCTATATTCGGGAGTCTAGGATCAGAGGACAAAGATAGAGTGGATCTGGAGAGGATGTTCCCTATAGTGGGGGAGAATAGGACAGAGGACACAGATAGGGTGGATATGGAGAGGATGTTCCTAATAGTGGGGGACACTAGCACATAGGACACAGATAGAGTGGTTATGGAGAGGATGTTTCCTATAGTGGGGGAGTGGGACCAGAGGGCACAAATAGAGTGGATTTGGAGAGGATGTTTCCTATAGTGGGGGAGTCTAGGACCAGAGGGCACAGATAGAGTGGATGTGGAGAGGTTGTTTCCTTTCATGAGGGATTCTAGGACAGGGGAACACAGATATACTGGATGTAGAATGGATTTGGCCTATAGTGGGGAGTCTGGGACCAGAGGGCACAGATAGAGAGGATGTGGAGAGGATGTTTCCTGCAGTGGGGAGTATAGGACCCGAGGACACAGATAAAGTGGATGTGGAGAGGATGTTGCCTATAGTGGGGGGTCTGGGACCAGAGGGCACAGATAGAGAGGATGTGGAGAGGATGTATCCTGTAGTGGGGGAGTCTAGGACCAGAGGGCAAAGATAAAGTGGATGTGGAGAGGATGTTGCCTATAGTGGGGGAGTCTATGACCTGAGAACACATATAGAGTAGATAGAGTGCATGTGGAGAGGGTCTTTCCTATAGTGAGGGAGTCTAGGACCAGAGGAAACAGATAGAGTGGATGTGCAGAGAACGTTACCTATAGTAGTGGAGTCCAGGACCAGAGGGCACAAATAGAGAGGATGTGGAGAGGATGTTTCCTATAGTGGGGGAGTCTAGGACCAGAGGACACAGATAGAGTGGATGTGGAGAGGATGTTTCCTATAGTGGGGGAGTCTAGGACCAGAGGGCACAGATAGAGTTGATGTGGAGAGGTTGTTTCCTTTCATGAGGCATTCTAGGACAGGGGAACACAGATATACTGGATGTAGAATGGATGTTGCCTATTGTGGGGGAGTCTGGGACCAGAGGGCACAGATAGAGAGGATGTGGAGAGGATGTTTCCTGCAGTGGTGAGTATAGGACCCGAGGACACAGATAAAGTGGATGTGGAGAGGATGTTGCCTATAGTGGGGGGTCTGGGACCAGAGGGCACAGATAGAGAGGATGTGGAGAGGATGTCTCCTATAGTGGGGGAGTCTGGGACCAGAGGGCACAACAAGTGTGGATGAGAGGAGGATGTTTCCTATAGTGGGGGTGTCTACGACCAGAGGACACTGATATGGTGGATGTGGAGAGGATGTTAACTTTACTGCGGGAGTCAAGGACAAGAGGACAATGATAGAGTGGATGTGGAGAGGACGTTTCCTATAGTGGGGGAGTCTAGAACCAGAGGGCAAAGATAAAGTGGATGTGGAGAGGATGTTTCCTATAGTGGGGGAGTCTAGGACCTGAGGACACAGATAGAGTGGATGTGTAGAGAATGTTGCTGATAGTGGGGGAGTCTATGACCTGAGGACACATATAGAGTAGATAGAGTGCATGTGGAGAGGGTCTTTCCTATAGTGAGGGAGCCTAGGACCAGAGGAAACAGATAGTTTGAATGTGGAGAGGATGTTTCCTGTAGTAGGGGAGTCCAGGACCAGAGGGCACAGTTAGAGGGATGTGGAGAGGATGTTTCCTATACTGGAGGAGTCTAGGACCAGTGGAAACAGATAGAGTGGATGTGGAGAGGATGTTTCCTATAGTGGGGGAGTCTAGGACCAGAGGACACAGATAGAGTGCATGTGGAGAGGGTCTTTCCTATAGTGAGGGAGCCTAGGACCAGAGGAAACAGATAGTTTGAATGTGGAGAGGATGTTTCCTGTAGTAGGGGAGTCCAGGACCAGAGGGCACAGTTAGAGGGATGTGGAGAGGATGTTTCCTATAGTGGGGGAGTCTAGGACCAGAGGACACAGATAGAGTGGAAGTTGATATGATGATTCATTTTGTGGGGGAGTCTAGGAACAGAGGATATAGATAGAGTGGATGTGGAGAGGTTGTTTCCTTTCATGAGGGATTCTAGGACAGGGGAACACAGATATACTGGATGTAGAATGGATGTTGCCTATAGTGGGGGAGTCCAGGACCAGAGGACACAGATAGAGTGGATGTGGAGAGGCTGTTTCCTTTCATGAGCGATTCTAGGACAGGGGAACACAGATATACTGGATGTAGAATGGATGTTGCCTATAGTGGCGGAGTCTGGGACAAGAGGGCACAGCTAGAGTTGATGTGAGGAGGATGTTTCCTATAGTGTGGGAGTCTAGGACCAGAGGACACTGATATGGTGGATGTGGAGAGGATGTTAATTTTACTGCGGGAGTCAAGGACCAGAGGACAAAGATAGAGTGGTGGTGGAGAAGCTGTTTCCTACAGTGGGGGAGTCTAGGACCAGAGGGCAATGATAGAGTGGATGTGGATAGGATGTTAATTTTACTGCGGGAGTCAAGGACCAGAGGAGAAAGATAGAGTGGATGTTGAGATGATGATTCATTTTGTGGGGGAGTCTAGGAACAGAGGACATTGATAGACCGGATGTGGAGAGGATCTTTCCTATACTGAGTGGGTCTAGGACCAGAGGACACAGATAGACAGGATGTGGAGAAGATGTATCCTATACTGTGGGAGTCAATGGATCAGAGGTCACAGTTAGACTGGATGTGGAGAGGCTGTTTCCTTTCGTGAGGGATTCTACGACAGGGGAACACAGATATACTGGATGTAGAATGGATGTTGCCTATAGTGGGGGAGTCTGGGACCAGAGGGCACATATAGAGAAGATGTACAGAGGTTGTTTCCTATAGTGGGGGAGTCTGGGAACAGAGGGCACAGATAGAGTGGATGTGGAGAGGATGTTTCCTATAGTGGTGGAGTTTAGGAACAGAGGACACAGAGAGAGTGGATGTGGAGAGGATGTTTCGTATAGTGGGGGAGTCTTGGTCTAGAGGGCACAGATAGGGTGGATGTGGAGATGACGTTGCCTATAGTGGGGGAGTCTAGGAGCAGAGGACACTGATATAGTGGATGTGGAGATGATGTTAACTTTACTGCAGAAGTCAAGGACAAGAGGAGAAAGATAGAGTGGATGTGGAGAGGATGTTTCCTATAGTGGGGGAGTCTAGGACCAGAGGACACAGATAGAGTGGATTTCGAGAGAAAGTTTCCTATATTCGGGAGTCTAGGATCAGAGGACAAAGATAGAGTGGATCTGGAGAGGATGTTCCCTATAGTGGGGGAGAATAGGACAGAGGACACAGATAGGGTGGATATGGAGAGGATGTTCCTAATAGTGGGGGACACTAGCACATAGGACACAGATAGAGTGGTTATGGAGAGGATGTTTCCTATAGTGGGGGAGTGGGACCAGAGGGCACAAATAGAGTGGATTTGGAGAGGATGTTTCCTATAGTGGGGGAGTCTAGGACCAGAGGGCACAGATAGAGTGGATGTGGAGAGGTTGTTTCCTTTCATGAGGGATTCTAGGACAGGGGAACACAGATATACTGGATGTAGAATGGATGTTGCCTATAGTGGGGAGTCTGGGACCAGAGGGCACAGATAGAGAGGATGTGGAGAGGATGTTTCCTGCAGTGGGGAGTATAGGACCCGAGGACACAGATAAAGTGGATGTGGAGAGGATGTTGCCTATAGTGGGGGGTCTGGGACCAGAGGGCACAGATAGAGAGGATGTGGAGAGGATGTCTCCTATAGTGGGGGAGTCTGGGACCAGAGGGCACAACAAGAGTGGATGTGAGGAGGATGTTTCCTATAGTGGGGGTGTCTACGACCAGAGGACACTGATATGGTGGATGTGGAGAGGATGTTAACTTTACTGCGGGAGTCAAGGACAAGAGGACAAAGATAGAGTGGATGTGGAGAGGACGTTTCCTATAGTGGGGGAGTCTAGAACCAGAGGGCAAAGATAAAGTGGATGTGGAGAGGATGTTTCCTATAGTGGGGGAGTCTAGGACCAGAGGACACATATAGAGTGCATGTGGAGAGGGTCTTTCCTATAGTGAGGGAGCCTAGGACCAGAGGAAACAGATAGTTTGAATGTGGAGAGGATGTTTCCTGTAGTAGGGGAGTCCAGGACCAGAGGGCACAGTTAGAGGGATGTGGAGAGGATGTTTCCTATACTGGAGGAGTCTAGGACCAGTGGAAACAGATAGAGTGGATGTGGAGAGGATGTTTCCTATAGTGGGGGAGTCTAGGACCAGAGGACACAGATAGAGTGGAAGTTGATATGATGATTCATTTTGTGGGGGAGTCTAGGAACAGAGGATATAGATAGAGTGGATGTGGAGAGGTTGTTTCCTTTCATGAGGGATTCTAGGACAGGGGAACACAGATATACTGGATGTAGAATGGATGTTGCCTATAGTGGGGGAGTCCAGGACCAGAGGACACAGATAGAGTGGATGTGGAGAGGCTGTTTCCTTTCATGAGCGATTCTAGGACAGGGGAACACAGATATACTGGATGTAGAATGGATGTTGCCTATAGTGGCGGAGTCTGGGACAAGAGGGCACAGCTAGAGTTGATGTGAGGAGGATGTTTCCTATAGTGGGGGAGTCTAGGACCAGAGGACACAGATATAGTGGATGTGGAGAGGATGTTGCCTATAGTGGGGGAGTCTAGGAGCAGAGGACACTGATATAGTGGATGTGGAGAGGATGTTAACTTTACTGCGGGAGTCCAGGACCAGAGGACAAAGATAGAGTGGATGTGGAGAAGCTGTTTCCTTCAGTGGGTGAGTCTAGGACCAGAGGGCAAAGATAGAGTGGATGTGGATAGGATGTTAACTTTACTGCGGGAGTCAAGGACCCGAGGACAAAGATAGAGTGGATGTGGAGAGGATGTTTCCTATAGTGGGGAGTATAGGACCAGTGGACAAAGATAGAGTGGAGGTGGAGAGGATGTTTCCTATAGTGGTGGAGTTTAGGAACAGAGGACACAGAGAGAGTGGATGTGGAGAGGATGTTTCGTATAGTGGGGGAGTCTTGGTCTAGAGGGCACAGATAGGGTGGATGTGGAGAGGACGTTGCCTATAGTGGAGGAGTCTAGGAGCAGAGGACACTGATATAGTGGATGTGGAGAGGATGTTAACTTTACTGCGGAAGTCAAGGACAAGAGGAGAAAGATAGAGTGGATGTGGAGAGGATGTTTCCTATAGTGGGGGAGTCTAGGACCAGAGGACACAGATAGAGTGGATTTCGAGAGAATGTTTCCTATATTCGGGAGTCTAGGATCAGAGGACAAAGATAGAGTGGATCTGGAGAGGATGTTCCCTATAGTGGGGGAGAATAGGACAGAGGACACAGATAGGGTGGATATGGAGAGGATGTTCCTAATAGTGGGGGAGACTAGCACATAGGACACAGATAGAGTGGTTATGGAGAGGATGTTTCCTATAGTGGGGGAGTGGGACCAGAGGGCACAAATAGAGTGGATTTGGAGAGGATGTTTCCTATAGTGGGGGAGTCTAGGACCAGAGGACACCGATAGAGTGGATGTGGAGAGACTGTTTCCTATACTGGGGGAGTCTAGGACCAGAGGACACCGATAGAGTGGATGTGGAGAGGATGTTTCCTATAGTATCGGAGTCCAGGACCACAAGGCACAGATAGAGTGGATGTGGAGAGGATGTTTCTGATACTGGGGGAGTCTAGGACCAGAGGACACCGATAGAGTGGATGTGGAGAGGATGTTTCCTATAGTATCGGAGTCCAGGACCACAAGGCACAGATAGAGTGGATGTGGAGAGGATGTTTCTGATACTGGGGGAGTCTAGGACCAGAGGACACAGATAGACTGGATGTGGAGAGGCTGCTTCCTTTCGTGAGGGATTCTGGCACAGGGGAACACAGATATACTGGATGTTGAATGGATATTGCCTATAGTGGGGGAGTCTGGGAACAGAGGGCACATATAGAGAGGATGTGGAGAGGATGTCTCCTATAGTGGGGGAGTCTGGGACCAGAGTGCACAACTAGAGTGGATGTGAGGAGGATGTTTCCTATAGTGGGGGAGTCTAGGACCAGAGGATACTGATATGGTGGATGTGGAGAGGATTTTAACTTTACTGCGGGAGTCAAGGACAAGAGGACAAAGATAGAGTGGATGTTGAGAGGACGTTTCCTATAGTGGGGGAGTCTAGGACCAGAGGGCAAAGATAAAGTGGATGTGGAGAGGATGTTTCCTATAGTGGGGGAGTCAAGGACCTGAGGACACAGATAGAGTGGATGTGAAGAGGATGTTTCCTGTAGTGGGGGAGTCTAGGACCTGAGGACACAGATAGAGTGGATGTGTAGAGAATGTTGCTGATAGTGGGGGAGTCTAGGACCTGAGGACACAGATACAGTGGATGTGTAGAGAATGTTGCTGTTAGTGGGGGAGTCTGTGACCTGAGGACACATATACAGTAGATAGAGTACATGTGGAGAGTGTCTTTCCTATAGTGAGGGAGCCTAGGACCAGAGGAAACAGATAGTTTGAATGTGGAGAGGATGTTTCCTGTAGTAGGGGAGTCCAGGACCAGAGGGCACAGTTAGAGGGATGTGGAGAGGATGTTTCCTATACTGGAGGAGTCTAGGACCAGTGGAAACAGACAGAGTGGATGTGGAGAGGATGTTTCCTATAGTGGGGGAGTCTAGGACCAGAGGACACAGATAGACTGGAAGTTGATATGATGATTCATTTTGTGGGGGAGTCTAGGAACAGAGGATATAGATAGAGTGGATGTGGAGAGGTTGTTTCCTTTCATGAGGGATTCTAGGACAGGGGAACACAGATATACTGGATGTAGAATGGATGTTGCCTATAGTGGGGGAGTCCAGGACCAGAGGACACAGATAGAGTGGATGTGGAGAGGCTGTTTCCTTTCATGAGCGATTCTAGGACAGGGGAACACAGATATACTGGATGTAGAATGGATGTTGCCTATAGTGGCGGAGTCTGGGACAAGAGGGCACAGCTAGAGTTGATGTGAGGAGGATGTTTCCTATAGTGGGGGAGTCTAGGACCAGAGGACACTGATATGGTGGATGTGGAGAGGATGTTAATTTTACTGCGGGAGTCAAGGACCAGAGGACAAAGATAGAGTGGATGTGGAGAAGCTGTTTCCTACAGTGGGGGAGTCTAGGACCAGAGGGCAAAGATAGAGTGGATGTGGATAGGATGTTAACTTTACTGCGGGAGTCAAGGACCAGAGGACAAAGATAGAGTGGATGTGGAGAGGATGTTTCCTATAGTGGGGAGTATAGGACCAGTGGACAAAGATAGAGTGGAGGTGGAGAGGATGTTTCCTATAGTGGTGGAGTCTAGGACCTGAGGACACAGATATAGTGGATGTGGAGAGGATGTTGCCTATAGTGGGGGAGTCTAGGAGCAGAGGACACTGATATAGTGGATGTGGAGAGGATGTTAACTTTACTGCGGGAGTCCAGGACCAGAGGACAAAGATAAAGTGGATGTGGAGAAGCTGTTTCCTACAGTGGGGGAGTCTAGGACCAGAGGGCAAAGATAGAGTGGATGTGGAGAGGCTGCTTCCTTTCGTGAGGGATTCTGGCACAGGGGAACACAGATATACTGGATGTAGAATGGATATTGCCTATAGTGGGGGAGTCTGGGACCAGAGTGCACAACTAGAGTGGATGTGAGGAGGATGTTTCCTATAGTGGGGGAGTCTAGGACCAGAGGACACTGATATGGTGGATGTGGAGAGGATGTTAACTTTACTGCGGGAGTCAAGGACAAGAGGACAAAGATAGAGTGGATGTGGAGAGGACGTTTCCTATAGTGGGGGAGTCTAGGACCAGAGGGCAAAGATAAAGTGGATGTGGAGAGGATGTTGCCTATAGTGGGGGATTCTATGACCTGAGGACACATATAGAGTAGATAGAGTGCATGTGGAGAGGGTTTTTCCTATAGTGAGGGAGCCTAGGGCCAGAGGAAACAGATAGTTTGGATGTGGAGAGAACGTTACCTATAGTAGTGGAGTCCAGGACCAGAGGGCACAGATAGAGTGGATGTGGAGAAGATGTATCCTATACTGGGAGAGTCAATGGATCAGAGGTCACAGATAGACTGGATGTGGAGAGGCTGTTTCCTTTCGTGAGGGATTCTAGCACAGGGGAACACAGATATACTGAATGTAGAATGGATGTTGACTATAGTGGGGAGTCTAGGACAAGAGGACACAGATAGAGTGGATGTGGAGAGGATGTTGCCTATAGTGGGGGAGTCTAGGACCTGAGGACACAGATAGAGTGGATGTGTAGAGAATGTTGCCGATAGTGGGGGAGTCTATGACCTGAGGACACATATAGAGTAGATAGAGTGCATGTGGAGAGGGTCTTTCCTATAGTGAGGGAGCCTAGGACCAGAGGAAACAGATAGTTTGGATGTGGAGAGGATGTTTCCTATAGTAGGGGAGTCCAGGACCAGAGGGCACAGTTAGAGGGATGTGGAGAGGATGTTTCATATAGTGGGGGAGTCTAGGACCAGAGGACACAGAAAGAGTGGATGTTGAGATGATGATTCATTTTGTGGGGGAGTCTAGGAACAGAGGACATAGATAAAGTGTAGTGGAGAGGATGTTTCCTACACTCTGGGAGTCTAGGACCATAGGACACAGATAGAGTGGATGTTGAGAGGATGATTCCTTTAGTGGGGAATCTAGGTCAGGAGGACACAGATAGACCGGATGTGGAGAGGATCTTTCCTATAATGAGTGGGTCTAGGACCAGAGGACACAGATAGAGTGGATGTGGAGAAGATGTATCCTATACTGTGGGAGTCAATGGATCAGAGGTCACAGTTAGACTGGATGTGGAGAGGCTGTTTCCTTTCGTGAGGGATTCTACGACAGGGGAACACAGATATACTGGATGTAGAATGGATGTTGCCTATAGTGGCGGAGTCTGGGACAAGAGGGCACAGCTAGAGTTGATGTGAGGAGGATGTTTCCTATAGTGGGGGAGTCTAGGACCAGAGGACACTGATATGGTGGATGTGGAGAGGATGTTAATTTTACTGCGGGAGTCAAGGACCAGAGGACAAAGATAGAGTGGATGTGGAGAAGCTGTTTCCTACAGTGGGGGAGTCTAGGACCAGAGGGCAAAGATAGATTGGATGTGGATAGGATGTTAACTTTACTGCGGGAGTCAAGGACCAGAGGACAAAGATAGAGTGGATGTGGAGAGGATGTTTCCTATAGTGGGGAGTATAGGACCAGTGGACAAAGATAGAGTGGAGGTGGAGAGGATGTTTCCTATAGTGGTGGAGTTTAGGAACAGAGGATACAGAGAGAGTGGATGTGGAGAGGATGTTTCGTATAGTGGGGGAGTCTTGGTCTAGAGGGCACAGATAGGGTGGATGTGGAGAGGACGTTGCCTATAGTGGGGGAGTCTAGGACCTGAGGACACAGATATAGTGGATGTGGAGAGGATGTTGCCTATAGTGGGGGAGTCTAGGAGCAGAGGACACTGATATAGTGGATGTGGAGAGGATGTTAACTTTACTGCGGGAGTCCAGGACCAGAGGACAAAGATAAAGTGGATGTGGAGAAGCTGTTTCCTACAGTGGGGGAGTCTAGGACCAGAGGGCAAAGATAGAGTGGATGTGGAGAGGCTGCTTCCTTTCGTGAGGGATTCTGGCACAGGGGAACACAGATATACTGGATGTAGAATGGATATTGCCTATAGTGGGGGAGTCTGGGACCAGAGTGCACAACTAGAGTGGATGTGAGGAGGATGTTTCCTATAGTGGGGGAGTCTAGGACCAGAGGACACTGATATGGTGGATGTGGAGAGGATGTTAACTTTACTGCGGGAGTCAAGGACAAGAGGACAAAGATAGAGTGGATGTGGAGAGGACGTTTCCTATAGTGGGGGAGTCTAGGACCAGAGGGCAAAGATAAAGTGGATGTGGAGAGGATGTTGCCTATAGTGGGGGATTCTATGACCTGAGGACACATATAGAGTAGATAGAGTGCATGTGGAGAGGGTTTTTCCTATAGTGAGGGAGCCTAGGGCCAGAGGAAACAGATAGTTTGGATGTGGAGAGAACGTTACCTATAGTAGTGGAGTCCAGGACCAGAGGGCACAGATAGAGTGGATGTGGAGAAGATGTATCCTATACTGGGAGAGTCAATGGATCAGAGGTCACAGATAGACTGGATGTGGAGAGGCTGTTTCCTTTCGTGAGGGATTCTAGCACAGGGGAACACAGATATACTGAATGTAGAATGGATGTTGACTATAGTGGGGAGTCTAGGACAAGAGGACACAGATAGAGTGGATGTGGAGAGGATGTTGCCTATAGTGGGGGAGTCTAGGACCTGAGGACACAGATAGAGTGGATGTGTAGAGAATGTTGCCGATAGTGGGGGAGTCTATGACCTGAGGACACATATAGAGTAGATAGAGTGCATGTGGAGAGGGTCTTTCCTATAGTGAGGGAGCCTAGGACCAGAGGAAACAGATAGTTTGGATGTGGAGAGGATGTTTCCTATAGTAGGGGAGTCCAGGACCAGAGGGCACAGTTAGAGGGATGTGGAGAGGATGTTTCATATAGTGGGGGAGTCTAGGACCAGAGGACACAGAAAGAGTGGATGTTGAGATGATGATTCATTTTGTGGGGGAGTCTAGGAACAGAGGACATAGATAAAGTGTAGTGGAGAGGATGTTTCCTACACTCTGGGAGTCTAGGACCATAGGACACAGATAGAGTGGATGTTGAGAGGATGATTCCTTTAGTGGGGAATCTAGGTCAGGAGGACACAGATAGACCGGATGTGGAGAGGATCTTTCCTATAATGAGTGGGTCTAGGACCAGAGGACACAGATAGAGTGGATGTGGAGAAGATGTATCCTATACTGTGGGAGTCAATGGATCAGAGGTCACAGTTAGACTGGATGTGGAGAGGCTGTTTCCTTTCGTGAGGGATTCTACGACAGGGGAACACAGATATACTGGATGTAGAATGGATGTTGCCTATAGTGGTGGTGTCTGGGACCAGAGGGCACATATAGAGAAGATGTACAGAGGTTGTTTCCTATAGTGGGGGAGTCTGGGAACAGAGGGCACAGATAGAGTGGATGTGGAGAGGATGTTTCCTATAGTTGTGGAGTTTAGGAACAGAGGACACAGAGAGAGTGGATGTGGAGAGGATGTTTCGTATAGTGGGGGAGTCTTGGTCTAGAGGGCACAGATAGGGTGGATGTGGAGAGGACGTTGCCTATAGTGGGGGAGTCTAGGAGCAGAGGACACTGATATAGTGGATGTGGAGAGGATGTTAACTTTACTGCAGAAGTCAAGGACAAGAGGAGAAAGATAGAGTGGATGTGGAGAGGATGTTTCCTATAGTGGGGGAGTCTAGGACCAGAGGACACAGATTAGGTGGATATTGGGAGGATGTTCCTAATAGTGGGGGAGACTAGCACATAGGACACAGATAGAGTGGATGTCGAGAGGACGTTTCCTATAGTGGGGGGAGTCTAGGACCAGAGGGCAAAGATAAAGTGGATGTGCAGAGGATGTTGCCTATAGTGGGGGATTCTATGACCTGAGGACACATATAGATTAGATAGAGTGCATGTGGAGAGGGTCTTTCCTATAGTGAGGGAGCCTAGGGCCAGAGGAAACAGATAGTTTGGATGTGGAGAGGATGTTTCCTATAGGAGGGGAGTCCAGAACCAGAGGGCACAGTTAGAGGGATGTGGAGAGGATGTTTCCTGTACTGGAGGAGTCTTGGACCAGAGGACACAGATAGAGTGGATGTTGAGAGGGTGTTTCCTATAGTGGGGGAGTCTAGGACCAGAGGAAACAGATGGAGTAGATGAGCAAAGAACGTTAACTATAGTAGTGGAGTCCAGGACCAGAGGGCACAGATAGAGTTGATGTGGAGAGGTTGTTTCCTTTCATGAGGGATTCTAGGACAGGGGAACACAGATATACTGGATGTAGAATGGATGTTGCCTATAGTGGTGGAGTCTGGGACCAGAGGGCACAGATAGAGAGGATGTGGAGAGGATGTTTCCTGCAGTGGGGAGTATAGGACCCGAGGACACAGATAAAGTGGATGTGGAGAGGATGTTGCCTATAGTGGGGGGTCTGGGACCAGAGGGCACAGGTAGAGAGGATGTGGAGAGGATGTCTCCTATAGTGGGGGAGTCTGGGACCAGAGGGCACAACAAGAGTGGATGTGAGGAGGATGTTTCCTATAGTGGGGGTGTCTACGACCAGAGGACACTGATATGGTGGATGTGGAGAGGATGTTAACTTTACTGCGGGAGTCAAGGACAAGAGGACAAAGATAGAGTGGATGTGGAGAGGACGTTTCCTATAGTGGGGGAGTCTAGAACCAGAGGGCAAAGATAAAGTGGATGTGGAGAGGATGTTTCCTATAGTGGGGGAGTCTAGGACCTGAGGACACAGATAGAGTGGATGTGTAGAGAATGTTGCTGATAGTGGGGGAGTCTATGACCAGAGGACACAGATAGAGTGGATGTGGAGAGGATGTTTCCTATAGTGAGGGAGCCTAGGACCAGAGGAAACAGATAGTTTGAATGTGGAGAGGATGTTTCCTGTAGTAGGGGAGTCCAGGACGAGAGGGCACAGTTAGAGGGATGTGGAGAGGATGTTTCCTATACTGGAGGAGTCTAGGACCAGTGGAAACAGATAGAGTGGATGTGGAGAGGATGTTTCCTATAGTGGGGGAGTCTAGGACCAGAGGACACAGATAGAGTGGAAGTTGATATGATGATTCATTTTGTGGGGGAGTCTAGGAACAGAGGATATAGATAGAGTGGATGTGGAGAGGTTGTTTCCTTTCATGAGGGATTCTAGGACAGGGGAACACAGATATACTGGATGTAGAATGGATGTTGCCTATAGTGGGGGAGTCCAGGACCAGAGGACACAGATAGAGTGGATGTGGAGAGGCTGTTTCCTTTCATGAGCGATTCTAGGACAGGGGAACACAGATATACTGGATGTAGAATGGATGTTGCCTATAGTGGCGGAGTCTGGGACAAGAGGGCACAGCTAGAGTTGATGTGAGGAGGATGTTTCCTATAGTGGGGGAGTCTAGGACCAGAGGACACTGATATGGTGGATGTGGAGAGGATGTTAATTTTACTGCGGGAGTCAAGGACCAGAGGACAAAGATAGAGTGGATGTGGAGAAGCTGTTTCCTACAGTGGGGGAGTCTAGGACCAGAGGGCAAAGATAGAGTGGATGTGGATAGGATGTTAACTTTACTGCGGGAGTCAAGGACCAGAGGACAAAGATAGAGTGGATGTGGAGAGGATGTTTCCTATAGTGGGGAGTATAGGACCAGTGGACAAAGATAGAGTGGAGGTGGAGAGGATGTTTCCTATAGTGGTGGAGTTTAGGAACAGAGGATACAGAGAGAGCGGATGTGGAGAGGATGTTTCGTATAGTGGGGGAGTCTTGGTCTAGAGGGCACAGATAGGGTGGATGTGGAGAGGACGTTGCCTATAGTGGGGGAGTCTAGGACCTGAGGACACAGATATAGTGGATGTGGAGAGGATGTTGCCTATAGTGGGGGAGTCTAGGAGCAGAGGACACAGATAGAGTGGATGTGGAGAGGATGTTAACTTTACTGCGGGAGTCCAGGACCAGAGGACAAAGATAAAGTGGATGTGGAGAAGCTGTTTCCTACAGTGGGGGAGTCTAGGACCAGAGGGCAAAGATAGAGTGGATGTGGAGAGGCTGCTTCCTTTCGTGAGGGATTCTGGCACAGGGGAACACAGATATACTGGATGTAGAATGGATATTGCCTATAGTGGGGGAGTCTGGGACCAGAGTGCACAACTAGAGTGGATGTGAGGAGGATGTTTCCTATAGTGGGGAGTCTAGGACCAGAGGACACTGATATGGTGGATGTGGAGAGGATGTTAACTTTACTGCGGGAGTCAAGGACAAGAGGACAAAGATAGAGTGGATGTGGAGAGGACGTTTCCTATAGTGGGGGAGTCTAGGACCAGAGGGCAAAGATAAAGTGGATGTGGAGAGGATGTTGCCTATAGTGGGGGATTCTATGACCTGAGGACACATATAGAGTAGATAGAGTGCATGTGGAGAGGGTCTTTCCTATAGTGAGGGAGCCTAGGGCCAGAGGAAACAGATAGTTTGGATGTGGAGAGAACGTTACCTATAGTAGTGGAGTCCAGGACCAGATGGCACAGATAGAGTGGATGTGGAGAAGATGTATCCTATACTGGGAGAGTCAATGGATCAGAGGTCACAGATAGACTGGATGTGGAGAGGCTGTTTCCTTTCGTGAGGGATTCTAGCACAGGGGAACACAGATATACTGAATGTAGAATGGATGTTAACTTTACTGCGGGAGTCAAGGACAAGAGGACAAAGATAGAGTGGATGTGGAGAGGACGTTTCCTATAGTGGGGGAGTCTAGGACCAGAGGGCAAAGATAAAGTGGATGTGGAGAGGATGTTGCCTATAGTGGGGGATTCTATGACCTGAGGACACATATAGAGTAGATAGAGTGCATGTGGAGAGGGTCTTTCCTATAGTGAGGGAGCCTAGGGCCAGAGGAAACAGATAGTTTGGATGTGGAGAGAACGTTACCTATAGTAGTGGAGTCCAGGACCAGATGGCACAGATAGAGTGGATGTGGAGAAGATGTATCCTATACTGGGAGAGTCAATGGATCAGAGGTCACAGATAGACTGGATGTGGAGAGGCTGTTTCCTTTCGTGAGGGATTCTAGCACAGGGGAACACAGATATACTGAATGTAGAATGGATGTTGACTATAGTGGGGAGTCTAGGACAAGAGGACACAGATAGAGTGGATGTGGAGAGGATGTTGCCTATAGTGGGGGAGTCTAGGACCTGAGGACACAGATAGAGTGGATGTGTAGAGAATGTTGCCGATAGTGGGGGAGTCTATGACCTGAGGACACATATAGAGTAGATAGAGTGCATGTGGAGAGGGTCTTTCCTATAGTGAGGGAGCCTAGGACCAGAGGAAACAGATAGTTTGGATGTGGAGAGGATGTTTCCTATAGTAGGGGAGTCCAGGACCAGAGGGCACAGTTAGAGGGATGTGGAGAGGATGTTTCCTATACTGGAGGAGTCCAGGACCAGTGGAAACAGATAGAGTGGATGTGGAGAGGATGTTTCATATAGTGGGGGAGTCTAGGACCAGAGGACACAGAAAGAGTGGATGTTGAGATGATGATTCATTTTGTGGGGGAGTCTAGGAACAGAGGACATAGATAAAGTGTAGTGGAGAGGATGTTTCCTACACTCTGGGAGTCTAGGACCATAGGACACAGATAGAGTGGATGTTGAGAGGATGATTCCTTTAGTGGGGAATCTAGGTCAGGAGGACACAGATAGACCGGATGTGGAGAGGATCTTTCCTATAATGAGTGGGTCTAGGACCAGAGGACACAGATAGAGTGGATGTGGAGAAGATGTATCCTATACTGTGGGAGTCAATGGATCAGAGGTCACAGTTAGACTGGATGTGGAGAGGCTGTTTCCTTTCGTGAGGGATTCTACGACAGGGGAACACAGATATACTGGATGTAGAATGGATGTTGCCTATAGTGGGGGAGTCTGGGACCAGAGGGCACATATAGAGAAGATGTACAGAGGTTGTTTCCTATAGTGGGGGAGTCTGGGAACAGAGGGCACAGATAGAGTGGATGTGGAGAGGATGTTTCCTATAGTTGTGGAGTTTAGGAACAGAGGACACAGAGAGAGTGGATGTGGAGAGGATGTTTCGTATAGTGGGGGAGTCTTGGTCTAGAGGGCACAGATAGGGTGGATGTGGAGAGGACGTTGCCTATAGTGGGGGAGTCTAGGAGCAGAGGACACTGATATAGTGGATGTGGAGAGGATGTTAACTTTACTGCAGAAGTCAAGGACAAGAGGAGAAAGATAGAGTGGATGTGGAGAGGATGTTTCCTATAGTGGGGGAGTCTAGGACCAGAGGACACAGATAGAGTGGATTTCGAGAGAATGTTTCCTATATTCGGGAGTCTAGGATCAGAGGACAAAGATAGAGTGGATCTGGAGAGGATGTTCCCTATAGTGGGGGAGAATAGGACAGAGGACACAGATTAGGTGGATATGGAGAGGATGTTCCTAATAGTGGGGGAGACTAGCACATAGGACACAGATAGAGTGGTTATGGAGAGGATGTTTCCTATAGTGGGGGAGTGGGACCAGAGGGCACAAATAGAGTGGATTTGGAGAGGATGTTTCCTATAGTGGGGGAGTCTAGGACCAGAGGACACCGATAGAGTGGATGTGGAGAGACTGTTTCCTATAGTGGGGGAGTCTAGGACCAGAGGACACCGATGGGCTGGATGTGGAGAGACTGTTTCCTATACTGGGGGAGTCTAGGACCAGAGGACACCGATATAGTGGATGTGGAGAGGATGTTAACTTTACTGCAGAAGTCAAGGACAAGAGGAGAAAGATAGAGTGGATGTGGAGAGGATGTTTCCTACAGTGGGGGAGTCTAGGACCAGAGGGCAAAGATAGAGTGGATGTGGAGAGGCTGCTTCCTTTCGTGAGGGATTCTGGCACAGGGGAACACAGATATACTGGATGTAGAATGGATATTGCCTATAGTGGGGGAGTCTGGGACCAGAGTGCACAACTAGAGTGGATGTGAGGAGGATGTTTCCTATAGTGGGGGAGTCTAGGACCAGAGGACACTGATATGGTGGATGTGGAGAGGATGTTAACTTTACTGCGGGAGTCAAGGACAAGAGGACAAAGATAGAGTGGATGTGGAGAGGACGTTTCCTATAGTGGGGGAGTCTAGGACCAGAGGGCAAAGATAAAGTGGATGTGGAGAGGATGTTGCCTATAGTGGGGGATTCTATGACCTGAGGACACATATAGAGTAGATAGAGTGCATGTGGAGAGGGTTTTTCCTATAGTGAGGGAGCCTAGGGCCAGAGGAAACAGATAGTTTGGATGTGGAGAGAACGTTACCTATAGTAGTGGAGTCCAGGACCAGAGGGCACAGATAGAGTGGATGTGGAGAAGATGTATCCTATACTGGGAGAGTCAATGGATCAGAGGTCACAGATAGACTGGATGTGGAGAGGCTGTTTCCTTTCGTGAGGGATTCTAGCACAGGGGAACACAGATATACTGAATGTAGAATGGATGTTGACTATAGTGGGGAGTCTAGGACAAGAGGACACAGATAGAGTGGATGTGGAGAGGATGTTGCCTATAGTGGGGGAGTCTAGGACCTGAGGACACAGATAGAGTGGATGTGTAGAGAATGTTGCCGATAGTGGGGGAGTCTATGACCTGAGGACACATATAGAGTAGATAGAGTGCATGTGGAGAGGGTCTTTCCTATAGTGAGGGAGCCTAGGACCAGAGGAAACAGATAGTTTGGATGTGGAGAGGATGTTTCCTATAGTAGGGGAGTCCAGGACCAGAGGGCACAGTTAGAGGGATGTGGAGAGGATGTTTCATATAGTGGGGGAGTCTAGGACCAGAGGACACAGAAAGAGTGGATGTTGAGATGATGATTCATTTTGTGGGGGAGTCTAGGAACAGAGGACATAGATAAAGTGTAGTGGAGAGGATGTTTCCTACACTCTGGGAGTCTAGGACCATAGGACACAGATAGAGTGGATGTTGAGAGGATGATTCCTTTAGTGGGGAATCTAGGTCAGGAGGACACAGATAGACCGGATGTGGAGAGGATCTTTCCTATAATGAGTGGGTCTAGGACCAGAGGACACAGATAGAGTGGATGTGGAGAAGATGTATCCTATACTGTGGGAGTCAATGGATCAGAGGTCACAGTTAGACTGGATGTGGAGAGGCTGTTTCCTTTCGTGAGGGATTCTACGACAGGGGAACACAGATATACTGGATGTAGAATGGATGTTGCCTATAGTGGTGGTGTCTGGGACCAGAGGGCACATATAGAGAAGATGTACAGAGGTTGTTTCCTATAGTGGGGGAGTCTGGGAACAGAGGGCACAGATAGAGTGGATGTGGAGAGGATGTTTCCTATAGTTGTGGAGTTTAGGAACAGAGGACACAGAGAGAGTGGATGTGGAGAGGATGTTTCGTATAGTGGGGGAGTCTTGGTCTAGAGGGCACAGATAGGGTGGATGTGGAGAGGACGTTGCCTATAGTGGGGGAGTCTAGGAGCAGAGGACACTGATATAGTGGATGTGGAGAGGATGTTAACTTTACTGCAGAAGTCAAGGACAAGAGGAGAAAGATAGAGTGGATGTGGAGAGGATGTTTCCTATAGTGGGGGAGTCTAGGACCAGAGGACACAGATTAGGTGGATATGGAGAGGATGTTCCTAATAGTGGGGGAGACTAGCACATAGGACACAGATAGAGTGGATGTCGAGAGGACGTTTCCTATAGTGGGGGGAGTCTAGGACCAGAGGGCAAAGATAAAGTGGATGTGCAGAGGATGTTGCCTATAGTGGGGGATTCTATGACCTGAGGACACATATAGAGTAGATAGAGTGCATGTGGAGAGGGTCTTTCCTATAGTGAGGGAGCCTAGGGCCAGAGGAAACAGATAGTTTGGATGTGGAGAGGATGTTTCCTATAGGAGGGGAGTCCAGAACCAGAGGGCACAGTTAGAGGGATGTGGAGAGGATGTTTCCTGTACTGGAGGAGTCTTGGACCAGAGGACACAGATAGAGTGGATGTTGAGAGGGTGTTTCCTATAGTGGGGGAGTCTAGGACCAGAGGAAACAGATGGAGTAGATGAGCAAAGAACGTTAACTATAGTAGTGGAGTCCAGGACCAGAGGGCACAGATAGAGTTGATGTGGAGAGGTTGTTTCCTTTCATGAGGGATTCTAGGACAGGGGAACACAGATATACTGGATGTAGAATGGATGTTGCCTATAGTGGTGGAGTCTGGGACCAGAGGGCACAGATAGAGAGGATGTGGAGAGGATGTTTCCTGCAGTGGGGAGTATAGGACCCGAGGACACAGATAAAGTGGATGTGGAGAGGATGTTGCCTATAGTGGGGGGTCTGGGACCAGAGGGCACAGATAGAGAGGATGTGGAGAGGATGTCTCCTATAGTGGGGGAGTCTGGGACCAGAGGGCACAACAAGAGTGGATGTGAGGAGGATGTTTCCTATAGTGGGGGTGTCTACGACCAGAGGACACTGATATGGTGGATGTGGAGAGGATGTTAACTTTACTGCGGGAGTCAAGGACAAGAGGACAAAGATAGAGTGGATGTGGAGAGGACGTTTCCTATAGTGGGGGAGTCTAGAACCAGAGGGCAAAGATAAAGTGGATGTGGAGAGGATGTTTCCTATAGTGGGGGAGTCTAGGACCTGAGGACACAGATAGAGTGGATGTGTAGAGAATGTTGCTGATAGTGGGGGAGTCTATGACCAGAGGACACAGATAGAGTGGATGTGGAGAGGATGTTTCCTATAGTGAGGGAGCCTAGGACCAGAGGAAACAGATAGTTTGAATGTGGAGAGGATGTTTCCTGTAGTAGGGGAGTCCAGGACCAGAGGGCACAGTTAGAGGGATGTGGAGAGGATGTTTCCTATACTGGAGGAGTCTAGGACCAGTGGAAACAGATAGAGTGGATGTGGAGAGGATGTTTCCTATAGTGGGGGAGTCTAGGACCAGAGGACACAGATAGAGTGGAAGTTGATATGATGATTCATTTTGTGGGGGAGTCTAGGAACAGAGGATATAGATAGAGTGGATGTGGAGAGGTTGTTTCCTTTCATGAGGGATT
This sequence comes from Hemitrygon akajei, assembly GCF_048418815.1. Classification (NCBI taxonomy): domain Eukaryota; kingdom Metazoa; phylum Chordata; class Chondrichthyes; order Myliobatiformes; family Dasyatidae; genus Hemitrygon; species Hemitrygon akajei. The sequence goes on from NC_133151.1 coordinate 39,489,971, forward strand.
CTAGGACAGGGGAACACAGATATACTGGATGTAGAATGGATGTTGCCTATAGTGGGGGAGTCCAGGACCAGAGGACACAGATAGAGTGGATGTGGAGAGGCTGTTTCCTTTCATGAGCGATTCTAGGACAGGGGAACACAGATATACTGGATGTAGAATGGATGTTGCCTATAGTGGCGGAGTCTGGGACAAGAGGGCACAGCTAGAGCTGATGTGAGGAGGATGTTTCCTATAGTGGGGGAGTCTAGGACCAGAGGACACTGATATGGTGGATGTGGAGAGGATGTTAATTTTACTGCGGGAGTCAAGGACCAGAGGACAAAGATAGAGTGGATGTGGAGAAGCTGTTTCCTACAGTGGGGGAGTCTAGGACCAGAGGGCAAAGATAGAGTGGATGTGGATAGGATGTTAACTTTACTGCGGGAGTCAAGGACCAGAGGACAAAGATAGAGTGGATGTGGAGAGGATGTTTCCTATAGTGGGGAGTATAGGACCAGTGGACAAAGATAGAGTGGAGGTGGAGAGGATGTTTCCTATAGTGGTGGAGTTTAGGAACAGAGGATACAGAGAGAGCGGATGTGGAGAGGATGTTTCGTATAGTGGGGGAGTCTTGGTCTAGAGGGCACAGATAGGGTGGATGTGGAGAGGACGTTGCCTATAGTGGGGGAGTCTAGGACCTGAGGACACAGATATAGTGGATGTGGAGAGGATGTTGCCTATAGTGGGGGAGTCTAGGAGCAGAGGACACAGATAGAGTGGATGTGGAGAGGATGTTAACTTTACTGCGGGAGTCCAGGACCAGAGGACAAAGATAAAGTGGATGTGGAGAAGCTGTTTCCTACAGTGGGGGAGTCTAGGACCAGAGGGCAAAGATAGAGTGGATGTGGAGAGGCTGCTTCCTTTCGTGAGGGATTCTGGCACAGGGGAACACAGATATACTGGATGTAGAATGGATATTGCCTATAGTGGGGGAGTCTGGGACCAGAGTGCACAACTAGAGTGGATGTGAGGAGGATGTTTCCTATAGTGGGGGAGTCTAGGACCAGAGGACACTGATATGGTGGATGTGGAGAGGATGTTAACTTTACTGCGGGAGTCAAGGACAAGAGGACAAAGATAGAGTGGATGTGGAGAGGACGTTTCCTATAGTGGGGGAGTCTAGGACCAGAGGGCAAAGATAAAGTGGATGTGGAGAGGATGTTGCCTATAGTGGGGGATTCTATGACCTGAGGACACATATAGAGTAGATAGAGTGCATGTGGAGAGGGTCTTTCCTATAGTGAGGGAGCCTAGGGCCAGAGGAAACAGATAGTTTGGATGTGGAGAGAACGTTACCTATAGTAGTGGAGTCCAGGACCAGATGGCACAGATAGAGTGGATGTGGAGAAGATGTATCCTATACTGGGAGAGTCAATGGATCAGAGGTCACAGATAGACTGGATGTGGAGAGGCTGTTTCCTTTCGTGAGGGATTCTAGCACAGGGGAACACAGATATACTGAATGTAGAATGGATGTTAACTTTACTGCGGGAGTCAAGGACAAGAGGACAAAGATAGAGTGGATGTGGAGAGGACGTTTCCTATAGTGGGGGAGTCTAGGACCAGAGGGCAAAGATAAAGTGGATGTGGAGAGGATGTTGCCTATAGTGGGGGATTCTATGACCTGAGGACACATATAGAGTAGATAGAGTGCATGTGGAGAGGGTCTTTCCTATAGTGAGGGAGCCTAGGACCAGAGGAAACAGATAGTTTGGATGTGGAGAGGATGTTTCCTATAGTAGGGGAGTCCAGGACCAGAGGGCACAGTTAGAGGGATGTGGAGAGGATGTTTCCTATACTGGAGGAGTCCAGGACCAGTGGAAACAGATAGAGTGGATGTGGAGAGGATGTTTCATATAGTGGGGGAGTCTAGGACCAGAGGACACAGAAAGAGTGGATGTTGAGATGATGATTCATTTTGTGGGGGAGTCTAGGAACAGAGGACATAGATAAAGTGTAGTGGAGAGGATGTTTCCTACACTCTGGGAGTCTAGGACCATAGGACACAGATAGAGTGGATGTGGAGAGGATGATTCCTTTAGTGGGGAATCTAGGTCAGGAGGACACAGATAGACCGGATGTGGAGAGGATCTTTCCTATAATGAGTGGGTCTAGGACCAGAGGACACAGATAGAGTGGATGTGGAGAAGATGTATCCTATACTGTGGGAGTCAATGGATCAGAGGTCACAGTTAGACTGGATGTGGAGAGGCTGTTTCCTTTCGTGAGGGATTCTACGACAGGGGAACACAGATATACTGGATGTAGAATGGATGTTGCCTATAGTGGGGGAGTCTGGGACCAGAGGGCACATATAGAGAAGATGTACAGAGGTTGTTTCCTATAGTGGGGGAGTCTGGGAACAGAGGGCACAGATAGAGTGGATGTGGAGAGGATGTTTCCTATAGTTGTGGAGTTTAGGAACAGAGGACACAGAGAGAGTGGATGTGGAGAGGATGTTTCGTATAGTGGGGGAGTCTTGGTCTAGAGGGCACAGATAGGGTGGATGTGGAGAGGACGTTGCCTATAGTGGGGGAGTCTAGGAGCAGAGGACACTGATATAGTGGATGTGGAGAGGATGTTAACTTTACTGCAGAAGTCAAGGACAAGAGGAGAAAGATAGAGTGGATGTGGAGAGGATGTTTCCTATAGTGGGGGAGTCTAGGACCAGAGGACACAGATAGAGTGGATTTCGAGAGAATGTTTCCTATATTCGGGAGTCTAGGATCAGAGGACAAAGATAGAGTGGATCTGGAGAGGATGTTCCCTATAGTGGGGGAGAATAGGACAGAGGACACAGATTAGGTGGATATGGAGAGGATGTTCCTAATAGTGGGGGAGACTAGCACATAGGACACAGATAGAGTGGTTATGGAGAGGATGTTTCCTATAGTGGGGGAGTGGGACCAGAGGGCACAAATAGAGTGGATTTGGAGAGGATGTTTCCTATAGTGGGGGAGTCTAGGACCAGAGGACACCGATAGAGTGGATGTGGAGAGACTGTTTCCTATAGTGGGGGAGTCTAGGACCAGAGGACACCGATGGGCTGGATGTGGAGAGACTGTTTCCTATACTGGGGGAGTCTAGGACCAGAGGACACCGATATAGTGGATGTGGAGAGGATGTTAACTTTACTGCAGAAGTCAAGGACAAGAGGAGAAAGATAGAGTGGATGTGGAGAGGATGTTTCCTATAGTGGGGGAGTCTAGGACCAGAGGACACAGATAGACTGGATGTGGAGAAGCTGCTTCCTTTCGTGAGGGATTCTGGCACAGGGGAACACAGATATACTGGATGTAGAATGGATATTGCCTATAGTGGGGGAGTCTGGGAACAGAGGGCACATATAGAGAGGATGTGGAGAGGATGTCTCCTATAGTGGGGGAGTCTGGGACCAGAGTGCACAACTAGAGTGGATGTGAGGAGGATGTTTCCTATAGTGGGGGAGTCTAGGACCAGAGGACACTGATATGGTGGATGTGGAGAGGATGTTAACTTTACTGCGGGAGTCAAGGACAAGAGGACAAAGATAGAGTGGATGTGGAGAGGACGTTTCCTATAGTGGGGGGAGTCTAGGACCAGAGGGCAAAGATAAAGTGGATGTGCAGAGGATGTTGCCTATAGTGGGGGATTCTATGACCTGAGGACACATATAGAGTAGATAGAGTGCATGTGGAGAGGGTCTTTCCTATAGTGAGGGAGCCTAGGGCCAGAGGAAACAGATAGTTTGGATGTGGAGAGGATGTTTCCTATAGGAGGGGAGTCCAGAACCAGAGGGCACAGTTAGAGGGATGTGGAGAGGATGTTTCCTGTACTGGAGGAGTCTTGGACCAGTGGAAACAGATAGAGTGGAGGTGGAGAGGATGTTTCCTATAGTGGTGGAGTTTAGGAACAGAGGATACAGAGAGAGCGGATGTGGAGAGGATGTTTCGTATAGTGGGGGAGTCTTGGTCTAGAGGGCACAGATAGGGTGGATGTGGAGAGGACGTTGCCTATAGTGGGGGAGTCTAGGACCTGAGGACACAGATATAGTGGATGTGGAGAGGATGTTGCCTATAGTGGGGGAGTCTAGGAGCAGAGGACACAGATAGAGTGGATGTGGAGAGGATGTTAACTTTACTGCGGGAGTCCAGGACCAGAGGACAAAGATAAAGTGGATGTGGAGAAGCTGTTTCCTACAGTGGGGGAGTCTAGGACCAGAGGGCAAAGATAGAGTGGATGTGGAGAGGCTGCTTCCTTTCGTGAGGGATTCTGGCACAGGGGAACACAGATATACTGGATGTAGAATGGATATTGCCTATAGTGGGGGAGTCTGGGACCAGAGTGCACAACTAGAGTGTGGGGAGTCTAGGACCAGAGGACACTGATATGGTGGATGTGGAGAGGATGTTAACTTTACTGCGGGAGTCAAGGACAAGAGGACAAAGATAGAGTGGATGTGGAGAGGACGTTTCCTATAGTGGGGGAGTCTAGGACCAGAGGGCAAAGATAAAGTGGATGTGGAGAGGATGTTGCCTATAGTGGGGGATTCTATGACCTGAGGACACATATAGAGTAGATAGAGTGCATGTGGAGAGGGTCTTTCCTATAGTGAGGGAGCCTAGGGCCAGAGGAAACAGATAGTTTGGATGTGGAGAGAACGTTACCTATAGTAGTGGAGTCCAGGACCAGAGGGCACAGATAGAGTGGATGTGGAGAAGATGTATCCTATACTGGGAGAGTCAATGGATCAGAGGTCACAGATAGACTGGATGTGGAGAGGCTGTTTCCTTTCGTGAGGGATTCTAGCACAGGGGAACACAGATATACTGAATGTAGAATGGATGTTGACTATAGTGGGGAGTCTAGGACAAGAGGACACAGATAGAGTGGATGTGGAGAGGATGTTGCCTATAGTGGGGGAGTCTAGGACCTGAGGACACAGATAGTGTGGATGTGTAGAGAATGTTGCCGATAGTGGGGGAGTCTATGACCTGAGGACACATATAGAGTAGATAGAGTGCATGTGGAGAGGGTCTTTCCTATAGTGAGGGAGCCTAGGACCAGAGGAAACAGATAGTTTGGATGTGGAGAGGATGTTTCCTATAGTAGGGGAGTCCAGGACCAGAGGGCACAGTTAGAGGGATGTGGAGAGGATGTTTCCTATACTGGAGGAGTCCAGGACCAGTGGAAACAGATAGAGTGGATGTGGAGAGGATGTTTCATATAGTGGGGGAGTCTAGGACCAGAGGACACAGAAAGAGTGGATGTTGAGATGATGATTCATTTTGTGGGGGAGTCTAGGAACAGAGGACATAGATAAAGTGTAGTGGAGAGGATGTTTCCTACACTCTGGGAGTCTAGGACCATAGGACACAGATAGAGTGGATGTTGAGAGGATGATTCCTTTAGTGGGGAATCTAGGTCAGGAGGACACAGATAGACCGGATGTGGAGAGGATCTTTCCTATAATGAGTGGGTCTAGGACCAGAGGACACAGATAGAGTGGATGTGGAGAAGATGTATCCTATACTGTGGGAGTCAATGGATCAGAGGTCACAGTTAGACTGGATGTGGAGAGGCTGTTTCCTTTCGTGAGGGATTCTACGACAGGGGAACACAGATATACTGGATGTAGAATGGATGTTGCCTATAGTGGGGGAGTCTGGGACCAGAGGGCACATATAGAGAAGATGTACAGAGGTTGTTTCCTATAGTGGGGGAGTCTGGGAACAGAGGGCACAGATAGAGTGGATGTGGAGAGGATGTTTCCTATAGTTGTGGAGTTTAGGAACAGAGGACACAGAGAGAGTGGATGTGGAGAGGATGTTTCGTATAGTGGGGGAGTCTTGGTCTAGAGGGCACAGATAGGGTGGATGTGGAGAGGACGTTGCCTATAGTGGGGGAGTCTAGGAGCAGAGGACACTGATATAGTGGATGTGGAGAGGATGTTAACTTTACTGCAGAAGTCAAGGACAAGAGGAGAAAGATAGAGTGGATGTGGAGAGGATGTTTCCTATAGTGGGGGAGTCTAGGACCAGAGGACAAAGATAGAGTGGATCTGGAGAGGATGTTCCCTATAGTGGGGGAGAATAGGACAGAGGACACAGATTAGGTGGATATGGAGAGGATGTTCCTAATAGTGGGGGAGACTAGCACATAGGACACAGATAGAGTGGTTATGGAGAGGATGTTTCCTATAGTGGGGGAGTGGGACCAGAGGGCACAAATAGAGTGGATTTGGAGAGGATGTTTCCTATAGTGGGGGAGTCTAGGACCAGAGGACACCGATAGAGTGGATGTGGAGAGAATGTTTCCTATAGTGGGGGAGTCTAGGACCAGAGGACACCGATGGGCTGGATGTGGAGAGACTGTTTCCTATACTGGGGGAGTCTAGGACCAGAGGACACCGATATAGTGGATGTGGAGAGGATGTTAACTTTACTGCAGAAGTCAAGGACAAGAGGAGAAAGATAGAGTGGATGTGGAGAGGATGTTTCCTATAGTGGGGGAGTCTAGGACCAGAGGACACAGATAGACTGGATGTGGAGAAGCTGCTTCCTTTCGTGAGGGATTCTGGCACAGGGGAACACAGATATACTGGATGTAGAATGGATATTGCCTATAGTGGGGGAGTCTGGGAACAGAGGGCACATATAGAGAGGATGTGGAGAGGATGTCTCCTATAGTGGGGGAGTCTGGGACCAGAGTGCACAACTAGAGTGGATGTGAGGAGGATGTTTCCTATAGTGGGGGAGTCTAGGACCAGAGGACACTGATATGGTGGATGTGGAGAGGATGTTAACTTTACTGCGGGAGTCAAGGACAAGAGGACAAAGATAGAGTGGATGTGGAGAGGACGTTTCCTATAGTGGGGGGAGTCTAGGACCAGAGGGCAAAGATAAAGTGGATGTGCAGAGGATGTTGCCTATAGTGGGGGATTCTATGACCTGAGGACACATATAGAGTAGATAGAGTGCATGTGGAGAGGGTCTTTCCTATAGTGAGGGAGCCTAGGGCCAGAGGAAACAGATAGTTTGGATGTGGAGAGGATGTTTCCTATAGGAGGGGAGTCCAGAACCAGAGGGCACAGTTAGAGGGATGTGGAGAGGATGTTTCCTGTACTGGAGGAGTCTTGGACCAGTGGAAACAGATAGAGTGGATGTGGAGAGGATGTTTCCTATACTGGGGGAGCTAGGACCAGAGGACACAGATAGAGTGGATGTTGAGAGGGTGTTTCCTATAGTGGGGGAGTCCAGGACCAGAGGGCACAGATAGAGTTGATGTGGAGAGGTTGTTTCCTTTCATGAGGGATTCTAGGACAGGGGAACACAGATATACTGGATGTAGAATGGATGTTGCCTATAGTGGTGGAGTCTGGGACCAGAGGGCACAGATAGAGAGGATGTGGAGAGGATGTTTCCTGCAGTGGGGAGTATAGGACCCGAGGACACAGATAAAGTGGATGTGGAGAGTATGTTGCCTATAGTGGGGGGTCTGGGACTAGAGGGCACAGATAGAGAGGATGTGGAGAGGATGTCTCCTATAGTGGGGGTGTCTGGGACCAGAGGGCACAACAAGAGTGGATGTGAGGAGGATGTTTCCTATAGTGGGGGTGTCTATGACCAGAGGACACTGATATGGTGGATGTGGAGAGGATGTTAACTTTACTGCGGGAGTCAAGGACAAGAGGACAAAGATAGAGTGGATGTGGAGAGGACGTTTCCTATAGTGGGGGAGTCTAGAACCAGAGGGCAAAGATAAAGTGGATGTGGAGAGGATGTTTCCTATAGTGGGGGAGTCTAGGACCTGAGGACAACGATAGAGTGGATGTGTAGAGAATGTTGCTGATAGTGGTGGAGTCTATGACCAGAGGACACAGATAGAGTGGATGTGGAGAGGATGTTTCCTATAGTGAGGGAGCCTAGGACCAGAGGAAACAGATAGTTTGAATGTGGAGAGGATGTTTCCTGTAGTAGGGGAGTCCAGGACCAGAGGGCACAGTTAGAGGGATGTGGAGAGGATGTTTCCTATACTGGAGGAGTCTAGGACCAGTGGAAACAGATAGAGTGGATGTGGAGAGGATGTTTCCTATAGTGGGGGAGTCTAGGACCAGAGGACACAGATAGAGTGGAAGTTGATATGATGATTCATTTTGTGGGGGAGTCTAGGAACAGAGGATATAGATAGAGTGGATGTGGAGAGGTTGTTTCCTTTCATGAGGGATTCTAGGACAGGGGAACACAGATATACTGGATGTAGAATGGATGTTGCCTATAGTGGGGGAGTCCAGGACCAGAGGACACAGATAGAGTGGATGTGGAGAGGCTGTTTCCTTTCATGAGCGATTCTAGGACAGGGGAACACAGATATACTGGATGTAGAATGGATGTTGCCTATAGTGGCGGAGTCTGGGACAAGAGGGCACAGCTAGAGTTGATGTGAGGAGGATGTTTCCTATAGTGGGGGAGTCTAGGACCAGAGGACACTGATATGGTGGATGTGGAGAGGATGTTAATTTTACTGCGGGAGTCAAGGACCAGAGGACAAAGATAGAGTGGATGTGGAGAAGCTGTTTCCTACAGTGGGGGAGTCTAGGACCAGAGGGCAAAGATAGAGTGGATGTGGATAGGATGTTAACTTTACTGCGGGAGTCAAGGACCAGAGGACAAAGATAGAGTGGATGTGGAGAGGATGTTTCCTATAGTGGGGAGTTTAGGACCAGTGGACAAAGATAGAGTGGAGGTGGAGAGGATGTTTCCTATAGTGGTGGAGTTTAGGAACAGAGGATACAGAGAGAGCGGATGTGGAGAGGATGTTTCGTATAGTGGGGGAGTCTTGGTCTAGAGGGCACAGATAGGGTGGATGTGGAGAGGACGTTGCCTATAGTGGGGGAGTCTAGGACCTGAGGACACAGATATAGTGGATGTGGAGAGGATGTTGCCTATAGTGGGGGAGTCTAGGAGCAGAGGACACAGATAGAGTGGATGTGGAGAGGATGTTAACTTTACTGCGGGAGTCCAGGACCAGAGGACAAAGATAGAGTGGATGTGGAGAGGCTGCTTCCTTTCGTGAGGGATTCTGGCACAGGGGAACACAGATATACTGGATGTAGAATGGATATTGCCTATAGTGGGGGAGTCTGGGAACAGAGGGCACATATAGAGAGGATGTGGAGAGGATGTCTCCTATAGTGGGGGAGTCTGGGACCAGAGTGCACAACTAGAGTGGATGTGAGGAGGATGTTTCCTATAGTGGGGGAGTCCAGGACCAGAGGACACTGATATGGTGGATGTGGAGAGGATGTTAACTTTACTGCGGGAGTCAAGGACAAGAGGACAAAGATAGAGTGGATGTGGAGAGGACGTTTCCTATAGTGGGGGAGTCTAGGACCAGAGGGCAAAGATAAAGTGGATGTGGACAGGATGTTGCCTATAGTGGGGGATTCTATGACCTGAGGACATATATAGAGTAGATAGAGTGCATGTGGAGAGGGTCTTTCCTATAGTGAGGGAGCCTAGGACCAGAGGAAACAGATAGTTTGGATGTGGAGAGGATGTTTCCTATAGGAGGGGAGTCCAGAACCAGAGGGCACAGTTAGAGGGATGTGGAGAGGATGTTTCCTGTACTGGAGGAGTCTTGGACCATAGGTCACAGATAGAGTGGATGTTGAGAGGATGATTCCTTTAGTGGGGGATTCTAGGTCAGGAGGACACAGATAGACCGGATGTGGAGAGGATGTATCCTATACTGTGGGAGTCAATGGATCAGAGGTCACAATTAGACTCGATGTGGAGAGGCTGCTTCCTTTCGTGAGGGATTCTAGGACAGGGGAACACAGATATACTGGATGTAGAGAGGATATTGCCTATAGTTGGGGAGTCTGGGACCAGAGGGCACATTTAGAGAAGATGTAGAGAGGATGTTTCCTATAGTGGGGGAGTTTAGGACCAGAGGGCAAAGATAAAGTGGATGTGGAGAGGATGTTGCCTATAGTGGGGGAGTCTAGGTCCTGACGACACAGATAGAGTAGATGTGTAGAGAATGTTGCCGATAGTGGGGGAGTCTAGGACCAGAGGACACAGATAGAGTGCATGTGGAGAGGGTGTTTCCTATAGTGGGGGAGTCTAGGACCAGAGGAAACAGATGGAGTAGATGAGCAAAGAACGTTAACTATAGTAGTGGAGTCCAGGACCAGAGGGCACAGATAGAGTTGATGTGGAGAGGTTGTTTCCTTTCATGAGGGATTCTAGGACAGGGGAACACAGATATACTGGATGTAGAATGGATGTTGACTATAGTGGGGGAGTCTGGGACCAGAGGGCACAGATAGAGAGGATGTGGAGAGGATGTTTCCTGCAGTGGGGAGTATAGGACCCGAGGACACAGATAAAGTGGATGTGGAGAGGATGTTGCCTATAGTGGGGGGTCTGGGACCAGAGGGCACAGATAGAGAGGATGTGGAGAGGATGTCTCCTATAGTGGGGGAGTCTGGGACCAGAGGGCACAACAAGAGTGGATGTGAGGAGGATGTTTCCTATAGTGGGGGTGTCTACGACCAGAGGACACTGATATGGTGGATGTGGAGAGGATGTTAACTTTACTGCGGGAGTCAAGGACAAGAGGACAAAGATAGAGTGGATGTGGAGAGGACGTTTCCTATAGTGGGGGAGTCTAGAACCAGAGGGCAAAGATAAAGTGGATGTGGAGAGGATGTTTCCTATAGTGGGGGAGTCTATGACCTGAGGACACATATAGAGTAGATAGAGTGCATGTGGAGAGGGTCTTTCCTATAGTGAGGGAGCCTAGGACCAGAGGAAACAGATAGTTTGAATGTGGAGAGGATGTTTCCTGTAGTAGGAGAGTCCAGGACCAGAGGGCACAGTTAGAGGGATGTGGAGAGGATGTTTCCTATACTGGAGGAGTCTAGGACCAGTGGAAACAGATAGAGTGGATGTGGAGAGGATGTTTCCTATAGTGGGGGAGTCTAGGACCAGAGGGCACAGATAGAGAGGATGTGGAGAGGATGTTTCCTGCAGTGGGGAGTATAGGACCCGAGGACACAGATAAAGTGGATGTGGAGAGGATGTTGCCTATAGTGGGGGGTCTGGGACCAGAGGGCACAGATAGAGTTGATGTGAGGAGGATGTTTCCTATAGTGGGGGAGTCTAGGACCAGAGGACACTGATATGGTGGATGTGGAGAGGATGTTAATTTTACTGCGGGAGTCAAGGACCAGAGGACAAAGATAGAGTGGATGTGGAGAAGCTGTTTCCTACAGTGGGGGAGTCTAGGACCAGAGGGCAAAGATAGAGTGGATGTGGATAGGATGTTAACTTTACTGCGGGAGTCAAGGACCAGAGGACAAAGATAGAGTGGATGTGGAGAGGATGTTTCCTATAGTGGGGAGTATAGGACCAGTGGACAAAGATAGAGTGGAGGTGGAGAGGATGTTTCCTATAGTGGTGGAGTTTAGGAACAGAGGATACAGAGAGAGCGGATGTGGAGAGGATGTTTCGTATAGTGGGGGAGTCTTGGTCTAGAGGGCACAGATAGGGTGGATGTGGAGAGGACGTTGCCTATAGTGGGGGAGTCTAGGACCTGAGGACACAGATATAGTGGATGTGGAGAGGATGTTGCCTATAGTGGGGGAGTCTAGGAGCAGAGGACACAGATAGAGTGGATGTGGAGAGGATGTTAACTTTACTGCGGGAGTCCAGGACCAGAGGACAAAGATAGAGTGGATGTGGAGAGGCTGCTTCCTTTCGTGAGGGATTCTGGCACAGGGGAACACAGATATACTGGATGTAGAATGGATATTGCCTATAGTGGGGGAGTCTGGGAACAGAGGGCACATATAGAGAGGATGTGGAGAGGATGTCTCCTATAGTGGGGGAGTCTGGGACCAGAGTGCACAACTAGAGTGGATGTGAGGAGGATGTTTCCTATAGTGGGGGAGTCCAGGACCAGAGGACACTGATATGGTGGATGTGGAGAGGATGTTAACTTTACTGCGGGAGTCAAGGACAAGAGGACAAAGATAGAGTGGATGTGGAGAGGACGTTTCCTATAGTGGGGGAGTCTAGGACCAGAGGGCAAAGATAAAGTGGATGTGGACAGGATGTTGCCTATAGTGGGGGATTCTATGACCTGAGGACATATATAGAGTAGATAGAGTGCATGTGGAGAGGGTCTTTCCTATAGTGAGGGAGCCTAGGACCAGAGGAAACAGATAGTTTGGATGTGGAGAGGATGTTTCCTATAGGAGGGGAGTCCAGAACCAGAGGGCACAGTTAGAGGGATGTGGAGAGGATGTTTCCTGTACTGTGGGAGTCAATGGATCAGAGGTCAAAATTAGACTCGATGTGGAGAGGCTGCTTCCTTTCGTGAGGGATTCTAGGACAGGGGAACACAGATATACTGGATGTAGAGAGGATATTGCCTATAGTTGGGGAGTCTGGGACCAGAGGGCACATTTAGAGAAGATGTAGAGAGGATGTTTCCTATAGTGGGGGAGTTTAGGACCAGAGGGCAAAGATAAAGTGGATGTGGAGAGGATGTTGCCTATAGTGGGGGAGTCTAGGTCCTGACGACACAGATAGAGTAGATGTGTAGAGAATGTTGCCGATAGTGGGGGAGTCTAGGACCAGAGGACACAGATAGAGTGCATGTGGAGAGGGTGTTTCCTATAGTGGGGAGTCTAGGACCAGAGGAAACAGATGGAGTAGATGAGCAAAGAACGTTAACTATAGTAGTGGAGTCCAGGACCAGAGGGCACAGATAGAGTTGATGTGGAGAGGTTGTTTCCTTTCATGAGGGATTCTAGGACAGGGGAACACAGATATACTGGATGTAGAATGGATGTTGACTATAGTGGGGGAGTCTGGGACCAGAGGGCACAGATAGAGAGGATGTGGAGAGGATGTTTCCTGCAGTGGGGAGTATAGGACCCGAGGACACAGATAAAGTGGATGTGGAGAGGATGTTGCCTATAGTGGGGGATCTGGGACCAGAGGGCACAGATAGAGAGGATGTGGAGAGGATGTCTCCTATAGTGGGGGAGTCTGGGACCAGAGGGCACAACAAGAGTGGATGTGAGCACGATGTTTCCTATAGTGGGGGTGTCTACGACCAGAGGACACTGATATGGTGGATGTGGAGAGGATGTTAACTTTACTGCGGGAGTCAAGGACAAGAGGACAAAGATAGAGTGGATGTGGAGAGGACGTTTCCTATAGTGGGGGAGTCTAGAACCAGAGGGCAAAGATAAAGTGGATGTGGAGAGGATGTTTCCTATAGTGGGGGAGTCTATGACCTGAGGACACATATAGAGTAGATAGAGTGCATGTGGAGAGGGTCTTTCCTATAGTGAGGGAGCCTAGGACCAGAGGAAACAGATAGTTTGAATGTGGAGAGGATGTTTCCTGTAGTAGGGGAGTCCAGGACCAGAGGGCACAGTTAGAGGGATGTGGAGAGGATGTTTCCTATACTGGAGGAGTCTAGGACCAGTGGAAACAGATAGAGTGGATGTGGAGAGGATGTTTCCTATAGTGGGGGAGTCTAGGACCAGAGGACACAGATAGAGTGGAAGTTGATATGATGATTCATTTTGTGGGGGAGTCTAGGAACAGAGGATATAGATAGAGTGGATGTGGAGAGGTTGTTTCCTTTCATGAGGGATTCTAGGACAAGGGAACACAGATATACTGGATGTAGAATGGATGTTGCCTATAGTGGGGGAGTCCAGGACCAGAGGACACAGATAGAGTGGATGTGGAGAGGCTGTTTCCTTTCATGAGCGATTCTAGGACAGGGGAACACAGATATACTGGATGTAGAATGGATGTTGCCTATAGTGGCGGAGTCTGGGACAAGAGGGCACAGCTAGAGTTGATGTGAGGAGGATGTTTCCTATAGTGGGGGAGTCTAGGACCAGAGGACACAGATATAGTGGATGTGGAGAGGATGTTGCCTATAGTGGGGGAGTCTAGGAGCAGAGGACACTGATATAGTGGATGTGGAGAGGATGTTAACTTTACTGCGGGAGTCCAGGACCAGAGGACAAAGATAGAGTGGATGTGGAGAAGCTGTTTCCTTCAGTGGGGGAGTCTAGGACCAGAGGGCAAAGATAGAGTGGATGTGGATAGGATGTTAACTTTACTGCGGGAGTCAAGGACCCGAGGACAAAGATAGAGTGGATGTGGAGAGGATGTTTCCTATAGTGGGGAGTATAGGACCAGTGGACAAAGATAGAGTGGAGGTGGAGAGGATGTTTCCTATAGTGGTGGAGTTTAGGAACAGAGGACACAGAGAGAGTGGATGTGGAGAGGATGTTTCGTATAGTGGGGGAGTCTTGGTCTAGAGGGCACAGATAGGGTGGATGTGGAGAGGACGTTGCCTATAGTGGGGGAGTCTAGGAGCAGAGGACACTGATATAGTGGATGTGGAGAGGATGTTAACTTTACTGCGGAAGTCAAGGACAAGAGGAGAAAGATAGAGTGGATGTGGAGAGGATGTTTCCTATAGTGGGGGAGTCTAGGACCAGAGGACACAGATAGAGTGGATTTCGAGAGAATGTTTCCTATATTCGGGAGTCTAGGATCAGAGGACAAAGATAGAGTGGATCTGGAGAGGATGTTCCCTATAGTGGGGGAGAATAGGACAGAGGACACAGATAGGGTGGATATGGAGAGGATGTTCCTAATAGTGGGGGAGACTAGCACATAGGACACAGATAGAGTGGTTATGGAGAGGATGTTTCCTATAGTGGGGGAGTGGGACCAGAGGGCACAAATAGAGTGGATTTGGAGAGGATGTTTCCTATAGTGGGGGAGTCTAGGACCAGAGGACACCGATAGAGTGGATGTGGAGAGACTGTTTCCTATACTGGGGGAGTCTAGGACCAGAGGACACCGATAGAGTGGATGTGGAGAGGATGTTTCCTATAGTATCGGAGTCCAGGACCACAAGGCACAGATAGAGTGGATGTGGAGAGGATGTTTCCTATAGTATCGGAGTCCAGGACCACAAGGCACAGATAGAGTGGATGTGGAGAGGATGTTTCTGATACTGGGGGAGTCTAGGACCAGAGGACACAGATAGACTGGATGTGGAGAGGCTGCTTCCTTTCGTGAGGGATTCTGGCACAGGGGAACACAGATATACTGGATGTTGAATGGATATTGCCTATAGTGGGGGAGTCTGGGAACAGAGGGCACATATAGAGAGGATGTGGAGAGGATGTCTCCTATAGTGGGGGAGTCTGGGACCAGAGTGCACAACTAGAGTGGATGTGAGGAGGATGTTTCCTATAGTGGGGGAGTCTAGGACCAGAGGATACTGATATGGTGGATGTGGAGAGGATTTTAACTTTACTGCGGGAGTCAAGGACAAGAGGACAAAGATAGAGTGGATGTGGAGAGGACGTTTCCTATAGTGGGGGAGTCTAGGACCAGAGGGCAAAGATAAAGTGGATGTGGAGAGGATGTTTCCTATAGTGGGGGAGTCTAGGACCTGAGGACACAGATAGAGTGGATGTGGAGAGGATGTTTCCTGTAGTGGGGGAGTCTAGGACCTGAGGACACAGATAGAGTGGATGTGTAGAGAATGTTGCTGATAGTGGGGGAGTCTAGGACCTGAGGACACAGATAGAGTGGATGTGTAGAGAATGTTGCTGATAGTGGGGGAGTCTGTGACCTGAGGACACATATACAGTAGATAGAGTACATGTGGAGAGTGTCTTTCCTATAGTGAGGGAGCCTAGGACCAGAGGAAACAGATAGTTTGAATGTGGAGAGGATGTTTCCTGTAGTTGGGGAGTCCAGGACGAGAGGGCACAGTTAGAGGGATGTGGAGAGGATGTTTCCTATACTGGAGGAGTCTAGGACCAGTGGAAACAGACAGAGTGGATGTGGAGAGGATGTTTCCTATAGTGGGGGAGTCTAGGACCAGAGGACACAGATAGAGTGGAAGTTGATATGATGATTCATTTTGTGGGGGAGTCTAGGAACAGAGGATATAGATAGAGTGGATGTGGAGAGGTTGTTTCCTTTCATGAGGGATTCTAGGACAGGGGAACACAGATATACTGGATGTAGAATGGATGTTGCCTATAGTGGGGGAGTCCAGGACCAGAGGACACAGATAGAGTGGATGTGGAGAGGCTGTTTCCTTTCATGAGCGATTCTAGGACAGGGGAACACAGATATACTGGATGTAGAATGGATGTTGCCTATAGTGGCGGAGTCTGGGACAAGAGGGCACAGCTAGAGTTGATGTGAGGAGGATGTTTCCTATAGTGGGGGAGTCTAGGACCAGAGGACACTGATATGGTGGATGTGGAGAGGATGTTAATTTTACTGCGGGAGTCAAGGACCAGAGGACAAAGATAGAGTGGATGTGGAGAAGCTGTTTCCTACAGTGGGGGAGTCTAGGACCAGAGGGCAAAGATAGAGTGGATGTGGATAGGATGTTAACTTTACTGCGGGAGTCAAGGACCAGAGGACAAAGATAGAGTGGATGTGGAGAGGATGTTTCCTATAGTGGGGAGTATAGGACCAGTGGACAAAGATAGAGTGGAGGTGGAGTGGATGTTTCCTATAGTGGTGGAGTTTAGGAACAGAGGATACAGAGAGAGTGGATGTGGAGAGGATGTTTCGTATAGTGGGGGAGTCTTGGTCTAGAGGGCACAGATAGGGTGGATGTGGAGAGGACGTTGCCTATAGTGGGGGAGTCTAGGACCTGAGGACACAGATATAGTGGATGTGGAGAGGATGTTGCCTATAGTGGGGGAGTCTAGGAGCAGAGGACACTGATATAGTGGATGTGGAGAGGATGTTAACTTTACTGCGGGAGTCCAGGACCAGAGGACAAAGATAAAGTGGATGTGGAGAAGCTGTTTCCTACAGTGGGGGAGTCTAGGACCAGAGGGCAAAGATAGAGTGGATGTGGAGAGGCTGCTTCCTTTCGTGAGGGATTCTGGCACAGGGGAACACAGATATACTGGATGTAGAATGGATATTGCCTATAGTGGGGGAGTCTGGGACCAGAGTGCACAACTAGAGTGGATGTGAGGAGGATGTTTCCTATAGTGGGGGAGTCTAGGACCAGAGGACACTGATATGGTGGATGTGGAAGGATGTTAACTTTACTGAGGGAGTCAAGGACAAGAGGACAAAGATAGAGTGGATGTGGAGAGGACGTTTCCTATAGTGGGGGAGTCTAGGACCAGAGGGCAAAGATAAAGTGGATTTGGAGAGGATGTTGCCTATAGTGGGGGATTCTATGACCTGAGGACACATATAGAGTAGATAGAGTGCATGTGGAGAGGGTCTTTCCTATAGTGAGGGAGCCTAGGGCCAGAGGAAACAGATAGTTTGGATGTGGAGAGAACGTTACCTATAGTAGTGGAGTCCAGGACCAGAGGGCACAGATAGAGTGGATGTGGAGAAGATGTATCCTATACTGGGAGAGTCAATGGATCAGAGGTCACAGATAGACTGGATGTGGAGAGGCTGTTTCCTTTCGTGAGGGATTCTAGCACAGGGGAACACAGATATACTGAATGTAGAATGGATGTTGACTATAGTGGGGAGTCTAGGACAAGAGGACACAGATAGAGTGGATGTGGAGAGGATGTTGCCTATAGTGGGGGAGTCTAGGACCTGAGGACACAGATAGAGTGGATGTGTAGAGAATGTTGCCGATAGTGGGGGAGTCTATGACCTGAGGACACATATAGAGTAGATAGAGTGCATGTGGAGAGGATCTTTCCTATAGTGAGGGAGCCTAGGACCAGAGGAAACAGATAGTTTGGATGTGGAGAGGATGTTTCCTATAGTAGGGGAGTCCAGGACCAGAGGGCACAGTTAGAGGGATGTGGAGAGGATGTTTCCTATACTGGAGGAGTCCAGGACCAGTGGAAACAGATAGAGTGGATGTGGAGAGGATGTTTCATATAGTGGGGGAGTCTAGGACCAGAGGACACAGAAAGAGTGGATGTTGAGATGATGATTCATTTTGTGGGGGAGTCTAGGAACAGAGGACATAGATAAAGTGTAGTGGAGAGGATGTTTCCTACACTCTGGGAGTCTAGGACCATAGGACACAGATAGAGTGGATGTTGAGAGGATGATTCCTTTAGTGGGGAATCTAGGTCAGGAGGACACAGATAGACCGGATGTGGAGAGGATCTTTCCTATAATGAGTGGGTCTAGGACCAGAGGACACAGATAGAGTGGATGTGGAGAAGATGTATCCTATACTGTGGGAGTCAATGGATCAGAGGTCACAGTTAGACTGGATGTGGAGAGGCTGTTTCCTTTCGTGAGGGATTCTACGACAGGGGAACACAGATATACTGGATGTAGAATGGATGTTGCCTATAGTGGGGGAGTCTGGGACCAGAGGGCACATATAGAGAAGATGTACAGAGGTTGTTTCCTATAGTGGGGGAGTCTGGGAACAGAGGGCACAGATAGAGTGGATGTGGAGAGGATGTTTCCTATAGTTGTGGAGTTTAGGAACAGAGGACACAGAGAGAGTGGATGTGGAGAGGATGTTTCGTATAGTGGGGGAGTCTTGGTCTAGAGGGCACAGATAGGGTGGATGTGGAGAGGACGTTGCCTATAGTGGGGGAGTCTAGGAGCAGAGGACACTGATATAGTGGATGTGGAGAGGATGTTAACTTTACTGCAGAAGTCAAGGACAAGAGGAGAAAGATAGAGTGGATGTGGAGAGGTTGTTTCCTTTCATGAGGGATTCTAGGACAGGGGAACACAGATATACTGGATGTAGAATGGATGTTGCCTATAGTGGGGGAGTCCAGGACCAGAGGACACAGATAGAGTGGATGTGGAGAGGCTGTTTCCTTTCATGAGCGATTCTAGGACAGGGGAACACAGATATACTGGATGTAGAATGGATGTTGCCTATAGTGGCGGAGTCTGGGACAAGAGGGCACAGCTAGAGTTGATGTGAGGAGGATGTTTCCTATAGTGGGGGAGTCTAGGACCAGAGGACACTGATATGGTGGATGTGGAGAGGATGTTAATTTTACTGCGGGAGTCAAGGACCAGAGGACAAAGATAGAGTGGATGTGGAGAAGCTGTTTCCTACAGTGGGGGAGTCTAGGACCAGAGGGCAAAGATAGAGTGGATGTGGATAGGATGTTAACTTTACTGCGGGAGTCAAGGACCAGAGGACAAAGATAGAGTGGATGTGGAGAGGATGTTTCCTATAGTGGGGAGTATAGGACCAGTGGACAAAGATAGAGTGGAGGTGGAGAGGATGTTTCCTATAGTGGTGGAGTTTAGGAACAGAGGATACAGAGAGAGTGGATGTGGAGAGGATGTTTCGTATAGTGGGGGAGTCTTGGTCTAGAGGGCACAGATAGGGTGGATGTGGAGAGGACGTTGCCTATAGTGGGGGAGTCTAGGACCTGAGGACACAGATATAGTGGATGTGGAGAGGATGTTGCCTATAGTGGGGGAGTCTAGGAGCAGAGGACACTGATATAGTGGATGTGGAGAGGATGTTAACTTTACTGCGGGAGTCCAGGACCAGAGGACAAAGATAAAGTGGATGTGGAGAAGCTGTTTCCTACAGTGGGGGAGTCTAGGACCAGAGGGCAAAGATAGAGTGGATGTGGAGAGGCTGCTTCCTTTCGTGAGGGATTCTGGCACAGGGGAACACAGATATACTGGATGTAGAATGGATATTGCCTATAGTGGGGGAGTCTGGGACCAGAGTGCACAACTAGAGTGGATGTGAGGAGGATGTTTCCTATAGTGGGGGAGTCTAGGACCAGAGGACACTGATATGGTGGATGTGGAGAGGATGTTAACTTTACTGAGGGAGTCAAGGACAAGAGGACAAAGATAGAGTGGATGTGGAGAGGACGTTTCCTATAGTGGGGGAGTCTAGGACCAGAGGGCAAAGATAAAGTGGATGTGGAGAGGATGTTGCCTATAGTGGGGGATTCTATGACCTGAGGACACATATAGAGTAGATAGAGTGCATGTGGAGAGGGTCTTTCCTATAGTGAGGGAGCCTAGGGCCAGAGGAAACAGATAGTTTGGATGTGGAGAGAACGTTACCTATAGTAGTGGAGTCCAGGACCAGAGGGCACAGATAGAGTGGATGTGGAGAAGATGTATCCTATACTGGGAGAGTCAATGGATCAGAGGTCACAGATAGACTGGATGTGGAGAGGCTGTTTCCTTTCGTGAGGGATTCTAGCACAGGGGAACACAGATATACTGAATGTAGAATGGATGTTGACTATAGTGGGGAGTCTAGGACAAGAGGACACAGATAGAGTGGATGTGGAGAGGATGTTGCCTATAGTGGGGGAGTCTAGGACCTGAGGACACAGATAGAGTGGATGTGTAGAGAATGTTGCCGATAGTGGGGGAGTCTATGACCTGAGGACACATATAGAGTAGATAGAGTGCATGTGGAGAGGATCTTTCCTATAGTGAGGGAGCCTAGGACCAGAGGAAACAGATAGTTTGGATGTGGAGAGGATGTTTCCTATAGTAGGGGAGTCCAGGACCAGAGGGCACAGTTAGAGGGATGTGGAGAGGATGTTTCCTATACTGGAGGAGTCCAGGACCAGTGGAAACAGATAGAGTGGATGTGGAGAGGATGTTTCATATAGTGGGGGAGTCTAGGACCAGAGGACACAGAAAGAGTGGATGTTGAGATGATGATTCATTTTGTGGGGGAGTCTAGGAACAGAGGACATAGATAAAGTGTAGTGGAGAGGATGTTTCCTACACTCTGGGAGTCTAGGACCATAGGACACAGATAGAGTGGATGTTGAGAGGATGATTCCTTTAGTGGGGAATCTAGGTCAGGAGGACACAGATAGACCGGATGTGGAGAGGATCTTTCCTATAATGAGTGGGTCTAGGACCAGAGGACACAGATAGAGTGGATGTGGAGAAGATGTATCCTATACTGTGGGAGTCAATGGATCAGAGGTCACAGTTAGACTGGATGTGGAGAGGCTGTTTCCTTTCGTGAGGGATTCTACGACAGGGGAACACAGATATACTGGATGTAGAATGGATGTTGCCTATAGTGGGGGAGTCTGGGACCAGAGGGCACATATAGAGAAGATGTACAGAGGTTGTTTCCTATAGTGGGGGAGTCTGGGAACAGAGGGCACAGATAGAGTGGATGTGGAGAGGATGTTTCCTATAGTTGTGGAGTTTAGGAACAGAGGACACAGAGAGAGTGGATGTGGAGAGGATGTTTCGTATAGTGGGGGAGTCTTGGTCTAGAGGGCACAGATAGGGTGGATGTGGAGAGGACGTTGCCTATAGTGGGGGAGTCTAGGAGCAGAGGACACTGATATAGTGGATGTGGAGAGGATGTTAACTTTACTGCAGAAGTCAAGGACAAGAGGAGAAAGATAGAGTGGATGTGGAGAGGATGTTTCCTATAGTGGGGGAGTCTAGGACCAGAGGACACAGATAGAGTGGATTTCGAGAGAATGTTTCCTATATTCGGGAGTCTAGGATCAGAGGACAAAGATAGAGTGGATCTGGAGAGGATGTTCCCTATAGTGGGGGAGAATAGGACAGAGGACACAGATTAGGTGGATATGGAGAGGATGTTCCTAATAGTGGGGGAGACTAGCACATAGGACACAGATAGAGTGGTTATGGAGAGGATGTTTCCTATAGTGGGGGAGTGGGACCAGAGGGCACAAATAGAGTGGATTTGGAGATGATGTTTCCTATAGTGGGGGAGTCTAGGACCAGAGGACACCGATAGAGTGGATGTGGAGAGACTGTTTCCTATAGTGGGGGAGTCTAGGACCAGAGGACACCGATGGGCTGGATGTGGAGAGACTGTTTCCTATACTGGGGGAGTCTAGGACCAGAGGACACCGATATAGTGGATGTGGAGAGGATGTTAACTTTACTGCAGAAGTCAAGGACAAGAGGAGAAAGATAGAGTGGATGTGGAGAGGATGTTTCCTATAGTGGGGGAGTCTAGGACCAGAGGACACAGATAGACTGGATGTGGAGAAGCTGCTTCCTTTCGTGAGGGATTCTGGCACAGGGGAACACAGATATACTGGATGTAGAATGGATATTGCCTATAGTGGGGGAGTCTGGGAACAGAGGGCACATATAGAGAGGATGTGGAGAGGATGTCTCCTATAGTGGGGGAGTCTGGGACCAGAGTGCACAACTAGAGTGGATGTGAGGAGGAAGTTTCCTATAGTGGGGGAGTCTAGGACCAGAGGACACTGATATGGTGGATGTGGAGAGGATGTTAACTTTACTGCGGGAGTCAAGGACAAGAGGACAAAGATAGAGTGGATGTGGAGAGGACGTTTCCTATAGTGGGGGGAGTCTAGGACCAGAGGGCAAAGATAAAGTGGATGTGCAGAGGATGTTGCCTATAGTGGGGGATTCTATGACCTGAGGACACATATAGAGTAGATAGAGTGCATGTGGAGAGGGTCTTTCCTATAGTGAGGGAGCCTAGGGCCAGAGGAAACAGATAGTTTGGATGTGGAGAGGATGTTTCCTATAGGAGGGGAGTCCAGAACCAAAGGGCACAGTTAGAGGGATGTGGAGAGGATGTTTCCTGTACTGGAGGAGTCTTGGACCAGTGGAAACAGATAGAGTGGATGTGGAGAGGATGTTTCCTATACTGGGGGAGCTAGGACCAGAGGACACAGATAGAGTGGATGTTGAGAGGGTGTTTCCTATAGTGGGGGAGTCTAGGACCAGAGGAAACAGATAGAGTTGATGTGGAGAGGTTGTTTCCTTTCATGAGGGATTCTAGGACAGGGGAACACAGATATACTGGATGTAGAATGGATGTTGCCTATAGTGGTGGAGTCTGGGACCAGAGGGCACAGATAGAGAGGATGTGGAGAGGATGTTTCCTGCAGTGGGGAGTATAGGACCAGAGGACACAGATAGAGTGGATGTGGAGAGGATGTTGCCTATAGTGGGGGGTCTGGGACCAGAGGGCACAGATAGAGAGGATGTGGAGAGGATGTCTCCTATAGTGGGGGAGTCTGGGACCAGAGGGCACAACAAGAGTGGATGTGAGGAGGATGTTTCCTATAGTGGGGGTGTCTATGACCAGAGGACACTGATATGGTGGATGTGGAGAGGATGTTAACTTTACTGCGGGAGTCAAGGACAAGAGGACAAAGATAGAGTGGATGTGGAGAGGACGTTTCCTATAGTGGGGGAGTCTAGAACCAGAGGGCAAAGATAAAGTGGATGTGGAGAGGATGTTTCCTATAGTGGGGGAGTCTAGGACCTGAGGACACAGATAGAGTGGATGTGTAGAGAATGTTGCTGATAGTGGGGGAGTCTATGACCAGAGGACACAGATAGAGTGGATGTGGAGAGGATGTTTCCTATAGTGAGGGAGCCTAGGACCAGAGGAAACAGATAGTTTGAATGTGGAGAGGATGTTTCCTGTAGTAGGGGAGTCCAGGACCAGAGGGCACAGTTAGAGGGATGTGGAGAGGATGTTTCCTATACTGGAGGAGTCTAGGACCAGTGGAAACAGATAGAGTGGATGTGGAGAGGATGTTTCCTATAGTGGGGGAGTCTAGGACCAGAGGACACAGATAGAGTGGAAGTTGATATGATGATTCATTTTGTGGGGGAGTCTAGGAACAGAGGATATAGATAGAGTGGATGTGGAGAGGTTGTTTCCTTTCATGAGGGATTCTAGGACAGGGGAACACAGATATACTGGATGTAGAATGGATGTTGCCTATAGTGGGGGAGTCCAGGACCAGAGGACACAGATAGAGTGGATGTGGAGAGGCTGTTTCCTTTCATGAGCGATTCTAGGACAGGGGAACACAGATATACTGGATGTAGAATGGATGTTGCCTATAGTGGCGGAGTCTGGGACAAGAGGGCACAGCTAGAGTTGATGTGAGGAGGATGTTTCCTATAGTGGGGGAGTCTAGGACCAGAGGACACTGATATGGTGGATGTGGAGAGGATGTTAATTTTACTGCGGGAGTCAAGGACCAGAGGACAAAGATAGAGTGGATGTGGAGAAGCTGTTTCCTACAGTGGGGGAGTCTAGGACCAGAGGGCAAAGATAGAGTGGATGTGGATAGGATGTTAACTTTACTGCGGGAGTCAAGGACCAGAGGACAAAGATAGAGTGGATGTGGAGAGGATGTTTCCTATAGTGGGGAGTATAGGACCAGTGGACAAAGATAGAGTGGAGGTGGAGAGGATGTTTCCTATAGTGGTGGAGTTTAGGAACAGAGGATACAGAGAGAGCGGATGTGGAGAGGATGTTTCGTATAGTGGGGGAGTCTTGGTCTAGAGGGCACAGATAGGGTGGATGTGGAGAGGACGTTGCCTATAGTGGGGGAGTCTAGGACCTGAGGACACAGATATAGTGGATGTGGAGAGGATGTTGCCTATAGTGGGGGAGTCTAGGAGCACAGGACACAGATAGAGTGGATGTGGAGAGGATGTTAACTTTACTGCGGGAGTCCAGGACCAGAGGACAAAGATAGAGTGGATGTGGAGAGGCTGCTTCCTTTCGTGAGGGATTCTGGCACAGGGGAACACAGATATACTGGATGTAGAATGGATATTGCCAAGAGTGGGGGAGTCTGGGAACAGAGGGCACATATAGAGAGGATGTGGAGAGGATGTCTCCTATAGTGGGGGAGTCTGGGACCAGAGTGCACAACTAGAGTGGATGTGAGGAGGATGTTTCCTATAGTGGGGGAGTCCAGGACCAGAGGACACTGATATGGTGGATGTGGAGAGGATGTTAACTTTACTGCGGGAGTCAAGGACAAGAGGACAAAGATAGAGTGGATGTGGAGAGGACGTTTCCTATAGTGGGGGAGTCTAGGACCAGAGGGCAAAGATAAAGTGGATGTGGACAGGATGTTGCCTATAGTGGGGGATTCTATGACCTGAGGACATATATAGAGTAGATAGAGTGCATGTGGAGAGGGTCTTTCCTATAGTGAGGGAGCCTAGGACCAGAGGAAACAGATAGTTTGGATGTGGAGAGGATGTTTCCTATAGGAGGGGAGTCCAGAACCGGAGGGCACAGTTAGAGGGATGTGGAGAGGATGTTTCCTGTACTGGAGGAGTCTTGGACCATAGGTCACAGATAGAGTGGATGTTGAGAGGATGATTCCTTTAGTGGGGGATTCTAGGTCAGGAGGACACAGATAGACCGGATGTGGAGAGGATGTATCCTATACTGTGGGAGTCAATGGATCAGAGGTCACAATTAGACTCGATGTGGAGAGGCTGCTTCCTTTCGTGAGGGATTCTAGGACAGGGGAACACAGATATACTGGATGTAGAGAGGATATTGCCTATAGTTGGGGAGTCTGGGACCAGAGGGCACATTTAGAGAAGATGTAGAGAGGATGTTTCCTATAGTGGGGGAGTTTAGGACCAGAGGGCAAAGATAAAGTGGATGTGGAGAGGATGTTGCCTATAGTGGGGGAGTCTAGGTCCTGACGACACAGATAGAGTAGATGTGTAGAGAATGTTGCCGATAGTGGGTGAGTCTAGGACCAGAGGACACAGATAGAGTGCATGTGGAGAGGGTGTTTCCTATAGTGGGGAGTCTAGGACCAGAGGAAACAGATGGAGTAGATGAGCAAAGAACGTTAACTATAGTAGTGGAGTCCAGGACCAGAGGGCACAGATAGAGTTGATGTGGAGAGGTTGTTTCCTTTCATGAGGGATTCTAGGACAGGGGAACACAGATATACTGGATGTAGAATGGATGTTGACTATAGTGGGGGAGTCTGGGACCAGAGGGCACAGATAGAGAGGATGTGGAGAGGATGTTTCCTGCAGTGGGGAGTATAGGACCCGAGGACACAGATAAAGTGGATGTGGAGAGGATGTTGCCTATAGTGGGGGATCTGGGACCAGAGGGCACAGATAGAGAGGATGTGGAGAGGATGTCTCCTATAGTGGGGGAGTCTGGGACCAGAGGGCACAACAAGAGTGGATGTGAGGAGGATGTTTCCTATAGTGGGGGTGTCTACGACCAGAGGACACTGATATGGTGGATGTGGAGAGGATGTTAACTTTACTGCGGGAGTCAAGGACAAGAGGACAAAGATAGAGTGGATGTGGAGAGGACGTTTCCTATAGTGGGGGAGTCTAGAACCAGAGGGCAAAGATAAAGTGGATGTGGAGAGGATGTTTCCTATAGTGGGGGAGTCTATGACCTGAGGACACATATAGAGTAGATAGAGTGCATGTGGAGAGGGTCTTTCCTATAGTGAGGGAGCCTAGGACCAGAGGAAACAGATAGTTTGAATGTGGAGAGGATGTTTCCTGTAGTAGGGGAGTCCAGGACCAGAGGGCACAGTTAGAGGGATGTGGAGAGGATGTTTCCTATAGTGGGGGAGTCTATGACCTGAGGACACATATAGAGTAGATAGAGTGCATGTGGAGAGGGTCTTTCCTATACTGGAGGAGTCTAGGACCAGTGGAAACAGATAGAGTGGATGTGGAGAGGATGTTTCCTATAGTGGGGGAGTCTAGGACCAGAGGACACAGATAGAGTGGAAGTTGATATGATGATTCATTTTGTGGGGGAGTCTAGGAACAGAGGATATAGATAGAGTGGATGTGGAGAGGTTGTTTCCTTTCATGAGGGATTCTAGGACAGGGGAACACAGATATACTGGATGTAGAATGGATGTTGCCTATAGTGGGGGAGTCAAGGACCAGAGGACACAGATAGAGTGGATGTGGAGAGGCTGTTTCCTTTCATGAGCGATTCTAGGACAGGGGAACACAGATATACTGGATGTAGAATGGATGTTGCCTGTAGTGGCGGAGTCTGGGACAAGAGGGCACAGCTAGAGTTGATGTGAGGAGGATGTTTCCTATAGTGGGGGAGTCTAGGACCAGAGGACACTGATATGGTGGATGTGGAGAGGATGTTAATTTTACTGCGGGAGTCAAGGACCAGAGGACAAAGATAGAGTGGATGTGGATAGGATGTTAACTTTACTGCGGGAGTCAAGGACCAGAGGACAAAGATAGAGTGGATGTG
The DNA here is from genome assembly GCF_048418815.1 of Hemitrygon akajei. Lineage (NCBI taxonomy): Eukaryota > Metazoa > Chordata > Chondrichthyes > Myliobatiformes > Dasyatidae > Hemitrygon > Hemitrygon akajei. Next base: position 39,517,055 of record NC_133151.1, read on the forward strand.
GAGAGGATGTTTCCTATAGTGGGGAGTATAGGACCAGTGGACAAAGATAGAGTGGAGGTGGAGAGGATGTTTCCTATAGTGGTGGAGTTTAGGAACAGAGGATACAGAGAGAGTGGATGTGGAGAGGATGTTTCGTATAGTGGGGGAGTCTTGGTCTAGAGGGCACAGATAGGGTGGATGTGGAGAGGACGTTGCCTATAGTGGGGGAGTCTAGGACCTGAGGACACAGATATAGTGGATGTGGAGAGGATGTTGCCTATAGTGGGGGAGTCTAGGAGCAGAGGACACTGATATAGTGGATGTGGAGAGGATGTTAACTTTACTGTGGGAGTCCAGGACCAGAGTACAACGATAGAGTGGATGTGGAGAAGCTGTTTCCTACAGTGGGGGAGTCTAGGACCAGAGAGCAAAGATAGAGTGGATGTGGATAGGATGTTAACTTTACTGCGGGAGTCAAGGACCCGAGGACAAAGATAGAGTGGTTGTGGAGAGGATGTTTCCTATAGTGGGGAGCATAGGACCAGTGGACAAAGATAGAGTGGAGGTGGAGAGGATGTTTCCTATAGTGGTGGAGTTTAGGAACAGAGGACACGGAGAGAGTGGATGTGGAGAGGATGTTTCGTATAGTGGGGGAGTCTTGGTCTAGAGGGCACAGATAGGGTGGATGTGGAGAGGACGTTGCCTATAGTGGGGGAGTCTAGGAGCAGAGGACACTGATATAGTGGATGTGGAGAGGATGTTAACTTTACTGCGGAAGTAAAGGACAAGAGGAGAAAGATAGAGTGGATGTGGAGAGGATGTTTCCTATAGTGGGGGAGTCTAGGACCAGAGGACACAGATAGAGTGGATTTCGAGAGAATGTTTCCTATATTCGGGAGTCTAGGATCAGAGGACAAAGATAGAGTGGATCTGGAGAGGATGTTCCCTATAGTGGGGGAGAATAGGACAGAGGACACAGATTAGGTGGATATGGAGAGGATGTTCCTAATAGTGGGGGAGACTAGCACATAGGACACAGATAGAGTGGTTATGGAGAGGATGTTTCCTATAGTGGTGGAGTGGGACCAGAGGGCACAAATAGAGTGGATTTGGAGAGGATGTTTCCTATAGTGGGGGAGTCTAGGACCAGAGGACACCGATGGGCTGGATGTGGAGAGACTGTTTCCTATACTGGGGGAGTCTAGGACCAGAGGACACCGTTGAGTGGATGTGGAGAGGATGTTTCCTATAGTATCGGAGTCCAGGACCACAAGGCACAGATAGAGTGGATGTGGAGAGGATGTTTCTGATACTGGGGGAGTCTAGGACAAGAGGACACAGATAGAGTGGATGTGGAGAGGATCTTTCCTATACTGATTGGGTCTAGGACCAGAGGACACAGATAGACAGGATGTGGAGAAGATGAATCCTATACTGTGGGAGTCAATGGATCAGAGGTCACAGTTAGACTGGATGTGGAGAGGCTGTTTCCTTTCGTGAGGGATTCTACGACAGGGGAACACAGATATACTGGATGTAGAATGGATGTTGCCTTTAGTGGGGGAGTCTGGGACCAGAGGGCACATATAGAGAAGATGTACAGAGAATGTTTCCTATAGTGGGGGAGTCTGGGAACAGAGGGCACAGATAGAGTGGATGTGGAGAGGATGTTTCCTATAGTGGTGGAGTTTAGGAACAGAGGACACAGAGAGAGTGGATGTGGAGAGGATGTTTCGTATAGTGGGGGAGACTTGGTCAGGAGGGCACAGATAGGGTGGATGTGGAGAGGACGTTGCCTATAGTGGGGGAGTCTAGGAGCAGAGGACACTGATATAGTTGATGTGGAGAGGATGTTAACTTTACTGCAGAAGTCAAGGACAAGAGGAGAAAGATAGAGTGGATGTGGAGAGGATGTTTCCTATAGTGGGGGAGTCTAGGACCAGAGGACACAGATAGAGTGGATTTCGAGAGAATGTTTCCTATATTCGGGAGTCTAGGATCAGAGGACAAAGATAGAGTGGAACTGGAGAGGATGTTCCCTATAGTGGGGGAGAATAGGACAGAGGACACAGATAGGGTGGATATGTAGAGGATGTTCCTAATAGTGGGGGAGACTAGCACATAGGACACAGATAGAGTGGTTATGGAGAGGATGTTTCCTATAGTGGGGGAGTGGGACCAGAGGGCACAAATAGAGTGGATTTGGAGAGGATGTTTCCTATAGTGGGGGAGTCTAGGACCAGAGGACACCGATAGAGTGGATGTGGAGAGACTGTTTCCTATAGTGGGGGAGTCTAGGACCAGAGGACACCGATGGGCTGGATGTGGAGAGACTGTTTCCTATACTGGGGGAGTCTAGGACCAGAGGACACCGATAGAGTGGATGTGGAGAGGATGTTTCCTATAGTATCGGAGTCCAGGACCACAAGGCACAGATAGAGTGGATGTGGAGAGGATGTTTCTGATACTGGGGGAGTCTAGGACCAGAGGACACAGATAGACTGGATGTGGAGAGGCTGCTTCCTTTCGTGAGGGATTCTGGCACAGGGGAACACAGATATACTGGATGTAGAATGGATATTGCCTATAGTGGGGGAGTCTGGGAACAGAGGGCACATATAGAGAGGATGTGGAGAGGATGTCTCCTATAGTGGGGGAGTCTGGGTCCAGAGTGCACAACTAGAGTGGATGTGAGGAGGATGTTTCCTATAGTGGGGGAGTCTAGGACCAGAGGACACTGATATGGTGGATGTGGAGAGGATGTTAACTTTACTGCGGGAGTCAAGGACCAGAGGTCAAAGATAGAGTGGATGTGGAGAGGACGTTTCCTATAGTGGGGGAGTCTAGGACCAGAGGGCAAAGATAAAGTGGATGTGGAGAGGATGTTGCCTATAGTGGGGGATTCTATGACCTGAGGACACATATAGAGTAGATAGTGTGCATGTGGAGAGGGTCTTTCCTATAGTGAGGGAGCCTAGGGCCAGAGGAAACAGATAGTTTGGATGTGGAGAGAACGTTACCTATAGTAGTGGAGTCCAGGACCAGAGGGCACAGATAGAGTGGATGTGGAGAAGATGTATCCTATACTGGGAGAGTCAATGGATCAGAGGTCACAGATAGACTGGATGTGGAGAGGCTGTTTCCTTTCGTGAGGGATTCTAGCACAGGGGAACACAGATATACTGGATGTAGAATGGATGTTGCCTATAGTGGCGGAGTTCTGGGACCAGAGGGCACATATACAGAGGATGTGGAGAGGATGTTTCCTGTAGTGGGGGAGTCTAGGACCAGAGGACACAGATAGAGTGGATGTGGAGAGGATGTTTCCTATAGTGGGGGAGTCTAGGACCAGAGGACACAGATAAAGTGGATGTGGAGATGATGTTTCCTATAGTGGGGGAGTCTAGGATCAGAGGACACAGATAGAGTGGATGTGTAGAGAATGTTGCCGATAGTGGGGGAGTCTATGACCTGAGGACACATATAGAGTAGATAGAGTGCATGTGGAGAGGGTCTTTCCTATAGTGAGGGAGCCTAGGACCAGAGGAAACAGATAGTTTGGATGTGGAGAGGATGTTTCCTATAGTAGGGGAGTCCAGGACCAGAGGGCACAGTTAGAGGGATGTGGAGAGGATGTTTCCTATACTGGAGGAGTCCAGGACCAGTGGAAACAGATAGAGTGGATGTGGAGAGGATGTTTCATATAGTGGGGGAGTCTAGGACCAGAGGTCACAGAAAGAGTGGATGTTGAGATGATGATTCATTTTGTGGGGGAGTCTAGGAACAGAGGACATTGATAAAGTGGATGTGGAGAGGATGTTTCCTATAGTGGGGGTGTCTAGGACCATAGGACACAGATAGAGTGGATGTTGAGAGGATGATTCCTTTAGTGGGGAATCTAGGTCAGGAGGACACAGATAGACCGGATGTGGAGAGGATCTTTCCTATACTGAGTGGGTCTAGGACCAGAGGACACAGATAGACTGGATGTGGAGAAGATGTATCCTATACTGTGGGAGTCAATGGATCAGAGGTCACAGTTAGACTGGATGTGGAGAGGCTGTTTCCTTTCATGAGGGATTCTACGACAGGGGAACACAGATATACTGGATGTAGAATGGATGTTGCCTTTAGTGGGGGAGTCTGGGACCAGAGGGCACATATAGAGAAGATGTACAGAGGTTGTTTCCTATAGTGGGGGAGTCTGGGAACAGAGGGCACAGATAGAGTGGATGTGGAGAGGATGTTTCCTATAGTGGTGGAGTTTAGGAACAGAGGACACAGAGAGAGTGGATGTGGAGAGGATGTTTCGTATAGTGGGGGAGTCTTGGTCTAGAGGGCACAGATAGGGTGGATGTGGAGAGGACTTTGCCTATAGTGGGGAAGTCTAGGAGCAGAGGACACTGATATAGTGGATGTGGAGAGGATGTTAACTTTACTGCAGAAGTCAAGGACAAGAGGAGAAAGATAGAGTGGATGTGGAGAGGATGTTTCCTATAGTGGGGGAGTCTAGGACCAGAGGACACAGATAGAGTGGATTTCGAGAGAATGTTTCCTATATTCGGGAGTCTAGGATCAGAGGACAAAGATAGTGTGGATCTGGAGAGGATGTTCCCTATAGTGGGGGAGAATAGGACAGAGGACACAGATAGGGTGGATATGGAGAGGATGTTCCTAATAGTGGGGGAGACTAGCACATAGGACACAGATAGAGTGGTTATGGAGAGGATGTTTCCTATAGTGGGGGAGTGGGACCAGAGGGCACAAATAGAGTAGATTTGGAGAGGATGTTTCCTATAGTGGGGGAGCCTTGGACCAGAGGACACCGATAGAGTGGATGTTGAGAGACTGTTTCCTATCGTTGGGGAGTCTAGGACCAGAGGACACCGATAGAGTGGATGTGGAGAGACTGTTTCCTATAGTGGGGGAGTCTAGGACCAGAGGACACAGATGGGGTGGATGTGGAGAGACTGTTCCCTATAGTGGGGGAGTCTAGGACCAGAGGACACCGATAGAGTGGATGTGGAGAGACTGTTTCCTGTAGTGGGGGAGTCTAGGACCTGAGGACACATATAGAATTGATAGAGTGCATGTGGAGAGGGTGTTTCCTATAGTGAGGGAGTCTAGGACCAGAGGAAACAGATAGAGTGGATGTGGAGAGGATGTTTCCTATAGTGGGGAGTATAGGACCAGTGGACAAAGATAGAGTGGAGGTGGAGAGGATGTTTCCTATAGTGGTGGAGTTTAGGAACAGAGGACACAGAGAGAGTGGATGTGGAGAGGATGTTTCGTATAGTGGGGGAGTCTTGGTCTAGAGGGCACAGATAGGGTGGATGTGGAGAGGACGTTGCCTATAGTGGGGGAGTCTAGGAGCAGAGGACACTGATATAGTTGATGTGGAGAGGATGTTAACTTTACTGCGGAAGTCAAGGACAAGAGGAGAAAGATAGAGTGGATGTGGAGAGGATGTTTACTATAGTGGGGGAGACTAGGACCAGAGGACACAGATAGAGTTGATTTCGAGAGAATGTTTCCTATATTCGGGAGTCCAGGATCAGAGGACAAAGATAGAGTGGATCTGGAGAGGATGTTCCCTATAGTGGGGGAGAATAGGGCAGAGGACACAGATAGGTTGGATATGGAGAGGATGTTCCTAATAGTGGGGGAGACTAGCACATAGGACACAGATAGAGTGGTTATGGAGAGGATGTTTCCTATAGTGGGGGAGTGGGACCAGAGGGCACAAATAGAGTGGATTTGGAGAGGATGTTTCCTATAGTGGGGGAGTCCAGGACCAGAGGACACCGATAGAGTGGATGTGGAGAGACTGTTTCCTATAGTGGGGGAGTCTAGGACCAGAGGACACCGATGGGCTGGATGTGGAGAGACTGTTTCCTATACTGGGGGAGTCTAGGACCAGAGGACACCGATAGAGTGGATGTGGAGAGGATGTTTCCTATAGTATCGGAGTCCAGGACCACAAGGCACAGATAGAGTGGATGTGGAGAGGATGTTTCTGATACTGGGGGAGTCTAGGACCAGAGGACACAGATAGACTGGATGTGGAGAGGCTGCTTCCTTTCGTGAGGGATTCTGGGACAGGGGAACACAGATATACTGGATGTAGAATGGATGTTGCCTATAGTGGGGGAGTCTGGGAACAGAGGGCACATATAGAGAGGATGTGGAGAGGATGTTTCCTGCAGTGGGGAGTATAGGACCCGAGGACACAGATAAAGTGGATGTGGAGAGGATGTTGCCTATAGTGGGGGGTCTGGGACCAGAGGGCACAGATAGAGAGGATGTGGAGAGGATGTCTCCTATAGTGGGGGAGTCTGGGACCAGAGGGCACAACAAGAGTGGATGTGAGGAGGATGTTTCCTATAGTGGGGGTGTCTACGACCAGAGGACACTGATATGGTGGATGTGGAGAGGATGTTAACTTTACTGCGGGAGTCAAGGACAAGAGGACAAAGATAGAGTGGATGTGGAGAGGACGTTTCCTATAGTGGGGGAGTCTAGAACCAGAGGGCAAAGATAAAGTGGATGTGGAGAGGATGTTTCCTATAGTGGGGTAGTCTAGGACCTGAGGACACAGATAGAGTGGATGTGTAGAGAATGTTGCCGATAGTGGGGGAGTCTATGACCTGAGGACACATATAGAGTAGATAGAGTGCATGTGGAGAGGGTCTTTCCTATAGTGAGGGAGCCTAGGACCAGAGGAAACAGATAGTTTGAATGTGGAGAGGATGTTTCCTGTAGTAGGGGAGTCCAGGACCAGAGGGCACAGTTAGAGGGATGTGGAGAGGATGTTTCCTATACTGGAGGAGTCTAGGACCAGTGGAAACAGATAGAGTGGATGTGGAGAGGATGTTTCCTATAGTGGGGGAGTCTAGGACCAGAGGACACAGATAGAGTGGAAGTTGAGATGATGATTCATTTTGTGGGGGAGTCTAGGAACAGAGGATATAGATAGAGTGGATGTGGAGAGGTTGTTTCCTTTCATGAGGGATTTTTGGACAGGGGAACACAGATATACTGGATGTAGAATGGATGTTGCCTATAGTGGGGGAGTGCAGGACCAGAGGACACAGATAGAGTGGATGTGGAGAGGCTGTTTCCTTTCATGAGCGATTCTAGGACAGGGGAACACAGATATACTGGATCTAGAATGGATGTTGCCTATAGTGGAGGAGTCTGGGACCAGAGGGCAAAGATAGAGTGGATGTGGATAGGATGTTTCCTATAGTGGGGAGTATAGGACCAGTGGACAAAGATAGAGTGGAGGTGGAGAGGATGTTTCCTATAGTGGTGGAGTTTAGGAACAGAGGACACAGAGAGAGTGGATGTGGAGAGGATGTTTCGTATAGTGGGGGAGCCTTGGTCTAGAGGGCACAGATAGGGTGGATGTGGAGAGGACGTTGCCTATAGTGGGGGAGTCTAGGACCTGAGGACACAGATATAGTGGATGTGGAGAGGATGTTGCCTATAGTGGGGGAGTATAGGAGCAGCGGACACTGATATAGTGGATGTGGAGAGGATGATAACTTTACTGCGGAAGTCAAGGACAAGAGGAGAAAGATAGAGTGGATGTGGAGAGGATGTTTCCTATAGTGGGGGAGTCTAGGACCAGAGGACACAGATAGAGTGGATTTCGAGAGAATGTTTCCTATATTCGGGAGACTTGGATCAGAGGACAAAGATAGAGTGGATCTGGAGAGGATGTTCCCTATAGTGGGGGAGAATAGGACAGAGGACACAGATAGGGTGGATATGGAGAGGATGTTCCTAATAGTGGGGGAGACTAGCACATAGGACACAGATAGAGTGGTTATGGAGAGGATGTTTCCTATAGTGGGGGAGTGGGACCAGAAGGCACAAATAGAGTGGGTTTGGAGAGGATGTTTCCCATAGTGGGGGAGTCTAGGACCAGAGGACACCGATAGAGTGGATGTGGAGATACTGTTTCCTATAGTGGGGGAGTCTAGGACCAGAGGACACCGATGAGGTGGATGTGGAGAGACTGATTCCTATACTGGGGGAGTCTAGGACCAGAGGACACCGATAGAGTGGAGGTGGAGAGGATGTTTCCTATAGTATCGGAGTCCAGGACCACAAGGCACAGATAGAGTGGATGTGGAGAGGATGTTTCTGATACTGGGGGAGTCTAGGACCAAAGGACACAGATTGACTGGATGTGGAGAGGCTGCTTCCTTTCGTGAGGGATTCTGGGACAGGGGAACACAGATATACTGGATGTAGAATGGATGTTGCCTATAGTGGGGGAGTCTGGGAACAGAGGGCACATATAGAGAGGATGTGGAGAGGATGTTTCCTGTACTGGGGAGTATAGGACCCGAGGACACAGATAAAGTGGACGTGGAGGGGATGTTGACTATAGTGGGTGAGTCTGGGACCAGAGGGCACAGATAGAGAGGATGTGGAGAGGATGTCTCCTATAGTGGGGGAGTCTGGGACCAGAGTGCACAACTAGAGTGGATGTGAGGAGGATGTTTCCTATAGTGGGGGAGTGGGACCAGATGGCACAAATAGAGTGGATTTGGAGAGGATGTTTCCTATAGTGGGGGAGTCTAGGACCAGAGGACACCGATAGAGTGGATGTGGAGAGACTGTTTCCTATCGTTGGGGAGTCTAGGACCAGAGGGCACCGATAGAGTGGATGTGGAGAGACTGTTTCCTATAGTGGGGGAGTCTACGACCGGAGGACACCGATGGGGTGGATGTGGAGAGACTGTTTCCTATAGTGGGGGAGTCTAGGACCAGAGGACACCGATAGAGTGGATGTGGAGAGACTGTTTCCTGTAGTGGGGGAGTCTAGGACCTGAGGACACATATACAGTAGATAGAGTGCATGTGGAGAGGGTGTTTCCTATAGTGAGGGAGTCTAGGACCAGAGGAAACAGATAGAGTGGATGTGGAGAGGATGTTTCCTATAGTATCTGAGTCCAGGACCACAAGGCACAGATAGAGTGGATGTGGAGAGGATGTTTCTGATACTGGGGGAGTCTAGGACCAGAGGACACAGATAGACTGGATGTGGAGAGGCTGCTTCCTTTCGTGAGGGATTCTGGGACAGGGGAACACAGATATACTGGATGTAGAATGGATGTTGCCTATAGTGGTGGAGTCTGGGAACAGAGGGCACATATAGAGAGGATGTGGAGAGGATGTTTCCTGTAGTGGGGAGTATAGGACCAAAGACACAGATAAAGTGGACGTGGAGGGGATGTTGCCTATAGTGGGGGAGTCTGGGACCAGAGGGCACAGATAGAGAGGATGTGGAGAGGATGTCTCCTATAGTGGGGGAGTCTGGGACCAGAGTGCACAACTAGAGTGGATGTGAGGAGGATGTTTCCTATAGTGGGGGAGTCAAGGACCAGAGGACACTGATATGGTGGATGTGGAGAGGATGTTAACTTTACTGCGGGAGTCAAGGACAAGAGGACGAAGATAGAGTGGATGTGGAGAGGACGTTTCCTATAGTGGGGGAGTCTAGGACCAGAGGGCAAAGATAAAGTGGATGTGGAGAGGATGTTGCCTATAGTGGGGGATTCTATGACCTGAGGACACATATACAGTAGATAGAGTGCATGTGCAGAGGTTCTTTCCTATAGTGAGGGAGCCGAGGACCAGAGGAAACAGATAGTTTGGATGTGGAGAGAACGTTACCTATAGTAGTGGAGTCCAGGAACAGAGGGCACAGATGGAGTGGATGTGGCGAAGATGTATCCTATACTGGGAGAGTCAATGGATCAGAGGTCACAGATAGACTGGATGTGGAGAGGCTGTTTCCTTTCGTGAGGGATTCTAGCACAGGGGAACACAGATATACTGGATGTAGAATGGATGTTGCCTATAGTGGCGGAGTCTAGGAACAGAGGACACAGATAGAGAGGATGTGTAGAGAATGTTGCCGATAGTGGGGGAGTCTATGACCTGAGGACACATATAGAGTAGATAGAGTGCATGTGGAGAGGGTCTTTCCTATAGTGAGGGAGCCTAGGACCAGAGGAAACAGATAGTTTGGATGTGGAGAGGATGTTTCCTATAGTAGGGGAGTCTAGGACCAGAGGACACAGATAGAGTGGATGTGGAGAGGATGTTTCCTATACTGGAGGAGTCTAGGACCAGTGGAAACAGATAGAGTGGATGTGGAGAGGATGTTTCGTATAGTGGGTGAGTCTAGGACCAGAGGACACAGATAGAGTGGATGTTGAGATGATGATTCATTTTGTGTGGGAGTCTAGGAACAGAGGACATTGATAGAGTGGATGTGGAGAGGATGTTTCCTACACTCTGGGAGTCTAGGACCATAGGACACAGATAGAGTGGATGTGGAGAGGATGTTTCCTGTAGTGGGGGAGTCTAGGACCAGAGGACACAGATAGAGTGGATGTGGAGAGGATGTTTCCTGTAGTGGGGGAGTCTAGGACCAGAGGACACCGATAGAGTGGATGTGGAGAGACTGTTTCCTATAGTGGGGGAGTCAAGGACCAGAGGACACCGATGAGGTGGATGTGGAGAGACTGTTTCCTATACTGGGGGAGTCTAGGACCAGAGGACACCGATAGAGTGGAGGTGGAGAGGATGTTTCCTATAGTATCGGAGTCCAGGACCACAAGGCACAGATAGAGTGGATGTGGAGAGGATGTTTCTGATACTGGGGGAGTCTAGGACCAAAGGACACAGATTGACTGGATGTGGAGAGGCTGCTTCCTTTCGTGAGGGATTCTGGGACAGGGGAACACAGATATACTGGATGTAGAATGGATGTTGCCTATAGTGGGGGAGTCTGGGAACAGAGGGCACATATAGAGAGGATGTGGAGAGGATGTTTCCTGTACTGGGGAGTATAGGACCCGAGGACACAGATAAAGTGGACGTGGAGAGGATGTTGACTATAGTGGGGGAGTCTGGGACCAGAGGGCACAGATAGAGAGGATGTGGAGAGGATGTCTCCTATAGTGGGGGAGTCTGGGACCAGAGTGCACAACTAGAGTGGATGTGAGGAGGATGTTTCCTATAGTGGGGGAGTGGGACCAGATGGCACAAATAGAGTGGATTTGGAGAGGATGTTTCCTATAGTGGGGGAGTCTAGGACCAGAGGACACCGATAGAGTGGATGTGGAGAGGATGTCTCCTATAGTGGGGGAGTCTGGGACCAGAGTGCACAACTAGAGTGGATGTGAGGAGGATGTTTCCTATAGTGGGGGAGTGGGACCAGATGGCACAAATAGAGTGGATTTGGAGAGGATGTTTCCTATAGTGGGGGAGTCTAGGACCAGAGGACACCGATAGAGTGGATGTGGAGAGACTGTTTCCTATAGTGGGGGAGTCTGGGACCAGAGGGCACAGATAGAGAGGATGTGGAGAGGATGTCTCCTATAGTGGGGGAGTCTGGGACCAGAGTGCACAACTAGAGTGGATGTGAGGAGGATGTTTCCTATAGTGGGGGAGTGGGACCAGATGGCACAAATAGAGTGGATTTGGAGAGGATGTTTCCTATAGTGGGGGAGTCTAGGACCAGAGGACACCGATAGAGTGGATGTGGAGAGACTGTTTCCTATCGTTGGGGAGTCTAGGACCAGAGGGCACCGATAGAGTGGATGTGGAGAGACTGTTTCCTATAGTGGGGGAGTCTACGACCGGAGGACACCGATGGGGTGGATGTGGAGAGACTGTTTCCTATAGTGGGGGAGTCTAGGACCAGAGGACACCGATAGAGTGGATGTGGAGAGACTGTTTCCTGTAGTGGGGGAGTCTAGGACCTGAGGACACATATACAGTAGATAGAGTGCATGTGGAGAGGGTGTTTCCTATAGTGAGGGAGTCTAGGACCAGAGGAAACAGATAGAGTGGATGTGGAGAGGATGTTTCCTATAGTATCTGAGTCCAGGACCACAAGGCACAGATAGAGTGGATGTGGAGAGGATGTTTCTGATACTGGGGGAGTCTAGGACCAGAGGACACAGATAGACTGGATGTGGAGAGGCTGCTTCCTTTCGTGAGGGATTCTGGGACAGGGGAACACAGATATACTGGATGTAGAATGGATGTTGCCTATAGTGGTGGAGTCTGGGAACAGAGGGCACATATAGAGAGGATGTGGAGAGGATGTTTCCTGTAGTGGGGAGTATAGGACCAAAGACACAGATAAAGTGGACGTGGAGGGGATGTTGCCTATAGTGGGGGAGTCTGGGACCAGAGGGCACAGATAGAGAGGATGTGGAGAGGATGTCTCCTATAGTGGGGGAGTCTGGGACCAGAGTGCACAACTAGAGTGGATGTGAGGAGGATGTTTCCTATAGTGGGGGAGTCAAGGACCAGAGGACACTGATATGGTGGATGTGGAGAGGATGTTAACTTTACTGCGGGAGTCAAGGACAAGAGGACGAAGATAGAGTGGATGTGGAGAGGACGTTTCCTATAGTGGGGGAGTCTAGGACCAGAGGGCAAAGATAAAGTGGATGTGGAGAGGATGTTGCCTATAGTGGGGGATTCTATGACCTGAGGACACATATACAGTAGATAGAGTGCATGTGCAGAGGTTCTTTCCTATAGTGAGGGAGCCGAGGACCAGAGGAAACAGATAGTTTGGATGTGGAGAGAACGTTACCTATAGTAGTGGAGTCCAGGAACAGAGGGCACAGATGGAGTGGATGTGGCGAAGATGTATCCTATACTGGGAGAGTCAATGGATCAGAGGTCACAGATAGACTGGATGTGGAGAGGCTGTTTCCTTTCGTGAGGGATTCTAGCACAGGGGAACACAGATATACTGGATGTAGAATGGATGTTGCCTATAGTGGCGGAGTCTAGGAACAGAGGACACAGATAGAGAGGATGTGTAGAGAATGTTGCCGATAGTGGGGGAGTCTATGACCTGAGGACACATATAGAGTAGATAGAGTGCATGTGGAGAGGGTCTTTCCTATAGTGAGGGAGCCTAGGACCAGAGGAAACAGATAGTTTGGATGTGGAGAGGATGTTTCCTATAGTAGGGGAGTCTAGGACCAGAGGACACAGATAGAGTGGATGTGGAGAGGATGTTTCCTATACTGGAGGAGTCTAGGACCAGTGGAAACAGATAGAGTGGATGTGGAGAGGATGTTTCGTATAGTGGGTGAGTCTAGGACCAGAGGACACAGATAGAGTGGATGTTGAGATGATGATTCATTTTGTGTGGGAGTCTAGGAACAGAGGACATTGATAGAGTGGATGTGGAGAGGATGTTTCCTACACTCTGGGAGTCTAGGACCATAGGACACAGATAGAGTGGATGTGGAGAGGATGTTTCCTGTAGTGGGGGAGTCTAGGACCAGAGGACACAGATAGAGTGGATGTGGAGAGGATGTTTCCTGTAGTGGGGGAGTCTAGGACCAGAGGACACAGATAGAGTGGATGTGGAGAGGATGTTTCCTGTAGTGGGGGAGTCTAGGACCATAGGACACAGATAGAGTGGATGTTGAGAGGATGATTCCTTTAGTAGGGAATCTAGGTCAGGAGGACACAGATAGACCGGATGTGGAGAGGATCTTTCCTATACTGAGTGGGTCTAGGACCAGAGGACACAGATAGAGTGGATGTTGAGAGGATGATTCCTTTAGTGGGGGATTCTAGGTCAGGAGGACACAGATAGACCGGATGTGGAGAGGATCTTTCCTATATTGAGTGAGTCTAGGACCAGAGGACACAGATAGACTGGATGTGGAGAAGATGTATCCTATACTGTGGGAGTCAATGGATCAGAGGTCACAGTTAGACTGGATGTGGAGAGGCTGTTTCCTTTCATGAGGGATTCTACGACAGGGGTACACAGATATACTGGATGTAGAATGGATGTTGCCTATAGTGGGGGAGTCTGGGACCAGAGGGCACATATAGAGAGGATGTGGAGAGGATGTTTCCTATAGTGGGGGAGTCCAGGACCAGAGGACACAGATAGAGTGCATGTGGAGAGGGTGTTTCCTATAGTGAGGGAGTCTAGGACCAGAGGACACAGATAGAGTGGATGTGGAGAGGATGTTTCCTATAGTGGGGGAGTCTAGGACCAGAGGACACAGATAGAGTGGATGTGGAGAGGATGTTTCCTATAGTGGGGGAGTCTAGGACAAGAGGACACAGATAGAGTTGATGTGGAGAGGTTGTTTCCTTTCATGAGGGATTCTAGGACAGGGGAACACAGATATACTGGATGTAGAATGGATGTTGCCTATAGTGGGGGAGTCTGGGACCAGAGGGCACAGATTGAGAGGATGTGGAGAGGATGTCTCCTATAGTGGGGGAGTCTGGGACCAGAGGGCACAGCTAGAGTGGATGTGAGGAGGATGTTTCCTATAGTTGGGGAGTCAAGGACCAGAGGACAAAGATAGAGTGGATGTGGAGAGGACGTTTCCTATAGTGGGGGAGTCTAGGACTAAAGGACACAGATAGACTGGATGTGGAGAGGCTGCTTCCTTTCGTGAGGGATTCTGGGACAGGGGAACACAGATATACTGGATGTAGAATGGATGTTGCCTATAGTGGGGGAGTCTGGGAACAGAGGGCACAAATAGAGAGGATGTGAGGAGGATGTCTCCTATAGAGGGGGAGTCTGGGACCCGAGGACACTGATATGGTGGATGTGGAGAGGATGTTAACTTTACTGCAGGAGTCAAGGACAAGAGGACAAAGATAGAGTGGATGTGGAGAGGACGTTTCCTATAGTGGGGGAGTCTAGGACCAGAGGGCAAAGATAAAGTGGATGTGGAGAGGATGTTGCCTATAGTGGGGGATTCTATGACCTGAGGACACATATAGAGTAGATAGAGTGCATGTGGAGAGGGTCTTTCCTATAGTGAGGGAGTCTAGGACCAGAGGAAACAGATAGTTTGGATGTGGAGAGGATGTTTCCTATAGGAGGGGAGTCCAGGACCAGAGGGCACAGTTAGAGGGATGTGGAGAGGATGTTTCCTATACTGGAGGAGTCTAGAACCAGTGGAAACAGATAGAGTGGATGTGGAGAGGATGTTTCCTATAGTGGGGGAGTCTAGGACCAGAGGTCACAGATACAGTGGATGTGGAGAGGATGTTTCCTATAGTAGGGGAGTCCAGGACCAGAGGGAACAGATAGAGTGGATGTGGATAGGATGTTTCCTATAGTGGGGAGTCTAGGTTCAGTGGACAAAGATAGTGTGGAGGTGGAGAGGATGTTTCCAAGACTGGTGGAGTTTAGGAACAGAGGGCACAGAGAGAGTGGATGTGGAGAGGATGTTTCGTTATAGTGAAGGAATCTAGGACCAGAGGACACCGATAGAGTGGATGTGGAGAAGCTGTTTCCTATAGTGGAGGGGTCTAGGACCAGAGGACACAGATAGATTGGATTTGGCGAGGATGTTTCCTATAGTGGTGAGTCTAGGACCAGAGGACACAGATAGACTGGATTTAGCGAGGATGTTTCCTATAGTGGGTGAGTCTAGTTCCAGAGGACACAGATAGACTGGATATGGAGAGGATGTTTCCTATAGTGGGGGAGTCCAGGTCCAGAGGACACAAATAGATTGGATTTGGCGAGGATGTTTCCTATAGTGGGTGAGTCTAGGACCAGAGGGCACAGATAGAGTGGATGTGGAGAGGATGTTTCCTATAGTGGGAGAGTCCAGGACCAGAGGACACAGATAGATTGAATTTGGCGAAGATGTTTCCTATAGTGGGTGAGTCTAGGACCAGAGGACACAGATAGACTGGATGTGGAGAGGATGTTTCCTATTGTGGGGGAGTCTGGGACCAGACGGCACAGACAGAGCGGATGTGGAGAAGATGTTGCCTATAGTAGGGAATTGTAGGACCAGATGACACAGATAGAGTGTATGTGGAGAGGATGTTTCCGATAGTGGTGGAGACTAGGACCAGAAGACACAGATAGAGTGGATGTGGAGCGGATGTTTCCTATAGTGGAGGAGTCTAGGACCAGATGACACAGATAGATTCGATTTGGCGAGGATGTTTCCTATAGTGGGTGAGTCTAGGACCAGAGGACACAGATAGACTGGATTTAGCGAGGATGTTTCCTATAGTGGGTGAGTCTAGGACCAGAGGACACAGATAGACTGGATATGGAGAGGATGTTTCCTATAGTGGGGGAGTCCAGGTCCAGAGGACACAAATAGATTGGATTTGGCGAGGATGTTTCCTATAGTGGGTGAGTCTAGGACCAGAGGGCACAGATAGAGTGGATGTGGAGAGGATGTTTCCTATAGTGGGAGAGACCAGGACCAGAGGACACAGATAGATTGGATTTGGCGAGGATGTTTCCTATAGTGGGTGAGTCTAGGACCAGAGGACACAGATAGAGTGGATGTTGAGACGATGTTTCATTTTGTGGGGGAGGCTAGGAACAGAGGACATAGATAAAGTGGATGTGGAGAGGATGTTTCCTACACTGTGGGAGTCTAGGACCAGAGGACACAGATAGAGTGGATGTGGAGAGGATATTTCCTATAGTGGGGAATCTAGGACCAGAGGACACAGATAAAGTGGATGTGGAGAGGATGTTTCCTATAGTGGGGAGTCTAGGACCAGTGGACAAAGATAGAGTGGAGGTGGAGAGGATGTTTCCAAGAGTGGTGGAGTTTAGGAACAGAGGACACAGAGAGAGTGGATGTGGACTGGATGTTTCATTATAGTGGGGGAGTCCAGGTCTAGAGGGCACAGATAAAGTGGATGTGGAGAGGACGTTTCCTATATTGAGGGAGTCTAGGACCTGAGGACACCGATAGAGTGGATGTGGAGAGGCTGTTTCCTATAGTGGGGGAGTCTAGAACCAGAGGGAACAGATAGAGTGGATGTGGAGAGGACGTTTCCTATATTGAGGGAGTCTAGGACCTGAGGACACCGATAGAGTGGATGTGGAGAGGCTGTTTCCTATAGTAGGGGAGTCTAGGACCAGAGGGAACAGATAGAGTGGATGTGGAGAGGATGTTTCCAAGACTGGTGGAGTCCAGGACCAGAGGGAACAGATAGAGTGGATGTGGATAGGATGTTTCCTATAGTGGGGAGTCTAGGATCAGTGGACAAAGATAGAGTGGAGGTGGAGAGGATGTTTCCAAGACTGGTGGAGTTTAGGAACAGAGGACACAGAGAGAGTGGATGTGGAGAGGATGTTTCGTTATAGTGGGGGAGTCCAGGTCTAGAGGGCACAGATAAAGTGGATGTGGAGAGGACGTTTCCTATAGTGAGGGAGTCTAGGACCAGAGGACACCGATAGAGTGGATGTGGAGAAGCTGTTTCCTATAGTGGGGAGTCTAGGACCAGACACAGATAGAGTGGATGTGGAGAGAAAGTTTCCTATAGTGGGGGAGTCTAGGACCAGAGGACACAGATAGAGTGGATCTGGAGAGGCTGTTTCCTATAGTGGGGGAGTCTAGGAGCTGTGGACACAGATAGAGTAGATAGAGTGGATCTGGAGAGGATGTTTCCTATAGTGGGGGAGTCTAGGACCAGAGGACACAGATAGAGTGCATGTGGAGAGGATGTTTCCTATAGTGGGGGATTCTAGGACCAGAGGAAACAGATAGAGTGGAGGTGGAGAGGATGTTTCCTATAGTGGTAGAGTTTAGGAACAGAGGACACAGAGAGAGTGGATGTGCAGAGGATGTTTCCTATAGTGGGGGATTCTAGGACCAGAGGAAACAGATAGAGTGGAGGTGGAGAGGATGTTTCCTATAGTGGTGGAGTTTAGGAACAGAGGACACAGAGAGAGTGGCTGTGGAGAGGATGTTTCCTATACTGGGGGAGTCTGGGACCAGAGGGCACAGATAGAGAGGATGTGGAGAGGATGTCTCCTATAGTGGGGGAGTCTGGGACCAGAGGGCACAGCTAGAGTGGATGTGAGGAGGATGTTTCCTATAGTGGGGGAGTCTAGGACCAGAGGACACTGATATCGTGGATGTGGAGAGGATGTTAACTTTACTGCGGGAGTCAAGGACCAGAGGACAAAGATAGAGTGGATGTGGAGAGGACGTTTCCTATAGTGGGGGAGTCTAGGACCAGAGGGCTAAGATAAAGTGGATGTAGAGAGGATGTTTCCTATAGTGGGAGAGTCTAGGACAAGAAGGCACAGATAGAGTGGATATGGAGAGGATATTGCCTAAAGAGGGTGTCTTGGACCAGAGGACACAGATAGAGTGGATGTCGAGAGGATGTTGTCTATAGTGGGTGAGTCTAGGACAAGAGGACACAGATAGAGTGGATGTGGAGAGGAAGTTTCCTATAGTGGGGGAGTCTGGGACCAGAGGGCACAGACAGAGCGGATGTGGAGAAGATGTTGCCTATAGTAGGGAATTGTAGGACCAGATGACACAGATAGAGTGTATGTGGAGAGGATGTTTCCGATAGTGGGGGAGACTAGGACCAGAAGACACAGATAGAGTGGATGTGGAGCGGATGTTTCCTATAGTGGTGGAGTCTAGGACCAGAGGACACAGATAGATTGGATTTGGTGAGGATGTTTCCTATAGTGGGGGAGTCTAGGACCAGAGGGCAAAGATAAAGTGGATGTGGAGAGGATGTTTCCTATAGTGGGGGAGTCTAGGACCAGAGGTCACAGATACAGTGGATGTGGAGAGGATGTTTCCTATAGTGGGGAATCTAGGACCAGAGGACACAGATAAAGTGGATGTGGAGAGGATGTTTCCTATAGTGGGGAGTCTAGGACCAGTGGACAAAGATAGAGTGGAGGTGGAGAGGATGTTTCCAAGAGTGGTGGAGTTTAGGAACAGAGGACACAGAGAGAGTGGATGTGGAGAGGATGTTTCATTATAGTGGGGGAGTCCAGGTCTAGAGGGCACAGATAAAGTGGATGTGGAGAGGACGTTTCCTATAGTGAGGGAGTCTAGGACCAGAGGACACCGATAGAGTGGATGTGGAGAAGCTGTTTCCTATAGTGGGGAGTCTAGGACCAGACACAGATAGAGTGGATGTGGAGAGAAAGTTTCCTATAGTGGGGGAGTCTAGGACCAGAGGACACAGATAGAGTGGATCTGGAGAGGCTGTTTCCTATAGTGGGGGAGTCTAGGAGCTGTGGACACAGATAGAGTAGATAGAGTGCATGTGGAGAGGATGTTTCCTATAGTGGGGGATTCTAGGACCAGAGGAAACAGATAGAGTGGATGTGGAGAGGATGTTTCCTATAGTGGTGGAGTTTAGGAACAGAGGACACAGAGAGAGTGGATGTGAAGAGGATGTTTCGTATACTGGGGGAGTCTGGGACCAGAGGGCACAGATAGAGTGGATGTGGAGAGGATGTCTCCTATAGTGGGGGAGTCTGGGACCAGAGGGCACAGCTAGAGTGGATGTGAGGAGGATGTTTCCAATAGTGGGGGAGTCTAGGACCAGAGGACACTGATATCGTGGATGTGGAGAGGATGTTAACTTTACTGCGGGAGTCAAGGACCAGAGGACAAAGATAGAGTGGATGTGGAGAGGACGTTTCCTATAGTGGGGGAGTCTAGGACCAGAGGGCTAAGATAAAGTGGATGTAGAGAGGATGTTTCCTATAGTGGGAGAGTCTAGGACAAGAAGGCACAGATAGAGTGGATATGGAGAGGATATTGCCTAAAGAGGGTGTCTTGGACCAGAGGACACAGATAGAGTGGATGTCGAGAGGATCTTGTCTATAGTGGGTGAGTCTAGGACAAGAGGACACAGATAGAGTGGATGTGGAGAGGAAGTTTCCTATAGTGGGGGAGTCTGGGACCAGAGGGCACAGACAGAGCGGATGTGGAGAAGATGTTGCCTATAGTAGGGAATTGTAGGACCAGATGACACAGATAGAGTGTATGTGGAGAGGATGTTTCCGATAGTGGGGGAGACTAGGACCAGAAGACACAGATAGAGTGGATGTGGAGCGGATGTTTCCTATAGTGGAGGGGTCTAGGACCAGAGGACACAGATAGATTGGATTTGGCGAGGATGTTTCCTATAGTGGTGAGTCTAGGACCAGAGGACACAGATAGACTGGATTTAGCGAGGATGTTTCCTATAGTGGGTGAGTCTAGTTCCAGAGGACACAGATAGACTGGATATGGAGAGGATGTTTCCTATAGTGGGGGAGTCCAGGTCCAGAGGACACAAATAGATTGGATTTGGCGAGGATGTTTCCTATAGTGGGTGAGTCTAGGACCAGAGGGCACAGATAGAGTGGATGTGGAGAGGATGTTTCCTATAGTGGGAGAGTCCAGGACCAGAGGACACAGATAGATTGAATTTGGCGAAGATGTTTCCTATAGTGGGTGAGTCTAGGACCAGAGGACACAGATAGACTGGATGTGGAGAGGATGTTTCCTATTGTGGGGGAGTCTGGGACCAGACGGCACAGACAGAGCGGATGTGGAGAAGATGTTGCCTATAGTAGGGAATTGTAGGACCAGATGACACAGATAGAGTGTATGTGGAGAGGATGTTTCCGATAGTGGTGGAGACTAGGACCAGAAGACACAGATAGAGTGGATGTGGAGCGGATGTTTCCTATAGTGGAGGAGTCTAGGACCAGATGACACAGATAGATTCGATTTGGCGAGGATGTTTCCTATAGTGGGTGAGTCTAGGACCAGAGGACACACATAGACTGGATTTAGCGAGGATGTTTCCTATAGTGGGTGAGTCTAGGACCAGAGGACACAGATAGACTGGATATGGAGAGGATGTTTCCTATAGTGGGGGAGTCCAGGTCCAGAGGACACAAATAGATTGGATTTGGCGAGGATGTTTCCTATAGTGGGTGAGTCTAGGACCAGAGGGCACAGATAGAGTGGATGTGGAGAGGATGTTTCCTATAGTGGGAGAGTCCAGGACCAGAGGACACAGATAGATTAGATTTGGCGAGGATGTTTCCTATAGTGGGTGAGTCTAGGACCAGAGGACACAGATAGAGTGGATGTTGAGACGATGTTTCATTTTGTGGGGGAGGCTAGGAACAGAGGACATAGATAAAGTGGATGTGGAGAGGATGTTTCCTACACTGATGGAGTCTAGGACCAGAGGACACAGATAGAGTGGATGTGGAGAGGATATTTCCTATAGTGGGGAATCTAGGACCAGAGGACACAGCTAAAGTGGATGTGGAGAGGATGTTTCCTATAGTGGGGAGTCTAGGACCAGTGGACAAAGATAGAGTGGAGGTGGAGAGGATGTTTCCAAGAGTGGTGGAGTTTAGGAACAGAGGACACAGAGAGAGTGGATGTGGAGAGGATGTTTCATTATAGTGGGGTAGTCCAGGTCTAGAGGGCACAGATAAAGTGGATGTGGAGAGGACGTTTCCTATATTGAGGGAGTCTAGGACCTGAGGACACCGATAGAGTGGATGTGGAGAGGCTGTTTCCTATAGTGGGGGAGTCTAGAACCAGAGGGAACAGATAGAGTGGATGTGGAGAGGACGTTTCCTATATTGAGGGAGTCTAGGACCTGAGGACACCGATAGAGTGGATGTGGAGAGGCTGTTTCCTATAGTAGGGGAGTCTAGGACCAGAGGGAACAGATAGAGTGGATGTGGAGAGGATGTTTCCAAGACTGGTGGAGTTTAGGAACAGAGGACACAGAGAGAGTGGATGTGGAGAGGATGTTTCGTTATAGTGGGGGAGTCCAGGTCTAGAGGGCACAGATAAAGTGGATGTGGAGAGGACGTTTCCTATAGTGAGGGAGTCTAGGACCAGAGGACACCGATAGAGTGGATGTGGAGAAGCTGTTTCCTATAGTGGGGAGTCTAGGACCAGACACAGATAGAGTGGATGTGGAGAGAAAGTTTCCTATAGTGGGGGAGTCTAGGACCAGAGGACACAGATAGAGTGGATCTGGAGAGGCTGTTTCCTATAGTGGGGGAGTCTAGGAGCTGTGGACACAGATAGAGTAGATAGAGTGCATGTGGAGAGGATGTTTCCTATAGTGGGGGATTCTAGGACCAGAGGAAACAGATAGAGTGGATGTGGAGAGGATGTTTCCTATAGTGGTGGAGTTTAGGAACAGAGGACACAGATACAGTGGATGTGGAGAGGATGTTTCCTATAGTAGGGGAGTCCAGGACCAGAGGGAACAGATAGAGTGGATGTGGACAGGATGTTTCCTATAGTGGGGAGTCTAGGTTCAGTGGACAAAGATAGTGTGGAGGTGGAGAGGATGTTTCCAAGACTGGTGGAGTTTAGGAACAGAGGGCACAGAGAGAGTGGATGTGGAGAGGATGTTTCGTTATAGTGAAGGAGTCTAGGACCAGAGGACACCGATAGAGTGGATGTGGAGAAGCTGTTTCCTATAGTGGGGAGTCTAGGACCAGACACAGATAGAGTGGATATGGAGAGGAAGTTTCCCATAGTGGGGGAGTCTAGGACCAGACACAGATAGAGTGGATGTGGAGAGAAAGTTTCCTATAGTGGTGGAGTTTAGGAACAGAGGACACAGAGAGAGTGGATGTGAAGAGGATGTTTCGTATACTGGGGGAGTCTGGGACCAGAGGGCACAGATAGAGAGGATGTGGAGAGGATGTCTCCTATAGTGGGGGAGTCTGGGACCAGAGGGCACAGCTAGAGTGGATGTGAGGAGGATGTTTCCTATAGTGGGGGAGTCTAGGACCAGAGGGCTAAGATAAAGTGGATGTGGAGAGGATGTTTCCTATAGTGGGAGAGTCTAGGACAGGAAGGCACAGATAGAGTGGATATGGAGAGGATGTTGCCTAAAGTGGGTGTCTTGGACCAGAGGACACAGATAGAGTGGATGTCGAGAGGATGTTGTCTATAGTGGGTGAGTCTAGGACAAGAGGACACAGATAGAGTGGATGTGGAGAGGAAGTTTCCTATAGTGGGGGAGTCTGGGACCAGAGGGCACAGACAGAGCGGATGTGGAGAAGATGTTGCCTATAGTAGGGAATTGTAGGACCAGATGACACAGATAGATTGGATTTGGCGAGGATGTTTCCTATAGTGGTGAGTCTAGGACCAGAGGACACAGATAGACTGGATTTAGCGAGGATGTTTCCTATAGTGGGTGAGTCTAGGACCAGAGGACACAGATAGACTGGATATGGAGAGGATGTTTCCTATAGTGGGGGAGTCCAGGTCCAGAGGACACAAATAGATTGGAATTGGCGAGGATGTTTCCTATAGTGGGTGAGTCTAGGACCAGAGGGCACAGATAGAGTGGATGTGGAGAGGATGTTTCCTATAGTGGGAGAGTCCAGGACCAGAGGACACAGATAGATTGGATTTGGCGAGGATGTTTCCTATAGTGGGTGAGTCTAGGACCAGAGGACACAGATAGACTGGATGTGGAGAGGATGTTTCCTATAGTGGGGGAGTCTGGGAACAGACGGCACAGACAGAGCGGATGTGGAGAAGATGTTGCCTATAGTAGGGAATTGTAGGACCAGATGACACAGATAGAGTGTATGTGGAGAGGATGTTTCCGATAGTGGGGGAGACTAGGACCAGAAGACACAGATAGAGTGGATGTGGAGCGGATGTTCCCTATAGTGGAGGAGTCTAGGAACAGAGGACACAGATAGATTCGATTTGGCGAGGATGTTTCCTATAGTGGGTGAGTCTAGGACCAGAGGACACAGATAGACTGGATTTAGCGAGGATGTTTCCTATAGTGGGTGAGTCTAGGACCAGAGGACACAGATAGACTGGATATGGAGAGGATGTTTTCTATAGTGGGGGAGTCCAGGTCCAGAGGACACAAATAGATTGGATTTGGCGAGGATGTTTCCTATAGTGGGTGAGTCCAGGTCCAGAGGGCACAGATAGAGTGGATGTGAAGAGGATGTTTCCTATAGTGGGAGAGTCCAGGACCAGAGGACACAGATAGATTGGATTTGGTGAGGATGTTTCCTATAGTGGGTGAGTCTAGGACCAGAGGACACAGATAGAGTGGATGTTGAGACGATGTTTCATTTTGTGGGGGAGGCTAGGAACAGAGGACATAGATAAAGTGGATGTGGAGAGGATGTTTCCTACACTGTGGGAGTCTAGGACCAGAGGACACAGATAGAGTGGATGTGGAGAGGATATTTCCTATAGTGGGGAATCTAGGACCAGAGGACACAGATAAAGTGGATGTGGAGAGGATGTTTCCTATAGTGGGGAGTCTAGGACCAGTGGACAAAGATAGAGTGGAGGTGGAGAGGATGTTTCCAAGAGTGGTGGAGTTTAGGAACAGAGGACACAGAGAGAGTGGATGTGGAGAGGATGTTTCATTATAGTGGGGGAGTCCAGGTCTAGAGGGCACAGATAAAGTGGATGTGGAGAGGACGTTTCCTATAGTGAGGGAGTCTAGGACCAGAGGACACCGATAGAGTGGATGTGGAGAAGCTGTTTCCTATAGTGGGGAGTCTAGGACCAGACACAGATAGAGTGGATGTGGAGAGAAAGTTTCCTATAGTGGGGGAGTCTAGGACCAGAGGACACAGATAGAGTGGATCTGGAGAGGCTGTTTCCTATAGTGGGGGAGTCTAGGAGCTGTGGACACAGATAGAGTAGATAGAGTGCATGTGGAGAGGATGTTTCCTATAGTGGGGGATTCTAGGACCAGAGGAAACAGATAGAGTGGATGTGGAGAGGATGTTTCCTATAGTGGTGGAGTTTAGGAACAGAGGACACAGAGAGAGTGGATGTGAAGAGGATGTTTCGTATACTGGGGGAGTCTGGGACCAGAGGGCACAGATAGAGTGGATGTGGAGAGGATGTCTCCTATAGTGGGGGAGTCTGGGACCAGAGGGCACAGCTAGAGTGGATGTGAGGAGGATGTTTCCTATAGTGGGGGAGTCTAGGACCAGAGGACACTGATATCGTGGATGTGGAGAGGATGTTAACTTTACTGCGGGAGTCAAGGACCAGAGGACAAAGATAGAGTGGATGTGGAGAGGACGTTTCCTATAGTGGGGGAGTCTAGGACCAGAGGGCTAAGATAAAGTGGATGTAGAGAGGATGTTTCCTATAGTGGGAGAGTCTAGGACAAGAAGGCACAGATAGAGTGGATATGGAGAGGATATTGCCTAAAGAGGGTGTCTTGGACCAGAGGACACAGATAGAGTGGATGTCGAGAGGATGTTGTCTATAGTGGGTGAGTCTAGGACAAGAGGACACAGATAGAGTGGATGTGGAGAGGAAGTTTCCTATAGTGGGGGAGTCTGGGACCAGAGGGCACAGACAGAGCGGATGTGGAGAAGATGTTGCCTATAGTAGGGAATTGTAGGACCAGATGACACAGATAGAGTGTATGTGGAGAGGATGTTTCCGATAGTGGGGGAGACTAGGACCAGAAGACACAGATAGAGTGGATGTGGAGCGGATGTTTCCTATAGTGGAGGGGTCTAGGACCAGAGGACACAGATAGATTGGATTTGGCGAGGATGTTTCCTATAGTGGTGAGTCTAGGACCAGAGGACACAGATAGACTGGATTTAGCGAGGATGTTTCCTATAGTGGGTGAGTCTAGTTCCAGAGGACACAGATAGACTGGATATGGAGAGGATGTTTCCTATAGTGGGGGAGTCCAGGTCCAGAGGACACAAATAGATTGGATTTGGCGAGGATGTTTCCTATAGTGGGTGAGTCTAGGACCAGAGGGCACAGATAGAGTGGATGTGGAGAGGATGTTTCCTATAGTGGGAGAGTCCAGGACCAGAGGACACAGATAGATTGAATTTGGCGAAGATGTTTCCTATAGTGGGTGAGTCTAGGACCAGAGGACACAGATAGACTGGATGTGGAGAGGATGTTTCCTATTGTGGGGGAGTCTGGGACCAGACGGCACAGACAGAGCGGATGTGGAGAAGATGTTGCCTATAGTAGGGAATTGTAGGACCAGATGACACAGATAGAGTGTATGTGGAGAGGATGTTTCCGATAGTGGTGGAGACTAGGACCAGAAGACACAGATAGAGTGGATGTGGAGCGGATGTTTCCTATAGTGGAGGAGTCTAGGACCAGATGACACAGATAGATTCGATTTGGCGAGGATGTTTCCTATAGTGGGTGAGTCTAGGACCAGAGGACACACATAGACTGGATTTAGCGAGGATGTTTCCTATAGTGGGTGAGTCTAGGACCAGAGGACACAGATAGACTGGATATGGAGAGGATGTTTCCTATAGTGGGGGAGTCCAGGTCCAGAGGACACAAATAGATTGGATTTGGCGAGGATGTTTCCTATAGTGGGTGAGTCTAGGACCAGAGGGCACAGATAGAGTGGATGTGGAGAGGATGTTTCCTATAGTGGGAGAGTCCAGGACCAGAGGACACAGATAGATTGGATTTGGCGAGGATGTTTCCTATAGTGGGTGAGTCTAGGACCAGAGGACACAGATAGAGTAGATGTTGAGACGATGTTTCATTTTGTGGGGGAGGCTAGGAACAGAGGACATAGATAAAGTGGATGTGGAGAGGATGTTTCCTACACTGTGGGAGTCTAGGACCAGAGGACACAGATAGAGTGGATGTGGAGAGGATATTTCCTATAGTGGGGAATCTAGGACCAGAGGACACAGATAAAGTGGATGTGGAGAGGATGTTTCCTATAGTGGGGAGTCTAGGACCAGTGGACAAAGATAGAGTGGAGGTGGAGAGGATGTTTCCAAGAGTGGTGGAGTTTAGGAACAGAGGACACAGAGAGAGTGGATGTGGAGAGGATGTTTCATTATAGTGGGGGAGTCCAGGTCTAGAGGGCACAGATAAAGTGGATGTGGAGAGGACGTTTCCTATATTGAGGGAGTCTAGGACCTGAGGACACCGATAGAGTGGATGTGGAGAGGCTGTTTCCTATTGTGGGGGAGTCTAGAACCAGAGGGAACAGATAGAGTGGATGTGGAGAGGACGTTTCCTATATTGAGGGAGTCTAGGACCTGAGGACACCGATAGAGTGGATGTGGAGAGGCTGTTTCCTATAGTAGGGGAGTCTAGGACCAGAGGGAACAGATAGAGTGGATGTGGAGAGGATGTTTCCAAGACTGGTGGAGTTTAGGAACAGAGGACACAGAGAGAGTGGATGTGGAGAGGATGTTTCGTTATAGTGGGGGAGTCCAGGTCTAGAGGGCACAGATAAAGTGGATGTGGAGAGGACGTTTCCTATAGTGAGGGAGTCTAGGACCAGAGGACACCGATAGAGTGGATGTGGAGAAGCTGATTCCTATAGTGGGGAGTCTAGGACCAGACACAGATAGAGTGGATGTGGAGAGAAAGTTTCCTATAGTGGGGGAGTCTAGGACCAGAGGACACAGATAGAGTGGATCTGGAGAGGCTGTTTCCTATAGTGGGGGAGTCTAGGAGCTGTGGACGCAGATAGAGTAGATAGAGTGCATGTGGAGAGGATGTTTCCTATAGTGGGGGATTCTAGGACCAGAGGAAACAGATAGAGTGGATGTGGAGAGGATGTTTCCTATAGTGGTGGAGTTTAGGAACAGAGGACACAGAGAGAGTGGATGTGAAGAGGATGTTTCGTATACTGGGGGAGTCTGGGACCAGAGGGCACAGATAGAGTGGATGTGGAGAGGATGTCTCCTATAGTGGGGGAGTCTGGGAACAGAGGGCACAGCTAGAGTGGATGTGGAGAGGATGTTAACTTTACTGCGGGAGTCAAGGACCAGAGGACAAAGATAGAGTGGATGTGGAGAGGACGTTTCCTATAGTGGGGGAGTCTAGGACCAGAGGGCTAAGATAAAGTGGATGTAGAGAGGATGTTTCCTATAGTGGGAGAGTCTAGGACAAGAAGGCACAGATAGAGTGGATATGGAGAGGATATTGCCTAAAGAGGGTGTCTTGGACCAGAGGACACAGATAGAGTGGATGTCGAGAGGATGTTGTCTATAGTGGGTGAGTCTAGGACAAGAGGACACAGATAGAGTGGATGTGGAGAGGAAGTTTCCTATAGTGGGTGAGTCTAGGACCAGAGGACACAGATAGACTGGATATGGAGAGGATGTTTCCTATAGTGGGGGAGTCCAGGTCCAGAGGACACAAATAGATTGGATTTGGCGAGGATGTTTCCTATAGTGGGTGAGTCTAGGACCAGAGGGCACAGATAGAGTGGATGTGGAGAGGATGTTTCCTATAGTGGGAGAGTCCAGGACCAGAGGACACAGATAGATTGGATTTGGCGAAGATGTTTCCTATAGTGGGTGAGTCTAGGACCAGAGGACACAGATAGACTGGATATGGAGAGGATGTTTCCTATAGTGGGGGAGTCCAGGTCCAGAGGACACAAATAGATTGGATTTGGCGAGGATGTTTCCTATAGTGGGTGAGTCTAGGACCAGAGGGCACAGATAGAGTGGATGTGGAGAGGATGTTTCCTATAGTGGGAGAGTCCAGGACCAGAGGACACAGATAGATTGGATTTGGCGAGGATGTTTCCTATAGTGGGTGAGTCTAGGACCAGAGGACACAGATAGAGTAGATGTTGAGACGATGTTTCATTTTGTGGGGGAGGCTAGGAACAGAGGACATAGATAAAGTGGATGTGGAGAGGATGTTTCCTACACTGTGGGAGTCTAGGACCAGAGGACACAGATAGAGTGGATGTGGAGAGGATATTTCCTATAGTGGGGAATCTAGGACCAGAGGACACAGATAAAGTGGATGTGGAGAGGATGTTTCCTATAGTGGGGAGTTTAGGACCAGTGGACAAAGATAGAGTGGAGGTGGAGAGGATGTTTCCAAGAGTGGTGGAGTTTAGGAACAGAGGACACAGAGAGAGTGGATGTGGAGAGGATGTTTCATTATAGTGGGGGAGTCCAGGTCTAGAGGGCACAGATAAAGTGGATGTGGAGAGGACGTTTCCTATATTGAGGGAGTCTAGGACCTGAGGACACCGATAGAGTGGATGTGGAGAGGCTGTTTCCTATAGTGGGGGAGTCTAGAACCAGAGGGAACAGATAGAGTGGATGTGGAGAGGACGTTTCCTATATTGAGGGAGTCTAGGACCTGAGGACACCGATAGAGTGGATGTGGAGAGGCTGTTTCCTATAGTAGGGGAGTCTAGGACCAGAGGGAACAGATAGAGTGGATGTGGAGAGGATGTTTCCAAGACTGGTGGAGTTTAGGAACAGAGGACACAGAGAGAGTGGATGTGGAGAGGATGTTTCGTTATAGTGGGGGAGTCCAGGTCTAGAGGGCACAGATAAAGTGGATGTGGAGAGGACGTTTCCTATAGTGAGGGAGTCTAGGACCAGAGGACACCGATAGAGTGGATGTGGAGAAGCTGATTCCTATAGTGGGGAGTCTAGGACCAGACACAGATAGAGTGGATGTGGAGAGAAAGTTTCCTATAGTGGGGGAGTCTAGGACCAGAGGACACAGATAGAGTGGATCTGGAGAGGCTGTTTCCTATAGTGGGGGAGTCTAGGAGCTGTGGACACAGATAGAGTAGATAGAGTGCATGTGGAGAGGATGTTTCCTATAGTGGGGGATTCTAGGACCAGAGGAAACAGATAGAGTGGATGTGGAGAGGATGTTTCCTATAGTGGTGGAGTTTAGGAACAGAGGACACAGAGAGAGTGGATGTGAAGAGGATGTTTCGTATACTGGGGGAGTCTGGGACCAGAGGGCACAGATAGAGTGGATGTGGAGAGGATGTCTCCTATAGTGGGGGAGTCTGGGACCAGAGGGCACAGCTAGAGTGGATGTGAGGAGGATGTTTCCTATAGTGGGGGAGTCTAGGACCAGAGGACACTGATATCGTGGATGTGGAGAGGATGTTAACTTTACTGCGGGAGTCAAGGACCAGAGGACAAAGATAGAGTGGATGTGGAGAGGACGTTTCCTATAGTGGGGGAGTCTAGGACCAGAGGGCTAAGATAAAGTGGATGTAGAGAGGATGTTTCCTATAGTGGGAGAGTCTAGGACAAGAAGGCACAGATAGAGTGGATATGGAGAGGATATTGCCTAAAGAGGGTGTCTTGGACCAGAGGACACAGATAGAGTGGATGTCGAGAGGATGTTGTCTATAGTGGGTGAGTCTAGGACAAGAGGACACAGATAGAGTGGATGTGGAGAGGAAGTTTCCTATAGTGGGGGAGTCTGGGACCAGAGGGCACAGACAGAGCGGATGTGGAGAAGATGTTGCCTATAGTAGGGAATTGTAGGACCAGATGACACAGATAGAGTGTATGTGGAGAGGATGTTTCCGATAGTGGGGGAGACTAGGACCAGAAGACACAGATAGAGTGGATGTGGAGCGGATGTTTCCTATAGTGGAGGGGTCTAGGACCAGAGGACACAGATAGATTGGATTTGGCGAGGATGTTTCCTATAGTGGTGAGTCTAGGACCAGAGGACACAGATAGACTGGATTTAGCGAGGATGTTTCCTATAGTGGGTGAGTCTAGTTCCAGAGGACACAGATAGACTGGATATGGAGAGGATGTTTCCTATAGTGGGGGAGTCCAGGTCCAGAGGACACAAATAGATTGGATTTGGCGAGGATGTTTCCTATAGTGGGTGAGTCTAGGACCAGAGGGCACAGATAGAGTGGATGTGGAGAGGATGTTTCCTATAGTGGGAGAGTCCAGGACCAGAGGACACAGATAGATTGAATTTGGCGAAGATGTTTCCTATAGTGGGTGAGTCTAGGACCAGAGGACACAGATAGACTGGATGTGGAGAGGATGTTTCCTATTGTGGGGGAGTCTGGGACCAGACGGCACAGACAGAGCGGATGTGGAGAAGATGTTGCCTATAGTAGGGAATTGTAGGACCAGATGACACAGATAGAGTGTATGTGGAGAGGATGTTTCCGATAGTGGTGGAGACTAGGACCAGAAGACACAGATAGAGTGGATGTGGAGCGGATGTTTCCTATAGTGGAGGAGTCTAGGACCAGATGACACAGATAGATTCGATTTGGCGAGGATGTTTCCTATAGTGGGTGAGTCTAGGACCAGAGGACACAGATAGACTGGATTTAGCGAGGATGTTTCCTATAGTGGGTGAGTCTAGGACCAGAGGACACAGATAGACTGGATATGGAGAGGATGTTTCCTATAGTGGGGGAGTCCAGGTCCAGAGGACACAAATAGATTGGATTTGGCGAGGATGTTTCCTATAGTGGGTGAGTCTAGGACCAGAGGGCACAGATAGAGTGGATGTGGAGAGGATGTTTCCTATAGTGGGAGAGTCCAGGACCAGAGGACACAGATAGATTGGATTTGGCGAGGATGTTTCCTATAGTGGGTGAGTCTAGGACCAGAGGACACAGATAGAGTGGATGTTGAGACGATGTTTCATTTTGTGGGGGAGGCTAGGAACAGAGGACATAGATAAAGTGGATGTGGAGAGGATGTTTCCTACACTGTGGGAGTCTAGGACCAGAGGACACAGATAGAGTGGATGTGGAGAGGATATTTCCTATAGTGGGGAATCTAGGACCAGAGGACACAGATAAAGTGGATGTGGAGAGGATGTTTCCTATAGTGGGGAGTCTAGGACCAGTGGACAAAGATAGAGTGGAGGTGGAGAGGATGTTTCCAAGAGTGTTGGAGTTTAGGAACAGAGGACACAGAGAGAGTGGATGTGGAGAGGATGTTTCATTATAGTGGGGGAGTCCAGGTCTAGAGGGCACAGATAAAGTGGATGTGGAGAGGACGTTTCCTATATTGAGGGAGTCTAGGACCTGAGGACACCGATAGAGTGGATGTGGAGAGGCTGTTTCCTATAGTGGGGGAGTCTAGAACCAGAGGGAACAGATAGAGTGGATGTGGAGAGGACGTTTCCTATATTGAGGGAGTCTAGGACCTGAGGACACCGATAGAGTGGATGTGGAGAGGCTGTTTCCTATAGTAGGGTAGTCTAGGACCAGAGGGAACAGATAGAGTGGATGTGGAGAGGATGTTTCCAAGACTGGTGGAGTCCAGGACCAGAGGGAACAGATAGAGTGGATGTGGATAGGATGTTTCCTATAGTGGGGAGTCTAGGATCAGTGGACAAAGATAGAGTGGAGGTGGAGAGGATGTTTCCAAGACTGGTGGAGTTTAGGAACAGAGGACACAGAGAGAGTGGATGTGGAGAGGATGTTTCGTTATAGTGGGGGAGTCCAGGTCTAGAGGGCACAGATAAAGTGGATGTAGAGAGGACGTTTCCTATAGTGAGGGAGTCTAGGACCAGAGGACACCGATAGAGTGGATGTGGAGAAGCTGTTTCCTATAGTGGGGAGTCTAGGACCAGACACAGATAGAGTGGATGTGGAGAGAAAGTTTCCTATAGTGGGGGAGTCTAGGACCAGAGGACACAGATAGAGTGGATCTGGAGAGGCTGTTTCCTATAGTGGGGGAGTCTAGGAGCTGTGGACACAGATAGAGTAGATAGAGTGGATCTGGAGAGGATGTTTCCTATAGTGGGGGAGTCTAGGACCAGAGGACACAGATAGAGTGCATGTGGAGAGGATGTTTCCTATAGTGGGGGATTCTAGGACCAGAGGAAACAGATAGAGTGGAGGTGGAGAGGATGTTTCCTATAGTGGTAGAGTTTAGGAACCGAGGACACAGAGAGAGTGGATGTGCAGAGGATGTTTCCTATAGTGGGGGATTCTAGGACCAGAGGAAACAGATAGAGTGGAGGTGGAGAGGATGTTTCCTATAGTGGTGGAGTTTAGGAACAGAGGACACAGAGAGAGTGGATGTGGAGAGGATGTTTCCTATACTGGGGGAGTCTGGGACCAGAGGGCACAGATAGAGAGGATGTGGAGAGGATGTCTCCTATAGTGGGGGAGTCTGGGACCAGAGGGCACAGCTAGAGTGGATGTGAGGAGGATGTTTCCTATAGTGGGGGAGTCTAGGACCAGAGGACACTGATATCGTGGATGTGGAGAGGATGTTTCCGATAGTGGGGGAGACTAGGACCAGAAGACACAGATAGAGTGGATGTGGAGCGGATGTTTCCTATAGTGGTGGAGTCTAGGACAAGAAGGCACAGATAGAGTGGATATGGAGAGGATATTGCCTAAAGAGGGTGTCTTGGACCAGAGGACACAGATAGAGTGGATGTCGAGAGGATGTTGTCTATAGTGGGTGAGTCTAGGACAAGAGGACACAGATAGAGTGGATGTGGAGAGGAAGTTTCCTATAGTGGGGGAGTCTGGGACCAGAGGGCACAGACAGAGCGGATGTGGAGAAGATGTTGCCTATAGTAGGGAATTGTAGGACCAGATGACACAGATAGAGTGTATGTGGAGAGGATGTTTCCGATAGTGGGGGAGACTAGGACCAGAAGACACAGATAGAGTGGATGTGGAGCGGATGTTTCCTATAGTGGTGGAGTCTAGGACCAGAGGACACAGATAGATTGGATTTGGTGAGGATGTTTCCTATAGTGGTGAGTCTAGGACCAGAGGACACAGATAGACTGAATTTAGCGAGGATGTTTCCTATAGTGGGTGAGTCTAGGACCAGAGGACACAGATAGACTGGATATGGAGAGGATGTTTCCTATAGTGGGGGAGTCCAGGTCCAGAGGACACAAATAGATTGGATTTGGCGAGGATGTTTCCTATAGTGGGTGAGTCTAGGACCAGAGGGCACAGATAGAGTGGATGTGGAGAGGATGTTTCCTATAGTGGGAGAGTCCAGGACCAGAGGACACAGATAGATTGGATTTGGCGAAGATGTTTCCTATAGTGGGTGAGTCTAGGACCAGAGGACACAGATAGACTGGATGTGGAGAGGATGTTTCCTATAGTGGGGGAGTCTGGGACCAGACGGCACAGACAGAGCGGATGTGGAGAAGATGTTGCCTATAGTAGGGAATTGTAGGACCAGTTGACACAGATAGAGTGTATGTGGAGAGGATGTTTCCGATAGTGGGGGAGACTAGGACCAGAAGACACAGATAGAGTGGATGTGGAGCGGATGTTTCCTATAGTGGAGGAGTCTAGGACCAGAGGACACAGATAGATTCGATTTGGCGAGGATGTTTCATATAGTGGGTGAGTCTAGGACCAGAGGACACAGATAGACTGGATTTAGCGAGGATGTTTCCTATAGTGGGTGAGTCTAGGACCAGAGGACACAGATAGACTGGATATGGAGAGGATGTTTCCTATAGTGGGGGAGTCCAGGTCCAGAGGACACATATAGATTGGATTTGGCGAGGATGTTTCCTATAGTGGGTGTGTCTAGGACCAGAGGGCACAGATAGAGTGGATGTGGAGAGGATGTTTCCTATAGTGGGAGAGTCCAGGACCAGAGGACACAGATAGATTGGATTTGGCGAGGATGTTTCCTATAGTGGGTGAGTCTAGGACCAGAGGACACAGATAGAGTGGATGTTGAGACGATGTTTCATTTTGTGGGGGAGACTAGGAACAGAGGACATAGATAAAGTGGATGTGGAGAGGATGTTTCCTACACTGTGGGAGTATAGGACCAGACACAGATAGAGTGGATGTGGAGAGAAAGTTTCCTATAGTGGGGGAGTCTAGGACCAGAGGACACAGATAGAGTGGATCTGGAGAGGCTGTTTCCTATAGTGGGGGAGTCTAGGAGCTGTGGACACAGATAGAGTAGATAGAGTGCATGTGGAGAGGATGTTTCCTATAGTGGGGGATTCTAGGACCAGAGGAAACAGATAGAGTGGATGTGGAGAGGATGCTTCCTATAGTGGTGGAGTTTAGGAACAGAGGACACAGAGAGAGTGGATGTGAAGAGGATGTTTCGTATACTGGGGGAGTCTGGGACCAGAGGGCACAGATAGAGTGGATGTGGAGAGGATGTCTCCTATAGTGGGGGAGTCTGGGACCAGAGGGCACAGCTAGAGTGGATGTGAGGAGGATGTTTCCTATAGTGGGGGAGTCTAGGACCAGAGCACACTGATATCGTGGATGTGGAGAGGATGTTAACTTTACTGCGGGAGTCAAGGACCAGAGGACAAAGATAGAGTGGATGTGGAGAGGATATTGCCTAAAGAGGGTGTCTTGGACCAGAGGACACAGATAGAGTGGATGTCGAGAGGATGTTGTCTATAGTGGGTGAGTCTAGGACAAGAGGACACAGATAGAGTGGATGTGGAGAGGAAGTTTCCTATAGTGGGGGAGTCTGGGACCAGAGGGCACAGACAGAGCGGATGTGGAGAAGATGTTGCCTATAGTAGGGAATTGTAGGACCAGATGACACAGATAGAGTGTATGTGGAGAGGATGTTTCCGATAGTGGGGGAGACTAGGACCAGAAGACACAGATAGAGTGGATGTGGAGCGGATGTTTCCTATAGTGGAGGAGTCTAGGACCAGAGGACACAGATAGATTGGATTTGGCGAGGATGTTTCCTATAGTGGTGAGTCTAGGACCAGAGGACACAGATAGACTGGATTTAGCGAGGATGTTTCCTATAGTGGGTGAGTCTAGGACCAGAGGACACAGATAGACTGGATATGGAGAGGATGTTTCCTATAGTGGGGGAGTCCAGGTCCAGAGGACACAAATAGATTGGATTTGGCGAGGATGTTTCCTATAGTGGGAGAGTCCAGGACCAGAGGACACAGATAGATTGGATTTGGCGAAGATGTTTCCTATAGTGGGTGAGTCTAGGACCAGAGGACACAGATAGACTGGATGTGGAGAGGATGTTTCCTATAGTGGGGGAGTCTGGGACCAGACGGCACAGACAGAGCGGATGTGGAGAAGATGTTGCCTATAGTAGGGAATTGTAGGACCAGATGACACAGATAGAGTGTATGTGGAGAGGATGTTTCCGATAGTGGGGGAGACTAGGACCAGAAGACACAGATAGAGTGGATGTGGAGCGGATGTTTCCTATAGTGGAGGAGTCTAGGACCAGAGGACACAGATAGATTCGATTTGGCGAGGATGTTTCCTATAGTGGGTGAGTCTAGGACCAGAGGACACAGATAGACTGGATTTAGCGAGGATGTTTCCTATAGTGGGTGAGTCTAGGACCAGTGGACAAAGATAGAGTGGAGGTGGAGAGGATGTTTCCAAGAGTGTTGGAGTTTAGGAACAGAGGACACAGAGAGAGTGGATGTGGAGAGGATGTTTCATTATAGTGGGGGAGTCCAGGTCTAGAGGGCACAGATAAAGTGGATGTGGAGAGGACGTTTCCTATATTGAGGGAGTCTAGGACCTGAGGACACCGATAGAGTGGATGTGGAGAGGCTGTTTCCTATAGTGGGGGAGTCTAGAACCAGAGGGAACAGATAGAGTGGATGTGGAGAGGACGTTTCCTATATTGAGGGAGTCTAGGACCTGAGGACACCGATAGAGTGGATGTGGAGAGGCTGTTTCCTATAGTAGGGTAGTCTAGGACCAGAGGGAACAGATAGAGTGGATGTGGAGAGGATGTTTCCAAGACTGGTGGAGTCCAGGACCAGAGGGAACAGATAGAGTGGATGTGGATAGGATGTTTCCTATAGTGGGGAGTCTAGGATCAGTGGACAAAGATAGAGTGGAGGTGGAGAGGATGTTTCCAAGACTGGTGGAGTTTAGGAACAGAGGACACAGAGAGAGTGGATGTGGAGAGGATGTTTCGTTATAGTGGGGGAGTCCAGGTCTAGAGGGCACAGATAAAGTGGATGTAGAGAGGACGTTTCCTATAGTGAGGGAGTCTAGGACCAGAGGACACCGATAGAGTGGATGTGGAGAAGCTGTTTCCTATAGTGGGGAGTCTAGGACCAGACACAGATAGAGTGGATGTGGAGAGAAAGTTTCCTATAGTGGGGGAGTCTAGGACCAGAGGACACAGATAGAGTGGATCTGGAGAGGCTGTTTCCTATAGTGGGGGAGTCTAGGAGCTGTGGACACAGATAGAGTAGATAGAGTGGATCTGGAGAGGATGTTTCCTATAGTGGGGGAGTCTAGGACCAGAGGACACAGATAGAGTGCATGTGGAGAGGATGTTTCCTATAGTGGGGGATTCTAGGACCAGAGGAAACAGATAGAGTGGAGGTGGAGAGGATGTTTCCTATAGTGGTAGAGTTTAGGAACCGAGGACACAGAGAGAGTGGATGTGCAGAGGATGTTTCCTATAGTGGGGGATTCTAGGACCAGAGGAAACAGATAGAGTGGAGGTGGAGAGGATGTTTCCTATAGTGGTGGAGTTTAGGAACAGAGGACACAGAGAGAGTGGATGTGGAGAGGATGTTTCCTATACTGGGGGAGTCTGGGACCAGAGGGCACAGATAGAGAGGATGTGGAGAGGATGTCTGCTATAGTGGGGGAGTCTGGGACCAGAGGGCACAGCTAGAGTGGATGTGAGGAGGATGTTTCCTATAGTGGGGGAGTCTAGGACCAGAGGACACTGATATCGTGGATGTGGAGAGGATGTTTCCGATAGTGGGGGAGACTAGGACCAGAAGACACAGATAGAGTGGATGTGGAGCGGATGTTTCCTATAGTGGTGGAGTCTAGGACAAGAAGGCACAGATAGAGTGGATATGGAGAGGATATTGCCTAAAGAGGGTGTCTTGGACCAGAGGACACAGATAGAGTGGATGTCGAGAGGATGTTGTCTATAGTGGGTGAGTCTAGGACAAGAGGACACAGATAGAGTGGATGTGGAGAGGAAGTTTCCTATAGTGGGGGAGTCTGGGACCAGAGGGCACAGACAGAGCGGATGTGGAGAAGATGTTGCCTATAGTAGGGAATTGTAGGACCAGATGACACAGATAGAGTGTATGTGGAGAGGATGTTTCCGATAGTGGGGGAGACTAGGACCAGAAGACACAGATAGAGTGGATGTGGAGCGGATGTTTCCTATAGTGGTGGAGTCTAGGACCAGAGGACACAGATAGATTGGATTTGGTGAGGATGTTTCCTATAGTGGTGAGTCTAGGACCAGAGGACACAGATAGACTGAATTTAGCGAGGATGTTTCCTATAGTGGGTGAGTCTAGGACCAGAGGACACAGATAGACTGGATATGGAGAGGATGTTTCCTATAGTGGGGGAGTCCAGGTCCAGAGGACACAAATAGATTGGATTTGGCGAGGATGTTTCCTATAGTGGGTGAGTCTAGGACCAGAGGGCACAGATAGAGTGGATGTGGAGAGGATGTTTCCTATAGTGGGAGAGTCCAGGACCAGAGGACACAGATAGATTGGATTTGGCGAAGATGTTTCCTATAGTGGGTGAGTCTAGGACCAGAGGACACAGATAGACTGGATGTGGAGAGGATGTTTCCTATAGTGGGGGAGTCTGGGACCAGACGGCACAGACAGAGCGGATGTGGAGAAGATGTTGCCTATAGTAGGGAATTGTAGGACCAGTTGACACAGATAGAGTGTATGTGGAGAGGATGTTTCCGATAGTGGGGGAGACTAGGACCAGAAGACACAGATAGAGTGGATGTGGAGCGGATGTTTCCTATAGTGGAGGAGTCTAGGACCAGAGGACACAGATAGATTCGATTTGGCGAGGATGTTTCATATAGTGGGTGAGTCTAGGACCAGAGGACACAGATAGACTGGATTTAGCGAGGATGTTTCCTATAGTGGGTGAGTCTAGGACCAGAGGACACAGATAGACTGGATATGGAGAGGATGTTTCCTATAGTGGGGGAGTCCAGGTCCAGAGGACACATATAGATTGGATTTGGCGAGGATGTTTCCTATAGTGGGTGTGTCTAGGACCAGAGGGCACAGATAGAGTGGATGTGGAGAGGATGTTTCCTATAGTGGGAGAGTCCAGGACCAGAGGACACAGATAGATTGGATTTGGCGAGGATGTTTCCTATAGTGGGTGAGTCTAGGACCAGAGGACACAGATAGAGTGGATGTTGAGACGATGTTTCATTTTGTGGGGGAGACTAGGAACAGAGGACATAGATAAAGTGGATGTGGAGAGGATGTTTCCTACACTGTGGGAGTATAGGACCAGACACAGATAGAGTGGATGTGGAGAGAAAGTTTCCTATAGTGGGGGAGTCTAGGACCAGAGGACACAGATAGAGTGGATCTGGAGAGGCTGTTTCCTATAGTGGGGGAGTCTAGGAGCTGTGGACACAGATAGAGTAGATAGAGTGCATGTGGAGAGGATGTTTCCTATAGTGGGGGATTCTAGGACCAGAGGAAACAGATAGAGTGGATGTGGAGAGGATGCTTCCTATAGTGGTGGAGTTTAGGAACAGAGGACACAGAGAGAGTGGATGTGAAGAGGATGTTTCGTATACTGGGGGAGTCTGGGACCAGAGGGCACAGATAGAGTGGATGTGGAGAGGATGTCTCCTATAGTGGGGGAGTCTGGGACCAGAGGGCACAGCTAGAGTGGATGTGAGGAGGATGTTTCCTATAGTGGGGGAGTCTAGGACCAGAGCACACTGATATCGTGGATGTGGAGAGGATGTTAACTTTACTGCGGGAGTCAAGGACCAGAGGACAAAGATAGAGTGGATGTGGAGAGGATATTGCCTAAAGAGGGTGTCTTGGACCAGAGGACACAGATAGAGTGGATGTCGAGAGGATGTTGTCTATAGTGGGTGAGTCTAGGACAAGAGGACACAGATAGAGTGGATGTGGAGAGGAAGTTTCCTATAGTGGGGGAGTCTGGGACCAGAGGGCACAGACAGAGCGGATGTGGAGAAGATGTTGCCTATAGTAGGGAATTGTAGGACCAGATGACACAGATAGAGTGTATGTGGAGAGGATGTTTCCGATAGTGGGGGAGACTAGGACCAGAAGACACAGATAGAGTGGATGTGGAGCGGATGTTTCCTATAGTGGAGGAGTCTAGGACCAGAGGACACAGATAGATTGGATTTGGCGAGGATGTTTCCTATAGTGGTGAGTCTAGGACCAGAGGACACAGATAGACTGGATTTAGCGAGGATGTTTCCTATAGTGGGTGAGTCTAGGACCAGAGGACACAGATAGACTGGATATGGAGAGGATGTTTCCTATAGTGGGGGAGTCCAGGTCCAGAGGACACAAATAGATTGGATTTGGCGAGGATGTTTCCTATAGTGGGAGAGTCCAGGACCAGAGGACACAGATAGATTGGATTTGGCGAAGATGTTTCCTATAGTGGGTGAGTCTAGGACCAGAGGACACAGATAGACTGGATGTGGAGAGGATGTTTCCTATAGTGGGGGAGTCTGGGACCAGACGGCACAGACAGAGCGGATGTGGAGAAGATGTTGCCTATAGTAGGGAATTGTAGGACCAGATGACACAGATAGAGTGTATGTGGAGAGGATGTTTCCGATAGTGGGGGAGACTAGGACCAGAAGACACAGATAGAGTGGATGTGGAGCGGATGTTTCCTATAGTGGAGGAGTCTAGGACCAGAGGACACAGATAGATTCGATTTGGCGAGGATGTTTCCTATAGTGGGTGAGTCTAGGACCAGAGGACACAGATAGACTGGATTTAGCGAGGATGTTTCCTATAGTGGGTGAGTCTAGGACCAGAGGACACAGATAGACTGGATATGGAGAGGATGTTTCCTATAGTGGGGGAGTCCAGGTCCAGAGGACACAAATAGATTGGAATTGGCGAGGATGTTTCCTATAGTGGGTGAGTCTAGGACCAGAGGGCACAGATAGAGTGGATGTTGAGAGGATGTTTCCTATAGTGGGAGAGTCCAGGACCAGAGGACACAGATAGATTGGATTTGGCGAGGATGTTTCCTATAGTGGGTGAGTCTAGGACCAGAGGACACAGATAGACTGGATGTGGAGAGGATGTTTCCTATAGTGGGGGAGTCTGGGAACAGACGGCACAGACAGAGCGGATGTGGAGAAGATGTTGCCTATAGTAGGGAATTGTAGGACCAGATGACACAGATAGAGTGTATGTGGAGAGGATGTTTCCGATAGTGGGGGAGACTAGGACCAGAAGACACAGATAGAGTGGATGTGGAGCGGATGTTTTCTATAGTGGTGGAGTCTAGGACCAGAGGACACAGATAGATTCGATTTGGCGAGGATGTTTCCTATAGTGGGTGAGTCTAGGACCAGAGGACACAGATAGACTGGATTTAGCGAGGATGTTTCCTATAGTGGGTGAGTCTAGGACCAGAGGACACAGATAGACTGGATATGGAGAGGATGTTTCCTATAGTGGGGGAGTCCAGGTCCAGAGGACACAAATAGATTGGATTTGGCGAGGATGTTTCCTATAGTGGGTGAGTCCAGGTCCAGAGGGCACAGATAGATTGGATTTGGTGAGGATGTTTCCTATAGTGGGTGAGTCTAGGACCAGAGGACACAGATAGAGTGGATGTTGAGACGATGTTTCATTTTGTGGGGGAGGCTAGGAACAGAGGACATAGATAAAGTGGATGTGGAGAGGATGTTTCCTACACTGTGGGAGTCTAGGACCAGAGGACACAGATAGAGTGGATGTGGAGAGGATATTTCCTATAGTGGGGAATCTAGGACCAGAGGACACAGATAAAGTGGATGTGGAGAGGATGTTTCCTATAGTGGGGAGTCTAGGACCAGTGGACAAAGATAGAGTGGAGGTGGAGAGGATGTTTCCAAGAGTGGTGGAGTTTAGGAACAGAGGACACAGAGAGAGTGGATGTGGAGAGGATGTTTCATTATAGTGGGGGAGTCCAGGTCTAGAGGGCACAGATAAAGTGGATGTGGAGAGGACGTTTCCTATATTGAGGGAGTCTAGGACCTGAGGACACCGATAGAGTGGATGTGGAGAGGCTGTTTCCTATAGTGGGGGAGTCTAGGACCAGAGGGAACAGACAGAGTGGATGTGGAGAGGATGTTTCCTATAGTAGGGGAGTCCAGGACCAGAGGGAACAGATAGAGTGGATGTGGATAGGATGTTTCCTATAGTGGGGAGTCTAGGATCAGTGGACAAAGATAGAGTGGAGGTGGAGAGGATGTTTCCTATAGTGGTGGAGTTTAGGAACAGAGGACACAGAGAGAGTGGATGTAGAGAGGATGTTTCCTATAGTGGGAGAGTCTACGACAAGAAGGCACAGATAGAGTGGATATGGAGAGGATATTGCCTAAAGAGGGTGTCTTGGACCAGAGGACACAGATAGAGTGGATGTCGAGAGGATGTTGTCTATAGTGGGTGAGTCTAGGACAAGAGGACACAGATAGAGTGGATGTGGAGAGGAAGTTTCCTATAGTGGGCGAGTCTGGGACCAGAGGGCACAGACAGAGCGGATGTGGAGAAGATGTTGCCTATAGTAGGGAATTGTAGGACCAGATGACACAGATAGAGTGTATGTGGAGAGGATGTTTCCGATAGTGGGGGAGACTAGGACCAGAAGACACAGATAGAGTGGATGTGGAGCGGATGTTTCCTATAGTGGGGGAGTCCAGGACCAGAGGACACAGATAGATTGGATTTGGCGAGGATGTTTCCTAAAGTGGTGAGTCTAGGACCAGAGGACACAGATAGACTGGATTTAGCGAGGATGTTTCCTATAGTGGGAGAGTCTAGGACCAGAGGACACAGATAGACTGGATATGGAGAGGATGTTTCCTATAGTGGGGGAGTGCAGGTCCAGAGGACACAAATAGATTGGATTTGGCGAGGATGTTTCCTATAGTGGGAGAGTCCAGGACCAGAGGACACAGATAGATTGGATTTGGCGAAGATGTTTCCTATAGTGGGTGAGTCTAGGACCAGAGGACACAGATAGACTGGATGTGGAGAGGATGTTTCCTATAGTGGGGGAGTCTGGGACCAGACGGCACAGACAGAGCGGATGTGGAGAAGATGTTGCCTATAGTAAGG
The DNA here is from genome assembly GCF_048418815.1 of Hemitrygon akajei. Classification (NCBI taxonomy): domain Eukaryota; kingdom Metazoa; phylum Chordata; class Chondrichthyes; order Myliobatiformes; family Dasyatidae; genus Hemitrygon; species Hemitrygon akajei. The sequence continues at coordinate 39,559,720 of NC_133151.1, forward strand.
AATTGTAGGACCAGATGACACAGATAGAGTGTATGTGGAGAGGATGTTTCCGATAGTGGGGGAGACTAGGACCAGAAGACACAGATAGAGTGGATGTGGAGCGGATGTTTCCTATAGTGGAGGAGTCTAGGACCAGAGGACACAGATAGATTCGATTTGGCGAGGATGTTTCCTATAGTGGGTGAGTCTAGGACCAGAGGACACAGATAGACTGGATTTAGCGAGGATGTTTCCTATAGTGGGTGAGTCTAGGACCAGAGGACACAGATAGACTGGATATGGAGAGGATGTTTCCTATAGTGGGTGAGTCTAGGACCAGAGGGCACAGATAGAGTGGATGTGGAGAGGATGTTTCCTATAGTGGGAGAGTCCAGGACCAGAGGACACAGATAGATTGGATTTGGCGAGGATGTTTCCTATAGTGGGTGAGTCTAGGACCAGAGGACACAGATAGACTGGATGTGGAGAGGATGTTTCCTATAGTGGGGGAGTCTGGGAACAGACGGCACAGACAGAGCGGATGTGGAGAAGATGTTGCCTATAGTAGGGAATTGTAGGACCAGATGACACAGATAGAGTGTATCTGGAGAGGATGTTTCCGATAGTGGGGGAGACTAGGACCAGAAGACACAGATAGAGTGGATGTGGAGCGGATGTTTCCTATAGTGGAGGAGTCTAGGACCAGAGGACACAGATAGATTCGATTTGGCGAGGATGTTTCCTATAGTGGGTGAGTCTAGGACCAGAGGACACAGATAGACTGGATTTAGCGAGGATGTTTCCTATAGTGGGTGAGTCTAGGACCAGAGGACACAGATAGACTGGATATGGAGAGGATGTTTCCTATAGTGGGGGAGTCCAGGTCCAGAGGACACAAATAGATTGGATTTGGCGAGGATGTTTCCTATAGTGGGTGAGTCCAGGTCCAGAGGGCACAGATAGATTGGATTTGGTGAGGATGTTTCCTATAGTGGGTGAGTCTAGGACCAGAGGACACAGATAGAGTGGATGTTGAGACGATGTTTCATTTTGTGGGGGAGGCTAGGAACAGAGGACATAGATAAAGTGGATGTGGAGAGGATGTTTCCTACACTGTGGGAGTCTAGGACCAGAGGACACAGATAGAGTGGATGTGGAGAGGATATTTCCTATAGTGGGGAATCTAGGACCAGAGGACACAGATAAAGTGGATGTGGAGAGGATGTTTCCTATAGTGGGGAGTCTAGGACCAGTGGACAAAGATAGAGTGGAGGTGGAGAGGATGTTTCCAAGAGTGGTGGAGTTTAGGAACAGAGGACACAGAGAGAGTGGATGTGGAGAGGATGTTTCATTATAGTGGGGGAGTCCAGGTCTAGAGGGCACAGATAAAGTGGATGTGGAGAGGACGTTTCCTATATTGAGGGAGTCTAGGACCTGAGGACACCGATAGAGTGGATGTGGAGAGGCTGTTTCCTATAGTGGGGGAGTCTAGGACCAGAGGGAACAGACAGAGTGGATGTGGAGAGGATGTTTCCTATAGTAGGGGAGTCCAGGACCAGAGGGAACAGATAGAGTGGATGTGGATAGGATGTTTCCTATAGTGGGGAGTCTAGGATCAGTGGACAAAGATAGAGTGGAGGTGGAGAGGATGTTTCCAAGACTGGTGGAGTTTAGGAACAGAGGACACAGAGAGAGTGGATGTGGAGAGGATGTTTCGTTATAGTGGGGGAGTCCAGGTCTAGAGGGCTCAGATAAAGTGGATGTGGAGAGGACGTTTCCTATAGTGAGGGAGTCTAGGACCAGAGGACACCGATCGAGTGGATGTGGAGAAGCTGTTTCCTATAGTGGGGAGTCTAGGACCAGAGGGCACAGATAGAGTGCATGTGGAGAGGATGTTTCCTATAGTGGGGGATTCTAGGACCAGAGGAAACAGATAGAGTGGATGTGGAGAGGATGTTTCCTATAGTGGTGGAGTTTAGGAACAGAGGACACAGAGAGAGTGGATGTGAAGAGGATGTTTCGTATACTGGGGGAGTCTGGGACCAGAGGGCACAGATAGAGTGGATGTGGAGAGGATGTCTCCTATAGTGGGGGAGTCTGGGACCAGAGGGCACAGCTAGAGTGGATGTGAGGAGGATGTTTCCTATAGTGGGGGAGTCTAGGACCAGAGGACACTGATATCGTGGATGTGGAGAGGATGTTAACTTTACTGCGGGAGTCAAGGACCAGAGGACAAAGATAGAGTGGATGTGGAGAGGACGTTTCCTATAGTGGGGGAGTCTAGGACCAGAGGGCTAAGATAAAGTGGATGTAGAGAGGATGTTTCCTATAGTGGGAGAGTCTAGGACAAGAAGGCACAGATAGAGTGGATATGGAGAGGATATTGCCTAAAGAGGGTGTCTTGGACCAGAGGACACAGATAGAGTGGATGTCGAGAGGATGTTGTCTATAGTGGGGGAGTCTGGGACCAGACGGCACAGACAGAGCGGATGTGGAGAAGATGTTGCCTATAGTAGGGAATTGTAGGACCAGTTGACACAGATAGAGTGTATGTGGAGAGGATGTTTCCGATAGTGGGGGAGACTAGGACCAGAAGACACAGATAGAGTGGATGTGGAGCGGATGTTTCCTATAGTGGAGGAGTCTAGGACCAGAGGACACAGATAGATTCGATTTGGCGAGGATGTTTCATATAGTGGGTGAGTCTAGGACCAGAGGACACAGATAGACTGGATTTAGCGAGGATGTTTCCTATAGTGGGTGAGTCTAGGACCAGAGGACACAGATAGACTGGATATGGAGAGGATGTTTCCTATAGTGGGGGAGTCCAGGTCCAGAGGACACATATAGATTGGATTTGGCGAGGATGTTTCCTATAGTGGGTGTGTCTAGGACCAGAGGGCACAGATAGAGTGGATGTGGAGAGGATGTTTCCTATAGTGGGAGAGTCCAGGACCAGAGGACACAGATAGATTGGATTTGGCGAGGATGTTTCCTATAGTGGGTGAGTCTAGGACCAGAGGACACAGATAGAGTGGATGTTGAGACGATGTTTCATTTTGTGGGGGAGACTAGGAACAGAGGACATAGATAAAGTGGATGTGGAGAGGATGTTTCCTACACTGTGGGAGTATAGGACCAGACACAGATAGAGTGGATGTGGAGAGAAAGTTTCCTATAGTGGGGGAGTCTAGGACCAGAGGACACAGATAGAGTGGATCTGGAGAGGCTGTTTCCTATAGTGGGGGAGTCTAGGAGCTGTGGACACAGATAGAGTAGATAGAGTGCATGTGGAGAGGATGTTTCCTATAGTGGGGGATTCTAGGACCAGAGGAAACAGATAGAGTGGATGTGGAGAGGATGCTTCCTATAGTGGTGGAGTTTAGGAACAGAGGACACAGAGAGAGTGGATGTGAAGAGGATGTTTCGTATACTGGGGGAGTCTGGGACCAGAGGGCACAGATAGAGTGGATGTGGAGAGGATGTCTCCTATAGTGGGGGAGTCTGGGACCAGAGGGCACAGCTAGAGTGGATGTGAGGAGGATGTTTCCTATAGTGGGGGAGTCTAGGACCAGAGCACACTGATATCGTGGATGTGGAGAGGATGTTAACTTTACTGCGGGAGTCAAGGACCAGAGGACAAAGATAGAGTGGATGTGGAGAGGATATTGCCTAAAGAGGGTGTCTTGGACCAGAGGACACAGATAGAGTGGATGTCGAGAGGATGTTGTCTATAGTGGGTGAGTCTAGGACAAGAGGACACAGATAGAGTGGATGTGGAGAGGAAGTTTCCTATAGTGGGGGAGTCTGGGACCAGAGGGCACAGACAGAGCGGATGTGGAGAAGATGTTGCCTATAGTAGGGAATTGTAGGACCAGATGACACAGATAGAGTGTATGTGGAGAGGATGTTTCCGATAGTGGGGGAGACTAGGACCAGAAGACACAGATAGAGTGGATGTGGAGCGGATGTTTCCTATAGTGGAGGAGTCTAGGACCAGAGGACACAGATAGATTGGATTTGGCGAGGATGTTTCCTATAGTGGTGAGTCTAGGACCAGAGGACACAGATAGACTGGATTTAGCGAGGATGTTTCCTATAGTGGGTGAGTCTAGGACCAGAGGACACAGATAGACTGGATATGGAGAGGATGTTTCCTATAGTGGGGGAGTCCAGGTCCAGAGGACACAAATAGATTGGATTTGGCGAGGATGTTTCCTATAGTGGGAGAGTCCAGGACCAGAGGACACAGATAGATTGGATTTGGCGAAGATGTTTCCTATAGTGGGTGAGTCTAGGACCAGAGGACACAGATAGACTGGATGTGGAGAGGATGTTTCCTATAGTGGGGGAGTCTGGGACCAGACGGCACAGACAGAGCGGATGTGGAGAAGATGTTGCCTATAGTAGGGAATTGTAGGACCAGATGACACAGATAGAGTGTATGTGGAGAGGATGTTTCCGATAGTGGGGGAGACTAGGACCAGAAGACACAGATAGAGTGGATGTGGAGCGGATGTTTCCTATAGTGGAGGAGTCTAGGACCAGAGGACACAGATAGATTCGATTTGGCGAGGATGTTTCCTATAGTGGGTGAGTCTAGGACCAGAGGACACAGATAGACTGGATTTAGCGAGGATGTTTCCTATAGTGGGTGAGTCTAGGACCAGAGGACACAGATAGACTGGATATGGAGAGGATGTTTCCTATAGTGGGGGAGTCCAGGTCCAGAGGACACAAATAGATTGGAATTGGCGAGGATGTTTCCTATAGTGGGTGAGTCTAGGACCAGAGGGCACAGATAGAGTGGATGTGGAGAGGATGTTTCCTATAGTGGGAGAGTCCAGGACCAGAGGACACAGATAGATTGGATTTGGCGAGGATGTTTCCTATAGTGGGTGAGTCTAGGACCAGAGGACACAGATAGACTGGATGTGGAGAGGATGTTTCCTATAGTGGGGGAGTCTGGGAACAGACGGCACAGACAGAGCGGATGTGGAGAAGATGTTGCCTATAGTAGGGAATTGTAGGACCAGATGACACAGATAGAGTGTATGTGGAGAGGATGTTTCCGATAGTGGGGGAGACTAGGACCAGAAGACACAGATAGAGTGGATGTGGAGCGGATGTTTTCTATAGTGGTGGAGTCTAGGACCAGAGGACACAGATAGATTCGATTTGGCGAGGATGTTTCCTATAGTGGGTGAGTCTAGGACCAGAGGACACAGATAGACTGGATTTAGCGAGGATGTTTCCTATAGTGGGTGAGTCTAGGACCAGAGGACACAGATAGACTGGATATGGAGAGGATGTTTCCTATAGTGGGGGAGTCCAGGTCCAGAGGACACAAATAGATTGGATTTGGCGAGGATGTTTCCTATAGTGGGTGAGTCCAGGTCCAGAGGGCACAGATAGATTGGATTTGGTGAGGATGTTTCCTATAGTGGGTGAGTCTAGGACCAGAGGACACAGATAGAGTGGATGTTGAGACGATGTTTCATTTTGTGGGGGAGGCTAGGAACAGAGGACATAGATAAAGTGGATGTGGAGAGGATGTTTCCTACACTGTGGGAGTCTAGGACCAGAGGACACAGATAGAGTGGATGTGGAGAGGATATTTCCTATAGTGGGGAATCTAGGACCAGAGGACACAGATAAAGTGGATGTGGAGAGGATGTTTCCTATAGTGGGGAGTCTAGGACCAGTGGACAAAGATAGAGTGGAGGTGGAGAGGATGTTTCCAAGAGTGGTGGAGTTTAGGAACAGAGGACACAGAGAGAGTGGATGTGGAGAGGATGTTTCATTATAGTGGGGGAGTCCAGGTCTAGAGGGCACAGATAAAGTGGATGTGGAGAGGACGTTTCCTATATTGAGGGAGTCTAGGACCTGAGGACACCGATAGAGTGGATGTGGAGAGGCTGTTTCCTATAGTGGGGGAGTCTAGGACCAGAGGGAACAGACAGAGTGGATGTGGAGAGGATGTTTCCTATAGTAGGGGAGTCCAGGACCAGAGGGAACAGATAGAGTGGATGTGGATAGGATGTTTCCTATAGTGGGGAGTCTAGGATCAGTGGACAAAGATAGAGTGGAGGTGGAGAGGATGTTTCCTATAGTGGTGGAGTTTAGGAACAGAGGACACAGAGAGAGTGGATGTAGAGAGGATGTTTCCTATAGTGGGAGAGTCTACGACAAGAAGGCACAGATAGAGTGGATATGGAGAGGATATTGCCTAAAGAGGGTGTCTTGGACCAGAGGACACAGATAGAGTGGATGTCGAGAGGATGTTGTCTATAGTGGGTGAGTCTAGGACAAGAGGACACAGATAGAGTGGATGTGGAGAGGAAGTTTCCTATAGTGGGCGAGTCTGGGACCAGAGGGCACAGACAGAGCGGATGTGGAGAAGATGTTGCCTATAGTAGGGAATTGTAGGACCAGATGACACAGATAGAGTGTATGTGGAGAGGATGTTTCCGATAGTGGGGGAGACTAGGACCAGAAGACACAGATAGAGTGGATGTGGAGCGGATGTTTCCTATAGTGGGGGAGTCCAGGACCAGAGGACACAGATAGATTGGATTTGGCGAGGATGTTTCCTAAAGTGGTGAGTCTAGGACCAGAGGACACAGATAGACTGGATTTAGCGAGGATGTTTCCTATAGTGGGAGAGTCTAGGACCAGAGGACACAGATAGACTGGATATGGAGAGGATGTTTCCTATAGTGGGGGAGTGCAGGTCCAGAGGACACAAATAGATTGGATTTGGCGAGGATGTTTCCTATAGTGGGAGAGTCCAGGACCAGAGGACACAGATAGATTGGATTTGGCGAAGATGTTTCCTATAGTGGGTGAGTCTAGGACCAGAGGACACAGATAGACTGGATGTGGAGAGGATGTTTCCTATAGTGGGGGAGTCTGGGACCAGACGGCACAGACAGAGCGGATGTGGAGAAGATGTTGCCTATAGTAAGGAATTGTAGGACCAGATGACACAGATAGAGTGTATGTGGAGAGGATGTTTCCGATAGTGGGGGAGACTAGGACCAGAAGACACAGATAGAGTGGATGTGGAGCGGATGTTTCCTATAGTGGAGGAGTCTAGGACCAGAGGACACAGATAGATTCGATTTGGCGAGGATGTTTCCTATAGTGGGTGAGTCTAGGACCAGAGGACACAGATAGACTGGATTTAGCGAGGATGTTTCCTATAGTGGGTGAGTCTAGGACCAGAGGACACAGATAGACTGGATATGGAGAGGATGTTTCCTATAGTGGGTGAGTCTAGGACCAGAGGGCACAGATAGAGTGGATGTGGAGAGGATGTTTCCTATAGTGGGAGAGTCCAGGACCAGAGGACACAGATAGATTGGATTTGGCGAGGATGTTTCCTATAGTGGGTGAGTCTAGGACCAGAGGACACAGATAGACTGGATGTGGAGAGGATGTTTCCTATAGTGGGGGAGTCTGGGAACAGACGGCACAGACAGAGCGGATGTGGAGAAGATGTTGCCTATAGTAGGGAATTGTAGGACCAGATGACACAGATAGAGTGTATCTGGAGAGGATGTTTCCGATAGTGGGGGAGACTAGGACCAGAAGACACAGATAGAGTGGATGTGGAGCGGATGTTTCCTATAGTGGAGGAGTCTAGGACCAGAGGACACAGATAGATTCGATTTGGCGAGGATGTTTCCTATAGTGGGTGAGTCTAGGACCAGAGGACACAGATAGACTGGATTTAGCGAGGATGTTTCCTATAGTGGGTGAGTCTAGGACCAGAGGACACAGATAGACTGGATATGGAGAGGATGTTTCCTATAGTGGGGGAGTCCAGGTCCAGAGGACACAAATAGATTGGATTTGGCGAGGATGTTTCCTATAGTGGGTGAGTCCAGGTCCAGAGGGCACAGATAGATTGGATTTGGTGAGGATGTTTCCTATAGTGGGTGAGTCTAGGACCAGAGGACACAGATAGAGTGGATGTTGAGACGATGTTTCATTTTGTGGGGGAGGCTAGGAACAGAGGACATAGATAAAGTGGATGTGGAGAGGATGTTTCCTACACTGTGGGAGTCTAGGACCAGAGGACACAGATAGAGTGGATGTGGAGAGGATATTTCCTATAGTGGGGAATCTAGGACCAGAGGACACAGATAAAGTGGATGTGGAGAGGATGTTTCCTATAGTGGGGAGTCTAGGACCAGTGGACAAAGATAGAGTGGAGGTGGAGAGGATGTTTCCAAGAGTGGTGGAGTTTAGGAACAGAGGACACAGAGAGAGTGGATGTGGAGAGGATGTTTCATTATAGTGGGGGAGTCCAGGTCTAGAGGGCACAGATAAAGTGGATGTGGAGAGGACGTTTCCTATATTGAGGGAGTCTAGGACCTGAGGACACCGATAGAGTGGATGTGGAGAGGCTGTTTCCTATAGTGGGGGAGTCTAGGACCAGAGGGAACAGACAGAGTGGATGTGGAGAGGATGTTTCCTATAGTAGGGGAGTCCAGGACCAGAGGGAACAGATAGAGTGGATGTGGATAGGATGTTTCCTATAGTGGGGAGTCTAGGATCAGTGGACAAAGATAGAGTGGAGGTGGAGAGGATGTTTCCAAGACTGGTGGAGTTTAGGAACAGAGGACACAGAGAGAGTGGATGTGGAGAGGATGTTTCGTTATAGTGGGGGAGTCCAGGTCTAGAGGGCTCAGATAAAGTGGATGTGGAGAGGACGTTTCCTATAGTGAGGGAGTCTAGGACCAGAGGACACCGATCGAGTGGATGTGGAGAAGCTGTTTCCTATAGTGGGGAGTCTAGGACCAGAGGGCACAGATAGAGTGCATGTGGAGAGGATGTTTCCTATAGTGGGGGATTCTAGGACCAGAGGAAACAGATAGAGTGGATGTGGAGAGGATGTTTCCTATAGTGGTGGAGTTTAGGAACAGAGGACACAGAGAGAGTGGATGTGAAGAGGATGTTTCGTATACTGGGGGAGTCTGGGACCAGAGGGCACAGATAGAGTGGATGTGGAGAGGATGTCTCCTATAGTGGGGGAGTCTGGGACCAGAGGGCACAGCTAGAGTGGATGTGAGGAGGATGTTTCCTATAGTGGGGGAGTCTAGGACCAGAGGACACTGATATCGTGGATGTGGAGAGGATGTTAACTTTACTGCGGGAGTCAAGGACCAGAGGACAAAGATAGAGTGGATGTGGAGAGGACGTTTCCTATAGTGGGGGAGTCTAGGACCAGAGGGCTAAGATAAAGTGGATGTAGAGAGGATGTTTCCTATAGTGGGAGAGTCTAGGACAAGAAGGCACAGATAGAGTGGATATGGAGAGGATATTGCCTAAAGAGGGTGTCTTGGACCAGAGGACACAGATAGAGTGGATGTCGAGTGGATGTTGTCTATAGTGGGTGAGTCTAGGACAAGAGGACACAGATAGAGTGGATGTGGAGAGGAAGTTTCCTATAGTGGGGGAGTCTGGGACCAGAAGGCACAGATAGAGTGTATGTGGAGAAGATGTTGCCTATAGTAGGGAATTGTAGGACCAGATGACACAGATAGAGTGTATGTGGAGAGGATGTTTCCAATAGTGGGGGAGACTAGGACCAGAAGACACAGATAGAGTGGATGTGGAGCGGATGTTTCCTATAGTGGAGGGGTCTAGGACCAGAGGACACAGATAGATTGGATTTGGCGAGGATGATTCCTATAGTGGGGGAGTCCAGGTCCAGAGGACACAAATAGATTGGATTTGGCGAGCATGTTTCCTATAGTGGGTGAGTCTAGGACCAGAGGGCACAGATAGAGTGGATGTGGAGAGGATGTTTCCTATAGTGGGAGAGTCCAGGACCAGAGGACACAGATAGAGTGGATGTTGAGACGATGTTTCATTTTGTGGGGGAGGCTAGGAACAGAGGACATAGATAAAGTGGATGTGGAGAGGATGTTTCCTACACTGTGGGAGTCTAGGACCAGAGGACACAGATAGAGTGGATGTGGAGAGGATATTTCCTATAGTGGGGAATCTAGGACCAGAGGACACAGATAAAGTGGATGTGGAGAGGATGTTTCCTATAGTGGGGAGTCTAGGACCAGTGGACAAAGATAGAGTGGAGGTGGAGAGGATGTTTCCAAGAGTGGTGGAGTTTAGGAACAGAGGACACAGAGAGAGTGGATGTGGAGAGGATGTTTCATTATAGTGGGGGAGTCCAGGTCTAGAGGGCACAGATAAAGTGGATGTGGAGAGGACGTTTCCTATATTGAGGGTGTCTAGGACCTGAGGACACCGATAGAGTGGATGTGGAGAGGCTGTTTCCTATAGTGGGGGAGTCTAGAACCAGAGGGAACAGATAGAGTGGATGTGGAGAGGACGTTTCCTATATTGAGGGAGTCTAGGACCTGAGGACACCGATAGAGTGGATGTGGAGAGGCTGTTTCCTATAGTGGGGGAGTCTAGGACCAGAGGGAACAGATAGAGTGGATGTGGAGAGTATGTTTCCAAGACTGGTGGAGTCCAGGACCAGAGGGAACAGATAGAGTGGATGTGGATAGGATGTTTCCTATAGTGGGGAGTCTAGGATCAGTGGACAAAGATAGAGTGGAGGTGGAGAGGATGTTTCCAAGACTGGTGGAGTTTAGGAGCAGAGGACACAGAGAGAGTGGATGTGGAGAGGATGTTTCATTATAGTGGGGGAGTCCAGGTCTAGAGGGCACAGATAAAGTGGATGTGGAGAGGACGTTTCCTATATTGAGGGAGTCTAGGACCTGAGGACACCGATAGAGTGGATGTGGAGAGGCTGTTTCCTATAGTGGGGGAGTCTAGGACCAGAGGGAACAGACAGAGTGGATGTGGAGAGGATGTTTCCTATAGTAGGGGAGTCCAGGACCAGAGGGAACAGATAGAGTGGATGTGGATAGGATGTTTCCTATAGTGGGGAGTCTAGGATCAGTGGACAAAGATAGAGTGGAGGTGGAGAGGATGTTTCCAAGACTGGTGGAGTTTAGGAACAGAGGACACAGAGAGAGTGGATGTGGAGAGGATGTTTCGTTATAGTGGGGGAGTCCAGGTCTAGAGGGCTCAGATAAAGTGGATGTGGAGAGGACGTTTCCTATAGTGAGGGAGTCTAGGACCAGAGGACACCGATCGAGTGGATGTGGAGAAGCTGTTTCCTATAGTGGGGAGTCTAGGACCAGAGGGCACAGATAGAGTGCATGTGGAGAGGATGTTTCCTATAGTGGGGGATTCTAGGACCAGAGGAAACAGATAGAGTGGATGTGGAGAGGATGTTTCCTATAGTGGTGGAGTTTAGGAACAGAGGACACAGAGAGAGTGGATGTGAAGAGGATGTTTCGTATACTGGGGGAGTCTGGGACCAGAGGGCACAGATAGAGTGGATGTGGAGAGGATGTCTCCTATAGTGGGGGAGTCTGGGACCAGAGGGCACAGCTAGAGTGGATGTGAGGAGGATGTTTCCTATAGTGGGGGAGTCTAGGACCAGAGGACACTGATATCGTGGATGTGGAGAGGATGTTAACTTTACTGCGGGAGTCAAGGACCAGAGGACAAAGATAGAGTGGATGTGGAGAGGACGTTTCCTATAGTGGGGGAGTCTAGGACCAGAGGGCTAAGATAAAGTGGATGTAGAGAGGATGTTTCCTATAGTGGGAGAGTCTAGGACAAGAAGGCACAGATAGAGTGGATATGGAGAGGATATTGCCTAAAGAGGGTGTCTTGGACCAGAGGACACAGATAGAGTGGATGTCGAGTGGATGTTGTCTATAGTGGGTGAGTCTAGGACAAGAGGACACAGATAGAGTGGATGTGGAGAGGAAGTTTCCTATAGTGGGGGAGTCTGGGACCAGAAGGCACAGATAGAGTGTATGTGGAGAAGATGTTGCCTATAGTAGGGAATTGTAGGACCAGATGACACAGATAGAGTGTATGTGGAGAGGATGTTTCCAATAGTGGGGGAGACTAGGACCAGAAGACACAGATAGAGTGGATGTGGAGCGGATGTTTCCTATAGTGGAGGGGTCTAGGACCAGAGGACACAGATAGATTGGATTTGGCGAGGATGATTCCTATAGTGGGGGAGTCCAGGTCCAGAGGACACAAATAGATTGGATTTGGCGAGGATGTTTCCTATAGTGGGTGAGTCTAGGACCAGAGGGCACAGATAGAGTGGATGTGGAGAGGATGTTTCCTATAGTGGGAGAGTCCAGGACCAGAGGACACAGATAGAGTGGATGTTGAGACGATGTTTCATTTTGTGGGGGAGGCTAGGAACAGAGGACATAGATAAAGTGGATGTGGAGAGGATGTTTCCTACACTGTGGGAGTCTAGGACCAGAGGACACAGATAGAGTGGATGTGGAGAGGATATTTCCTATAGTGGGGAATCTAGGACCAGAGGACACAGATAAAGTGGATGTGGAGAGGATGTTTCCTATAGTGGGGAGTCTAGGACCAGTGGACAAAGATAGAGTGGAGGTGGAGAGGATGTTTCCAAGAGTGGTGGAGTTTAGGAACAGAGGACACAGAGAGAGTGGATGTGGAGAGGATGTTTCATTATAGTGGGGGAGTCCAGGTCTAGAGGGCACAGATAAAGTGGATGTGGAGAGGACGTTTCCTATATTGAGGGTGTCTAGGACCTGAGGACACCGATAGAGTGGATGTGGAGAGGCTGTTTCCTATAGTGGGGGAGTCTAGAACCAGAGGGAACAGATAGAGTGGATGTGGAGAGGACGTTTCCTATATTGAGGGAGTCTAGGACCTGAGGACACCGATAGAGTGGATGTGGAGAGGCTGTTTCCTATAGTGGGGGAGTCTAGGACCAGAGGGAACAGATAGAGTGGATGTGGAGAGTATGTTTCCAAGACTGGTGGAGTCCAGGACCAGAGGGAACAGATAGAGTGGATGTGGATAGGATGTTTCCTATAGTGGGGAGTCTAGGATCAGTGGACAAAGATAGAGTGGAGGTGGAGAGGATGTTTCCAAGACTGGTGGAGTTTAGGAGCAGAGGACACAGAGAGAGTGGATGTGGAGAGGATGTTTCGTTATAGTGGGGGAGTCCAGGTCTAGAGGGCACAGATAAAGTGGATGTGGAGAGGACGTTTCCTATAGTGAGGGAGTCTAGGACCAGAGGACACCGATAGAGTGGATGTGGAGAAGCTGTTTCCTATAGTGGGGAGTCTAGGACCAGACACAGATAGAGTGGATGTGGAGAGAAAGTTTCCTATAGTGGGGGAGTCTAGGACCAGAGGACACAGATAGAGTGGATCTGGAGAGGCTGTTTCCTATAGTGGGGGAGTCTAGGAGCTGTGGACACAGATAGAGTAGATAGAGTGGATCTGGAGAGGATGTTTCCTATAGTGGGGGATTCTAGGACCAGAGGAAACAGATAGAGTGGAGGTGGAGAGGATGTTTCCTGTAGTGGTGGAGTTTAGGAACAGAGGACACAGAGAGAGTGGATGTGCAGAGGATGTTTCGTTATAGTGGGAGAGTCCAGGTCTAGAGGGCTCAGATAAAGTGGATGTGGAGAGGATGTTTCCTATAGTGGGGGATTCTAGGACCAGAGGAAACAGATAGAGTGGATGTGGAGAGGATGTTTCCTATAGTGGTGGAGTTTAGGAACAGAGGACACAGAGAGAGTGGATGTGAAGAGGATGTTTCGTATACTGGGGGAGTCTGGGTCCAGAGGGCACAGATAGAGTGGATGTGGAGAGGATGTCTCCTATAGTGGGGGAGTCTGGGACCAGAGGGCACAGATAGAGTGCATGTGGAGAGGATGTTTCCTATAGTGGGGGATTCTAGGACCAGAGGAAACAGATAGAGTGGATGTGGAGAGGATGTTTCCTATAGTGGTGGAGTTTAGGAACAGAGGACACAGAGAGAGTGGATGTGAAGAGGATGTTTCGTATACTGGGGGAGTCTGGGACCAGAGGGCACAGATAGAGTGGATGTGGAGAGGATGTCTCCTATAGTGGGGGAGTCTGGGACCAGAGGGCACAGCTAGAGTGGATGTGAGGAGGATGTTTCCTATAGTGGGGGAGTCTAGGACCAGAGGACACTGATATCGTGGATGTGGAGAGGATGTTAACTTTACTGCGGGAGTCAAGGACCAGAGGACAAAGATAGAGTGGATGTGGAGAGGACGTTTCCTATAGTGGGGGAGTCTAGGACCAGAGGGCTAAGATAAAGTGGATGTAGAGAGGATGTTTCCTATAGTGGGAGAGTCTAGGACAAGAAGGCACAGATAGAGTGGATATGGAGAGGATATTGCCTAAAGAGGGTGTCTTGGACCAGAGGACACAGATAGAGTGGATGTCGAGAGGATGTTGTCTATAGTGGGTGAGTCTAGGACAAGAGGACACAGATAGAGTGGATGTGGAGAGGAAGTTTCCTATAGTGGGGGAGTCTGGGACCAGAGGGCACAGATAGAGTGTATGTGGAGAAGATGTTGCCTATAGTAGGGAATTGTAGGACCAGATGACACAGATAGAGTGTACGTGGAGAGGATGTTTCCGATAGTGGGGGAGACTAGGACCAGAAGACACAGATAGAGTGGATGTGGAGCGGATGTTTCCTATAGTGGAGGGGTCTAGGACCAGAGGACACAGATAGATTGGATTTGGCGAGGATGATTCCTATAGTGGGGGAGTCCAGGTCCAGAGGACACAAATAGATTGGATTTGGCGAGGATGTTTCCTATAGTGGGTGAGTCTAGGACCAGAGGGCACAGATAGAGTGGATGTGGAGAGGATGTTTCCTATAGTGGGAGAGTCCAGGACCAGAGGACACAGATAGAGTGGATGTTGTGACGATGTTTCATTTTGTGTGGGAGGCTAGGAACAGAGGACATAGATAAAGTGGATGTGGAGAGGATGTTTCCTACACTGTGGGAGTCTAGGACCAGAGGACACAGATAGAGTGGATGTGGAGAGGATATTTCCTATAGTGGGGAATCTAGGACCAGAGGACACAGATAAAGTGGATGTGGAGAGGATGTTTCCTATAGTGGGGAGTCTAGGACCAGTGGACAAAGATAGAGTGGAGGTGGAGAGGATGTTTCCAAGAGTGGTGGAGTTTAGGAACAGAGGACACAGAGAGAGTGGATGTGGAGAGGATGTTTCATTATAGTGGGGGAGTCCAGGTCTAGAGGGCACAGATAAAGTGGATGTGGAGAGGACGTTTCCTATATTGAGGGAGTCTAGGACCTGAGGACACCGATAGAGTGGATGTGGAGAGGCTGTTTCCTATAGTGGGGGAGTCTAGAACCAGAGGGAACAGATAGAGTGGATGTGGAGAGGACGTTTCCTATATTGAGGGAGTCTAGGACCTGAGGACACCGATAGAGTGGATGTGGAGAGGCTGTTTCCTATAGTGGGGGAGTCTAGGACCAGAGGGAACAGATAGAGTGGATGTGGAGAGGATGTTTCCAAGACTGGTGGAGTCCAGGACCAGAGGGAACAGATAGAGTGGATGTGGATAGGATGTTTCCTATAGTGGGGAGTCTAGGATCAGTGGACAAAGATAGAGTGGAGGTGGAGAGGATGTTTCCAAGACTGGTGGAGTTTAGGAACAGAGGACACAGAGAGAGTGGATGTGGAGAGGATGTTTCGTTATAGTGGGGGAGTCCAGGTCTAGAGGGCACAGATAAAGTGGATGTGGAGAGGACGTTTCCTATATTGAGGGAGTCTAGGACCAGAGGACACCGATAGAGTGGATGTGGAGAAGCTGTTTCCTATAGTGGGGAGTCTAGGACCAGACACAGATAGAGTGGATGTGGAGAGAAAGTTTCCTATAGTGGGGGAGTCTAGGACCAGAGGACACAGATAGAGTGGATCTGGAGAGGCTGTTTCCTATAGTGGGGGAGTCTAGGAGCTGTGGACACAGATAGAGTAGATAGAGTGCATGTGGAGAGGATGTTTCCTATAGTGGGGGATTCTAGGACCAGAGGAAACAGATAGAGTGGAGGTGGAGAGGATGTTTCCTATAGTGGTGGAGTTTAGGAACAGAGGACACAGAGAGAGTGGATGTGGAGAGGATGTTTCCTATACTGGGGGAGTCTGGGACCAGAGGGCACAGATAGAGAGGATGTGGAGAGGATGTCTCCTATAGTGGGGGAGTCTGGGACCAGAGGGCACAGCTAGAGTGGATGTGAGGAGGATGTTTCCTATAGTGGGGGAGTCTAGGACCAGAGGACACTGATATCGTGGATGTGGAGAGGATGTTAACTTTACTGCGGGAGTCAAGGACCAGAGGACAAAGATAGAGTGGATGTGGAGAGGACGTTTCCTATAGTGGGGGAGTCTAGGACCAGAGGGCTAAGATAAAGTGGATGTAGAGAGGATGTTTCCTATAGTGGGAGAGTCTAGGACAAGAAGGCACAGATAGAGTGGATATGGAGAGGATATTGCCTAAAGAGGGTGTCTTGGACCAGAGGACACAGATAGAGTGGATGTCGAGAGGATGTTGTCTATAGTGGGTGAGTCTAGGACAAGCGGACACAGATAGAGTGGATGTGGAGAGGAAGTTTCCTATAGTGGGTGAGTCTAGGACCAGAGGACACAGATAGACTGGATATGGAGAGGATGTTTCCTATAGTGGGGGAGTCCAGGTCCAGAGGACACAAATAGATTGGATTTGGCGAGGATGTTTCCTATAGTGGGTGAGTCTAGGACCAGAGGGCACAGATAGAGTGGATGTGGAGAGGATGTTTCCTATAGTGGGAGAGTCCAGGACCAGAGGACACAGATAGATTGGATTTGGCGAAGATGTTTCCTATAGTGGGTGAGTCTAGGACCAGAGGACACAGATAGACTGGATGTGGAGAGGATGTTTCCTACAGTGGGGGAGTCTGGGACCAGACGGCACAGACAGAGCGGATGTGGAGAAGATGTTGCCTATAGTAGGGAATTGTAGGACCAGATGACACAGATAGAGTGAATGTGGAGAGGATGTTTCCGATAGTGGGGGAGACTAGGACCAGAAGACACAGATAGAGTGGATGTGGAGCGGATGTTTCCTATAGTGGAGGAGTCTAGGACCAGAGGACACAGATAGATTCGATTTGGCGAGGATGTTTCCTATAGTGGGTGAGTCTAGGACCAGAGGACACAGATAGACTGGATTTAGCGAGGATGTTTCCTATAGTGGGTGAGTCTAGGACCAGAGGACACAGATAGACTGGATATCGAGAGGATGTTTCCTATAGTGGGGGAGTCCAGGTCCAGAGGACACAAATAGATTGGATTGGGCGAGGATGTTTCCTATAGTGGGTGAGTCTAGGACCAGAGGGCACAGATAGAGTGGATGTGGAGAGGATGTTTCCTATAGTGGGAGAGTCCAGGACCAGAGGACACAGATAGATTGGATTTGGCGAGGATGTTTCCTATAGTGGGTGAGTCTAGGACCAGAGGACACAGATAGAGTGGATGTTGAGACGATGTTTCATTTTGTGGGGGAGGCTAGGAACAGAGGACATAGATAAAGTGGATGTGGAGAGGATGTTTCCTACACTGTGGGAATCTAGGACCAGACACAGATAGAGTGGATGTGGAGAGAAAGTTTCCTATAGTGGGGGAGTCTAGGACCAGAGGAAACAGATAGAGTGGATAGAGTGCATGTGGAGAGGATGTTTCCTATAGTGGGGGATTCTAGGACCAGAGGAAACAGATAGAGTGGATGTGGAGAGGATGTTTCCTATAGTGGTGGAGTTTAGGAACAGAGGACACAGAGAGAGTGGATGTGAAGAGGATGTTTCGTATACTGGGGGAGTCTGGGACCAGAGGGCACAGATAGAGTGGATGTGGAGAGGATGTCTCCTATAGTGGGGGAGTCTGGGACCAGAGGGCACAGCTAGAGTGGATGTGAGGAGGATGTTTCCTATAGTGGGGGAGTCTAGGACCAGAGGACACTGATATCGTGGATGTGGAGAGGATGTTAACTTTACTGCGGGAGTCAAGGACCAGAGGACAAAGATAGAGTGGATGTGGAGAGGACGTTTCCTATAGTGGGGGAGTCTAGGACCAGAGGGCTAAGATAAAGTGGATGTAGAGAGGATGTTTCCTATAGTGGGAGAGTCTAGGACAAGAAGGCACAGATAGAGTGGATATGGAGAGGATATTGCCTAAAGAGGGTGTCTTGGACCAGAGGACACAGATAGAGTGGATGTCGAGAGGATGTTGTCTATAGTGGGTGAGTCTAGGACAAGAGGACACAGATAGAGTGGATGTGGAGAGGAAGTTTCCTATAGTGGGGGAGTCTGGGACCAGAGGGCACAGACAGAGCGGATGTGGAGAAGATGTTGCCTATAGTAGGGAATTGTAGGACCAGATGACACAGATAGAGTGTATGTGGAGAGGATGTTTCCGATAGTGGGGGAGACTAGGACCAGAAGACACAGATAGAGTGGATGTGGAGCGGATGTTTCCTATAGTGGAGGAGTCTAGGACCAGAGGACACAGATAGATTGGATTTGGCGAGGATGTTTCCTATAGTGGTGAGTCTAGGACCAGAGGACACAGATAGACTAGATATGGAGAGGATGTTTCCTATAGTGGGGGAGTCCAGGTCCAGAGGACACAAATAGATTGGATTTGGCGAGGATGTTTCCTATAGTGGGAGAGTCCAGGACCAGAGGACACAGATAGATTGGATTTGGCGAAGATGTTTCCTATAGTGGGTGAGTCTAGGACCAGAGGACACAGATAGACTGGATGTGGAGAGGATGTTTCCTATAGTGGGGGAGTCTGGGACCAGACGGCACAGACAGAGCGGATGTGGAGAAGATGTTGCCTATAGTAGGGAATTGTAGGACCAGATGACACAGATAGAGTGTATGTGGAGAGGATGTTTCCGATAGTGGGGGAGACTAGGACCAGAAGACACAGATAGAGTGGATGTGGAGCGGATGTTTCCTATAGTGGAGGAGTCTAGGACCAGAGGACACAGATAGACTGGATTTAGCGAGGATGTTTCCTATAGTGGGTGAGTCTAGGACCAGAGGACACAGATAGACTGGATATGGAGAGGATGTTTCCTATAGTGGGGGAGTCCAGGTCCAGAGGACACAAATAGATTGGATTTGGCGAGGATGTTTCCTATAGTGGGTGAGTCTAGGACCAGAGGGCACAGATAGAGTGGATGTGGAGAGGATGTTTCCTATAGTGGGGAATCTAGGACCAGAGGACACAGATAAAGTGGATGTGGAGAGGATGTTTCCTATAGTGGGGAGTCTAGGACCAGTGGACAAAGATAGAGTGGAGGTGGAGAGGATGTTTCCAAGAGTGGTGGAGTTTAGGAACAGAGGACACAGAGAGAGTGGATGTGGAGAGGATGTTTCATTATAGTGGGGGAGTCCAGGTCTAGAGGGCACAGATAAAGTGGATGTGGAGAGGATGTTTCCTACACTGTGGGAGTCTAGGACCAGACACAGATAGAGTGGATGTGGAGAGGCTGTTTCCTATAGTGGGGGAGTCTAGAACCAGAGGGAACAGATAGAGTGGATGTGGAGAGGACGTTTCCTATATTGAGGGAGTCTAGGACCTGAGGACACCGATAGAGTGGATGTGGAGAGGCTGTTTCCTATAGTGGGGGAGTCTAGGACCAGAGGGAACAGATAGAGTGGATGTGGAGAGGATGTTTCCAAGACTGGTGGAGTCCAGGACCAGAGGGAACAGATAGAGTGGATGTGGATAGGATGTTTCCTATAGTGGGGAGTCTAGGATCAGTGGACAAAGATAGAGTGGAGGTGGAGAGGATGTTTCCAAGACTGGTGGAGTTTAGGAACAGAGGACACAGAGAGAGTGGATGTGGAGAGGATGTTTCGTTATAGTGGGGGAGTCCAGGTCTAGAGGGCACAGATAAAGTGGATGTGGAGAGGACGTTTCCTATATTGAGGGAGTCTAGGACCAGAGGACACCGATAGAGTGGATGTGGAGAAGCTGTTTCCTATAGTGGGGAGTCTAGGACCAGACACAGATAGAGTGGATGTGGAGAGAAAGTTTCCTATAGTGGGGGAGTCTAGGACCAGAGGACACAGATAGAGTGGATCTGGAGATGCTGTTTCCTATAGTGGGGGAGTCTAGGAGCTGTGGACACAGATAGAGTAGATAGAGTGCATGTGGAGAGGATGTTTCCTATAGTGGGGGATTCTAGGACCAGAGGAAACAGATAGAGTGGAGGTGGAGAGGATGTTTCCTATAGTGGTGGAGTTTAGGAACAGAGGACACAGAGAGAGTGGATGTGGAGAGGATGTTTCCTATACTGGGGGAGTCTGGGACCAGAGGGCACAGATAGAGAGGATGTGGAGAGGATGTCTCCTATAGTGGGGGAGTCTGGGACCAGAGGGCACAGCTAGAGTGGATGTGAGGAGGATGTTTCCTATAGTGGGGGAGTCTAGGACCAGAGGACACTGATATCGTGGATGTGGAGAGGATGTTAACTTTACTGCGGGAGTCAAGGACCAGAGGACAAAGATAGAGTGGATGTGGAGAGGACGTTTCCTATAGTGGGGGAGTCTAGGACCAGAGGGCTAAGATAAAGTGGATGTAGAGAGGATGTTTCCTATAGTGGGAGAGTCTAGGACAAGAAGGCACAGATAGAGTGGATATGGAGAGGATATTGCCTAAAGAGGGTGTCTTGGACCAGAGGACACAGATAGAGTGGATGTCGAGAGGATGTTGTCTATAGTGGGTGAGTCTAGGACAAGCGGACACAGATAGAGTGGATGTGGAGAGGAAGTTTCCTATAGTGGGTGAGTCTAGGACCAGAGGACACAGATAGACTGGATATGGAGAGGATGTTTCCTATAGTGGGGGAATCTAGGACCAGACACAGATAGAGTGGATGTGGAGAGAAAGTTTCCTATAGTGGGGGAGTCTAGGACCAGAGGAAACAGATAGAGTGGATAGAGTGCATGTGGAGAGGATGTTTCCTATAGTGGGGGATTCTAGGACCAGAGGAAACAGATAGAGTGGATGTGGAGAGGATGTTTCCTATAGTGGTGGAGTTTAGGAACAGAGGACACAGAGAGAGTGGATGTGAAGAGGATGTTTCGTATACTGGGGGAGTCTGGGACCAGAGGGCACAGATAGAGTGGATGTGGAGAGGATGTCTCCTATAGTGGGGGAGTCTGGGACCAGAGGGCACAGCTAGAGTGGATGTGAGGAGGATGTTTCCTATAGTGGGGGAGTCTAGGACCAGAGGACACTGATATCGTGGATGTGGAGAGGATGTTAACTTTACTGCGGGAGTCAAGGACCAGAGGACAAAGATAGAGTGGATGTGGAGAGGACGTTTCCTATAGTGGGGGAGTCTAGGACCAGAGGGCTAAGATAAAGTGGATGTAGAGAGGATGTTTCCTATAGTGGGAGAGTCTAGGACAAGAAGGCACAGATAGAGTGGATATGGAGAGGATATTGCCTAAAGAGGGTGTCTTGGACCAGAGGACACAGATAGAGTGGATGTCGAGAGGATGTTGTCTATAGTGGGTGAGTCTAGGACAAGAGGACACAGATAGAGTGGATGTGGAGAGGAAGTTTCCTATAGTGGGGGAGTCTGGGACCAGAGGGCACAGACAGAGCGGATGTGGAGAAGATGTTGCCTATAGTAGGGAATTGTAGGACCAGATGACACAGATAGAGTGTATGTGGAGAGGATGTTTCCGATAGTGGGGGAGACTAGGACCAGAAGACACAGATAGAGTGGATGTGGAGCGGATGTTTCCTATAGTGGAGGAGTCTAGGACCAGAGGACACAGATAGATTGGATTTGGCGAGGATGTTTCCTATAGTGGTGAGTCTAGGACCAGAGGACACAGATAGACTAGATATGGAGAGGATGTTTCCTATAGTGGGGGAGTCCAGGTCCAGAGGACACAAATAGATTGGATTTGGCGAGGATGTTTCCTATAGTGGGAGAGTCCAGGACCAGAGGACACAGATAGATTGGATTTGGCGAAGATGTTTCCTATAGTGGGTGAGTCTAGGACCAGAGGACACAGATAGACTGGATGTGGAGAGGATGTTTCCTATAGTGGGGGAGTCTGGGACCAGACGGCACAGACAGAGTGGATGTGGAGAAGATGTTGCCTATAGTAGGGAATTGTAGGACCAGATGACACAGATAGAGTGTATGTGGAGAGGATGTTTCCGATAGTGGGGGAGACTAGGACCAGAAGACACAGATAGAGTGGATGTGGAGCGGATGTTTCCTATAGTGGAGGAGTCTAGGACCAGAGGACACAGATAGACTGGATTTAGCGAGGATGTTTCCTATAGTGGGTGAGTCTAGGACCAGAGGACACAGATAGACTGGATATGGAGAGGATGTTTCCTATAGTGGGGGAGTCCAGGTCCAGAGGACACAAATAGATTGGATTTGGCGAGGATGTTTCCTATAGTGGGTGAGTCTAGGACCAGAGGGCACAGATAGAGTGGATGTGGAGAGGATGTTTCCTATAGTGGGGAATCTAGGACCAGAGGACACAGATAAAGTGGATGTGGAGAGGATGTTTCCTATAGTGGGGAGTCTAGGACCAGTGGACAAAGATAGAGTGGAGGTGGAGAGGATGTTTCCAAGAGTGGTGGAGTTTAGGAACAGAGGACACAGAGAGAGTGGATGTGGAGAGGATGTTTCATTATAGTGGGGGAGTCCAGGTCTAGAGGGCACAGATAAAGTGGATGTGGAGAGGATGTTTCCTACACTGTGGGAGTCTAGGACCAGACACAGATAGAGTGGATGTGGAGAGGCTGTTTCCTATAGTGGGGGAGTCTAGAACCAGAGGGAACAGATAGAGTGGATGTGGAGAGGACGTTTCCTATATTGAGGGAGTCTAGGACCTGAGGACACCGATAGAGTGGATGTGGAGAGGCTGTTTCCTATAGTGGGGGAGTCTAGGACCAGAGGGAACAGATAGAGTGGATGTGGAGAGGATGTTTCCAAGACTGGTGGAGTCCAGGACCAGAGGGAACAGATAGAGTGGATGTGGATAGGATGTTTCCTATAGTGGGGAGTCTCGGATCAGTGGACAAAGATAGAGTGGAGGTGGAGAGGATGTTTCCAAGACTGGTGGAGTTTAGGAACAGAGGACACAGAGAGAGTGGATGTGGAGAGGATGTTTCGTTATAGTGGGGGAGTCCAGGTCTAGAGGGCACAGATAAAGTGGATGTGGAGAGGACGTTTCCTATATTGAGGGAGTCTAGGACCAGAGGACACCGATAGAGTGGATGTGGAGAAGCTGTTTCCTATAGTGGGGAGTCTAGGACCAGACACAGATAGAGTGGATGTGGAGAGAAAGTTTCCTATAGTGGGGGAGTCTAGGACCAGAGGACACAGATAGAGTGGATCTGGAGATGCTGTTTCCTATAGTGGGGGAGTCTAGGAGCTGTGGACACAGATAGAGTAGATAGAGTGCATGTGGAGAGGATGTTTCCTATAGTGGGGGATTCTAGGACCAGAGGAAACAGATAGAGTGGAGGTGGAGAGGATGTTTCCTATAGTGGTGGAGTTTAGGAACAGAGGACACAGAGAGAGTGGATGTGGAGAGGATGTTTCCTATACTGGGGGAGTCTGGGACCAGAGGGCACAGATAGAGAGGATGTGGAGAGGATGTCTCCTATAGTGGGGGAGTCTGGGACCAGAGGGCACAGCTAGAGTGGATGTGAGGAGGATGTTTCCTATAGTGGGGGAGTCTAGGACCAGAGGACACTGATATCGTGGATGTGGAGAGGATGTTAACTTTACTGCGGGAGTCAAGGACCAGAGGACAAAGATAGAGTGGATGTGGAGAGGACGTTTCCTATAGTGGGGGAGTCTAGGACCAGAGGGCTAAGATAAAGTGGATGTAGAGAGGATGTTTCCTATAGTGGGAGAGTCTAGGACAAGAAGGCACAGATAGAGTGGATATGGAGAGGATATTGCCTAAAGAGGGTGTCTTGGACCAGAGGACACAGATAGAGTGGATGTCGAGAGGATGTTGTCTATAGTGGGTGAGTCTAGGACAAGCGGACACAGATAGAGTGGATGTGGAGAGGAAGTTTCCTATAGTGGGTGAGTCTAGGACCAGAGGACACAGATAGACTGGATATGGAGAGGATGTTTCCTATAGTGGGGGAGTCCAGGTCCAGAGGACACAAATAGATTGGATTTGGCGAGGATGTTTCCTATAGTGGGTGAGTCTAGGACCAGAGGGCACAGATAGAGTGGATGTGGAGAGGATGTTTCCTATAGTGGGAGAGTCCAGGACCAGAGGACACAGATAGATTGGATTTGGCGAAGATGTTTCCTATAGTGGGTGAGTCTAGGACCAGAGGACACAGATAGACTGGATGTGGAGAGGATGTTTCCTACAGTGGGGGAGTCTGGGACCAGACGGCACAGACAGAGCGGATGTGGAGAAGATGTTGCCTATAGTAGGGAATTGTAGGACCAGATGACACAGATAGAGTGAATGTGGAGAGGATGTTTCCGATAGTGGGGGAGACTAGGACCAGAAGACACAGATAGAGTGGATGTGGAGCGGATGTTTCCTATAGTGGAGGAGTCTAGGACCAGAGGACACAGATAGATTCGATTTGGCGAGGATGTTTCCTATAGTGGGTGAGTCTAGGACCAGAGGACACAGATAGACTGGATTTAGCGAGGATGTTTCCTATAGTGGGTGAGTCTAGGACCAGAGGACACAGATAGACTGGATATCGAGAGGATGTTTCCTATAGTGGGGGAGTCCAGGTCCAGAGGACACAAATAGATTGGATTGGGCGAGGATGTTTCCTATAGTGGGTGAGTCTAGGACCAGAGGGCACAGATAGAGTGGATGTGGAGAGGATGTTTCCTATAGTGGGAGAGTCCAGGACCAGAGGACACAGATAGATTGGATTTGGCGAGGATGTTTCCTATAGTGGGTGAGTCTAGGACCAGAGGACACAGATAGAGTGGATGTTGAGACGATGTTTCATTTTGTGGGGGAGGCTAGGAACAGAGGACATAGATAAAGTGGATGTGGAGAGGATGTTTCCTACACTGTGGGAGTCTAGGACCAGACACAGATAGAGTGGATGTGGAGAGAAAGTTTCCTATAGTGGGGGAGTCTAGGACCAGAGGAAACAGATAGAGTGGATAGAGTGCATGTGGAGAGAATGTTTCCTATAGTGGGGGATTCTAGGACCAGAGGAAACAGATAGAGTGGATGTGGAGAGGATGTTTCCTATAGTGGTGGAGTTTAGGAACAGAGGACACAGAGAGAGTGGATGTTAAGAGGATGTTTCGTATACTGGGGGAGTCTGGGACCAGAGGGCACAGATAGAGTGGATGTGGAGAGGATGTCTCCTATAGTGGGGGAGTCTGGGACCAGAGGGCACAGCTAGAGTGGATGTGAGGAGGATGTTTCCTATAGTGGGGGAGTCTAGGACCAGAGGACACTGATATCGTGGATGTGGAGAGGATGTTAACTTTACTGCGGGAGTCAAGGACCAGAGGACAAAGATAGAGTGGATGTGGAGAGGACGTTTCCTATAGTGGGGGAGTCTAGGACCAGAGGGCTAAGATAAAGTGGATGTAGAGAGGATGTTTCCTATAGTGGGAGAGTCTAGGACAAGAAGGCACAGATAGAGTGGATATGGAGAGGATATTGCCTAAAGAGGGTGTCTTGGACCAGAGGACACAGATAGAGTGGATGTCGAGAGGATGTTGTCTATAGTGGGTGAGTCTAGGACAAGAGGACACAGATAGAGTGGATGTGGAGAGGAAGTTTCCTATAGTGGGGGAGTCTGGGACCAGAGGGCACAGACAGAGCGGATGTGGAGAAGATGTTGCCTATAGTAGGGAATTGTAGGACCAGATGACACAGATAGAGTGTATGTGGAGAGGATGTTTCCGATAGTGGGGGAGACTAGGACCAGAAGACACAGATAGAGTGGATGTGGAGCGGATGTTTCCTATAGTGGAGGAGTCTAGGACCAGAGGACACAGATAGATTGGATTTGGCGAGGATGTTTCCTATAGTGGTGAGTCTAGGACCAGAGGACACAGATAGACTAGATTTAGCGAGGATGTTTCCTATAGTGGGTGAGTCTAGGACCAGAGGACACAGATAGACTGGATATGGAGAGAATGTTCCCTATAGTGGGGGAGTCCAGGTCCAGAGGACACAAATAGATTGGATTTGGCGAGGATGTTTCCTATAGTGGGAGAGTCCAGGACCAGAGGACACAGATAGATTGGATTTGGCGAAGATGTTTCCTATAGTGGGTGAGTCTAGGACCAGAGGACACAGATAGACTGGATGTGGAGAGGATGTTTCCTA
Source organism: Hemitrygon akajei (assembly GCF_048418815.1). Lineage (NCBI taxonomy): Eukaryota > Metazoa > Chordata > Chondrichthyes > Myliobatiformes > Dasyatidae > Hemitrygon > Hemitrygon akajei. Next base: position 39,586,001 of record NC_133151.1, read on the forward strand.
TAGTGGGGGAGTCTGGGACCAGACGGCACAGACAGAGCGGATGTGGAGAAGATGTTGCCTATAGTAGGGAATTGTAGGACCAGATGACACAGATAGAGTGTATGTGGAGAGGATGTTTCCGATAGTGGGGGAGACTAGGACCAGAAGACACAGATAGAGTGGATGTGGAGCGGATGTTTCCTATAGTGGAGGAGTCTAGGACCAGAGGACACAGATAGATTCGATTTGGCGAGGATGTTTCCTATAGTGGGTGTGTCTAGGACCAGAGGACACAGATAGACTGGATTTAGCGAGGATGTTTCCTATAGTGGGTGAGTCTAGGACCAGAGGACACAGATAGACTGGATATGGAGAGGATGTTTCCTATAGTGGGGGAGTCCAGGTCCAGAGGACACAAATAGATTGGATTTGGCGAGGATGTTTCCTATAGTGGGTGAGTCTAGGACCAGAGGGCACAGATAGAGTCGATGTGGAGAGGATGTTTCCTATAGTGGGAGAGTCCAGGACCAGAGGACACAGATAGATTGGATTTGGCGAGGATGTTTCCTATAGTGGGTGAGTCTAGGACCAGAGGACACAGATAGAGTGGATGTTGAGACGATGTTTCATTTTGTGGGGGAGGCTAGGAACAGAGGACATAGATAAAGTGGATGTGGAGAGGATGTTTCCTACACTGTGGGAGTCTAGGACCAGAGGACACAGATAGAGTGGATGTGGAGAGGATATTTCCTATAGTGGGGAATCTAGGACCAGAGGACACAGATAAAGTGGATGTGGAGAGGATGTTTCCTATAGTGGGGAGTCTAGGACCAGTGGACAAAGATAGAGTGGAGGTGGAGAGGATGTTTCCAAGAGTGGTGGAGTTTAGGAACAGAGGACACAGAGAGAGTGGATGTGGAGAGGATGTTTCATTATAGTGGGGGAGTCCAGGTCTAGAGGGCACAGATAAAGTGGATGTGGAGAGGACGTTTCCTATATTGAGGGAGTCAAGGACCTGAGGACACCGATAGAGTGGATGTGGAGAGGCTGTTTCCTATAGTGGGGGAGTCTAGAACCAGAGGGAACAGATAGAGTGGATGTGGAGAGGACGTTTCCTATATTGAGGGAGTCTAGGACCTGAGGACACCGATAGAGTGGATGTGGAGAGGCTGTTTCCTATAGTGGGGGAGTCTAGGACCAGAGGGAACAGATAGAGTGGATGTGGAGAGGATGTTTCCAAGACTGGTGGAGTCCAGGACCAGAGGGCACAGATAGAGTGGATGTGGAGAGGATGTCTCCTATAGTGGGGGAGTCTGGGACCAGAGGGCACAGCTAGAGTGGATGTGAGGAGGATGTTTCCTATAGTGGGGGAGTCTAGGACCAGAGGACACTGATATCGTGGATGTGGAGAGGATGTTAACTTTACTGCGGGAGTCAAGGACCAGAGGACAAAGATAGAGTGGATGTGGAGAGGACGTTTCCTATAGTGGGGGAGTCTAGGACCAGAGGGCACAGATAGAGTGGATATGGAGAGGATATTGCCTAAAGAGGGTGTCTTGGACCAGAGGACACAGATAGAGTGGATGTCGAGAGGATGTTGTCTATAGTGGGTGAGTCTAGGACAAGAGGACACAGATAGAGTGGATGTGGAGAGGAAGTTTCCTATAGTGGGGGAGTCTGGGACCAGAGGGCACAGATAGAGTGTATGTGGAGAAGATGTTGCCTATAGTAGGGAATTGTAGGACCAGATGACACAGATAGAGTGTATGTGGAGAGGATGTTTCCGATAGTGGGGGAGACTAGGACCAGAAGACACAGATAGAGTGGATGTGGAGCGGATGTTTCCTATAGTGGAGGGGTCTAGGACCAGAGGACACAGATAGATTGGATTTGGCGAGGATGATTCCTATAGTGGGGGAGTCCAGGTCCAGAGGACACAAATAGATTGGATTTGGCGAGGATGTTTCCTATAGTGGGTGAGTCTAGGACCAGAGGGCACAGATAGAGTGGATGTGGAGAGGATGTTTCCTATAGTGGGAGAGTCCAGGACCAGAGGACACAGATAGAGTGGATGTTGAGACGATGTTTCATTTTGTGGGGGAGGCTAGGAACAGAGGACATAGATAAAGTGGATGTGGAGAGGATGTTTCCTACACTGTGGGAGTCTAGGACCAGAGGACACAGATAGAGTGGATGTGGAGAGGATATTTCCTATAGTGGGGAATCATGGACCAGAGGACACAGATAAAGTGGATGTGGAGAGGATGTTTCCTATAGTGGGGAGTCTAGGACCAGTGGACAAAGATAGAGTGGAGGTGGAGAGGATGTTTCCAAGAGTGGTGGAGTTTAGGAACAGAGGACACAGAGAGAGTGGATGTGGAGAGGATGTTTCATTATAGTGGGGGAGTCCAGGTCTAGAGGGCACAGATAAAGTGGATGTGGAGAGGACGTTTCCTATATTGAGGGAGTCTAGGACCTGAGGACACCGATAGAGTGGATGTGGAGAGGCTGTTTCCTATAGTGGGGGAGTCTAGAACCAGAGGGAACAGATAGAGTGGATGTGGAGAGGACGTTTCCTATATTGAGGGAGTCTAGGACCTGAGGACACCGATAGAGTGGATGTGGAGAGGCTGTTTCCTATAGTGGGGGAGTCTAGGACCAGAGGGAACAGATAGAGTGGATGTGGAGAGGATGTTTCCAAGACTGGTGGAGTCCAGGACCAGAGGGAACAGATAGAGTGGATGTGGATAGGATGTTTCCTATAGTGGGGAGTCTAGGATCAGTGGACAAAGATAGAGTGGAGGTGGAGAGGATGTTTCCAAGACTGGTGGAGTTTAGGAACAGAGGACACAGAGAGAGTGGATGTGGAGAGGATGTTTCGTTATAGTGGGGGAGTCCAGGTCTAGAGGGCACAGATAAAGTGGATGTGGAGAGGACGTTTCCTATAGTGAGGGAGTCTAGGACCAGAGGACACCGATAGAGTGGATGTGGAGAAGCTGTTTCCTATAGTGGGGAGTCTAGGACCAGACACAGATAGAGTGGATGTGGAGAGAAAGTTTCCTATAGTGGGGGAGTCTAGGACCAGAGGACACAGATAGAGTGGATCTGGAGAGGCTGTTTCCTATAGTGGGGGAGTCTAGGAGCTGTGGACACAGATAGAGTAGATAGAGTGCATGTGGAGAGGATGTTTCCTATAGTGGGGGATTCTAGGACCAGAGGAAACAGATAGAGTGGAGGTGGAGAGGATGTTTCCTATAGTGGTGGAGTTTAGGAACAGAGGACACAGAGAGAGTGGATGTGGAGAGGATGTTTCCTATACTGGGGGAGTCTGGGACCAGAGGGCACAGTTAGAGAGGATGTGGAAAGGATGTCTCCTATAGTGGGGGATTCTGGGACCAGAGGGCACAGCTAGAGTGGATGTGAGGAGGATGTTTCCTATAGTGGGGGAGTCTAGGACCAGAGGACACTGATATCGTGGATGTGGAGAGGATGTTAACTTTACTGCGGGAGTCAAGGACCAGAGGACAAAGATAGAGTGGATGTGGAGAGGACGTTTCCTATAGTGGGGGAGTCTAGGACCAGAGGGCTAAGATAAAGTGGATGTAGAGAGGATGTTTCCTATAGTGGGAGAGTCTAGGACAGGAAGGCACAGATAGAGTGGATATGGAGAGGATATTGCCTAAAGAGGGTGTCTTGGACCAGAGGACACAGATAGAGTGGATGTCGAGAGGATGTTGTCTATAGTGGGTGAGTCTAGGACAAGAGGACACAGATAGAGTGGATGTGGAGAGGAAGTTTCCTATAGTGGGTGAGTCTAGGACCAGAGGACACAGATAGACTGGATATGGAGAGGATGTTTCCTATAGTGGGGGAGTCCAGGTCCAGAGGACACAAATAGATTGGATTTGGCGAGGATGTTTCCTATAGTGGGTGAGTCTAGGACCAGAGGGCACAGATAGAGTGGATGTGGAGAGGATGTTTCCTATAGTGGGAGAGTCCAGGACCAGAGGACACAGATAGATTGGATTTGGCGAAGATGTTTCCTATAGTGGGTGAGTCTAGGACCAGAGGACACAGATAGACTGGATGTGGAGAGGATGTTTCCTATAGTGGGGGAGTCTGGGACCAGACGGCACAGACAGAGCGGATGTGGAGAAGATGTTGCCTATAGTAGGGAATTGTAGGAGCAGATGACACAGATAGAGTGTATGTGGAGAGGATGTTTCCGATAGTGGGAGAGACTAGGACCAGAAGACACAGATAGAGTGGATGTGGAGCGGATGTTTCCTATAGAGGAGGAGTCTAGGACCAGAGGACACAGATAGATTCGATTTGGCGAGGATGTTTCCTATAGTGGGTGAGTCTAGGACCAGAGGACACAGATAGACTGGATTTAGCGAGGATGTTTCCTATAGTGGGTGAGTCTAGGACCAGAGGACACAGATAGACTGGATATGGAGAGGATGTTTCCTATAGTGGGGGAGTCCAGGTCCAGAGGACACATATAGATTGGATTTGGCGAGGATGTTTCCTATAGTGGGTGTGTCTAGGACCAGAGGGCACAGATAGAGTGGATGTGGAGAGGATGTTTCCTATAGTGGGAGAGTCCAGGACCAGAGGACACAGATAGATTGGATTTGGCGAGGATGTTTCCTATAGTGGGTGAGTCTAGGACCAGAGGACACAGATAGAGTGGATGTTGAGACGATGTTTCATTTTGTGGGGGAGGCTAGGAACAGAGGACATAGATAAAGTGGATGTGGAGAGGATGTTTCCTACACTGTGGGAGTCTAGGACCAGACACAGATAGAGTGGATGTGGAGAGAAAGTTTCCTATAGTGGGGGAGTCTAGGACCAGAGGAAACAGATAGAGTGGATAGAGTGCATGTGGAGAGGATGTTTCCTATAGTGGGGGATTCTAGGACCAGAGGAAACAGATAGAGTGGATGTGGAGAGGATGTTTCCTATAGTGGTGGAGTTTAGGAACAGAGGACACAGAGAGAGTGGATGTGAAGAGGATGTTTCGTATACTGGGGGAGTCTGGGACCAGAGAGCACAGATAGAGTGGATGTGGAGAGGATGTCTCCTATAGTGGGGGAGTCTGGGACCAGAGGGCACAGCTAGAGTGGATGTGAGGAGGATGTTTCCTATAGTGGGGGAGTCTAGGACCAGAGGACACTGATATCGTGGATGTCGAGAGGATGTTGTCTATAGTGGGTGAGTCTAGGACAAGAGGACACAGATAGAGTGGATGTGGAGAGGAAGTTTCCTATAGTGGGGGAGTCTGGGACCAGAGGGCACAGACAGAGCGGATGTGGAGAAGATGTTGCCTATAGTAGGGAATTGTAGGACCAGAGGACACAGAGAGAGTGGATGTGGAGAGGATGTTTCGTTATAGTGGGGGAGTCCAGGTCTAGAGGGCACAGATAAAGTGGATGTGGAGAGGACGTTTCCTATAGTGAGGGAGTCTAGGACCAGAGGACACCGATAGAGTGGATGTGGAGAAGCTGTTTCCTATAGTGGGGAGTCTAGGACCAGACACAGATAGAGTGGATGTGGAGAGAAAGTTTCCTATAGTGGGGGAGTCTAGGACCAGAGGACACAGATAGAGTGGATCTGGAGAGGCTGTTTCCTATAGTGGGGGAGTCTAGGAGCTGTGGACACAGATAGAGTAGATAGAGTGCATGTGGAGAGGATGTTTCCTATAGTGGGGGATTCTAGGACCAGAGGAAACAGATAGAGTGGAGGTGGAGAGGATGTTTCCTATAGTGGTGGAGTTTAGGAACAGAGGACACAGAGAGAGTGGATGTGGAGAGGATGTTTCCTATACTGGGGGAGTCTGGGACCAGAGGGCACAGTTAGAGAGGATGTGGAGAGGATGTCTCCTATAGTGGGGGATTCTGGGACCAGAGGGCACAGCTAGAGTGGATGTGAGGAGGATGTTTCCTATAGTGGGGGAGTCTAGGACCAGAGGACACTGATATCGTGGATGTGGAGAGGATGTTAACTTTACTGCGGGAGTCAAGGACCAGAGGACAAAGATAGAGTGGATGTGGAGAGGACGTTTCCTATAGTGGGGGAGTCTAGGACCAGAGGGCTAAGATAAAGTGGATGTAGAGAGGATGTTTCCTATAGTGGGAGAGTCTAGGACAGGAAGGCACAGATAGAGTGGATATGGAGAGGATATTGCCTAAAGAGGGTGTCTTGGACCAGAGGACACAGATAGAGTGGATGTCGAGAGGATGTTGTCTATAGTGGGTGAGTCTAGGACAAGAGGACACAGATAGAGTGGATGTGGAGAGGAAGTTTCCTATAGTGGGTGAGTCTAGGACCAGAGGACACAGATAGACTGGATATGGAGAGGATGTTTCCTATAGTGGGGGAGTCCAGGTCCAGAGGACACAAATAGATTGGATTTGGCGAGGATGTTTCCTATAGTGGGTGAGTCTAGGACCAGAGGGCACAGATAGAGTGGATGTGGAGAGGATGTTTCCTATAGTGGGAGGGTCCAGGACCAGAGGACACAGATAGATTGGATTTGGCGAAGATGTTTCCTATAGTGGGTGAGTCTAGGACCAGAGGACACAGATAGACTGGATGTGGAGAGGATGTTTCCTATAGTGGGGGAGTCTGGGACCAGACGGCACAGACAGAGCGGATGTGGAGAAGATGTTGCCTATAGTAGGGAATTGTAGGACCAGATGACACAGATAGAGTGTATGTGGAGAGGATGTTTCCGATAGTGGGAGAGACTAGGACCAGAAGACACAGATAGAGTGGATGTGGAGCGGATGTTTCCTATAGAGGAGGAGTCTAGGACCAGAGGACACAGATAGATTCGATTTGGCGAGGATGTTTCCTATAGTGGGTGAGTCTAGGACCAGAGGACACAGATAGACTGGATTTAGCGAGGATGTTTCCTATAGTGGGTGAGTCTAGGACCAGAGGACACAGATAGACTGGATATGGAGAGGATGTTTCCTATAGTGGGGGAGTCCAGGTCCAGAGGACACATATAGATTGGATTTGGCGAGGATGTTTCCTATAGTGGGTGTGTCTAGGACCAGAGGGCACAGATAGAGTGGATGTGGAGAGGATGTTTCCTATAGTGGGAGAGTCCAGGACCAGAGGACACAGATAGATTGGATTTGGCGAGGATGTTTCCTATAGTGGGTGAGTCTAGGACCAGAGGACACAGATAGAGTGGATGTTGAGACGATGTTTCATTTTGTGGGGGAGGCTAGGAACAGAGGACATAGATAAAGTGGATGTGGAGAGGATGTTTCCTATAGTGGGGGAGTCTAGGACCAGAGGAAACAGATAGAGTGGATAGAGTGCATTTGGAGAGGATGTTTCCTATAGTGGGGGATTCTAGGACCAGAGGAAACAGATAGAGTGGATGTGGAGAGGATGTTTCCTATAGTGGTGGAGTTTAGGAACAGAGGACACAGAGAGAGTGGATGTGAAGAGGATGTTTCGTATACTGGGGGAGTCTGGGACCAGAGAGCACAGATAGAGTGGATGTGGAGAGGATGTCTCCTATAGTGGGGGAGTCTGGGACCAGAGGGCACAGCTAGAGTGGATGTGAGGAGGATGTTTCCTATAGTGGGGGAGTCTAGGACCAGAGGACACTGATATCGTGGATGTCGAGAGGATGTTGTCTATAGTGGGTGAGTCTAGGACAAGAGGACACAGATAGAGTGGATGTGGAGAGGAAGTTTCCTATAGTGGGGGAGTCTGGGACCAGAGGGCACAGACAGAGCGGATGTGGAGAAGATGTTGCCTATAGTAGGGAATTGTAGGACCAGATGACACAGATAGAGTGTATGTGGAGAGGATGTTTCCGATAGTGGGGGAGACTAGGACCAGAAGACACAGATAGAGTGGATGTGGAGCGGATGTTTCCTATAGTGGAGGAGTCTAGGACCAGAGGACACAGATAGATTGGATTTGGCGAGGATGTTTCCTATAGTGGTGAGTCTAGGACCAGAGGACACAGATAGACTGGATTTAGCGAGGATGTTTCCTATAGTGGGTGAGTCTAGGACCAGAGGACACAGATAGACTGGATATGGAGAGGATGTTTCCTATAGTGGGGGAGTCCAGGTCCAGAGGACACAAATAGATTGGATTTGGCGAGGATGTTTCCTATAGTGGGAGAGTCCAGGACCAGAGGACACAGATAGATTGGATTTGGCGAAGATGTTTCCTATAGTGGGTGAGTCTAGGACCAGAGGACACAGATAGACTGGATGTGGAGAGGATGTTTCCTATAGTGGGGGAGTCTGGGACCAGACGGCACAGACAGAGCGGATGTGGAGAAGATGTTGCCTATAGTAGGGAATTGTAGGACCAGATGACACAGAGAGAGTGGATGTGGAGAGGATGTTTCATTATAGTGGGGGAGTCCAGGTCTAGAGGGCACAGATAAAGTGGATGTGGAGAGGACGTTTCCTATATTGAGGGAGTCTAGGACCTGAGGACACCGATAGAGTGGATGTGGAGAGGCTGTTTCCTATAGTGGGGCAGTCTAGAACCAGAGGGAACAGATAGAGTGGATGTGGAGAGGACGTTTCCTATATTGAGGGAGTCTAGGACCTGAGGACACCGATAGAGTGGATGTGGAGAGGCTGTTTCCTATAGTGGGGGAGTCTAGGACCAGAGGGAACAGATAGAGTGGATGTGGAGAGGATGTTTCCAAGACTGGTGGAGTCCAGGACCAGAGGGAACAGATAGAGTGGATGTGGATAGGATGTTTCCTATAGTGGGGAGTCTAGGATCAGTGGACAAAGATAGAGTGGAGGTGGAGAGGATGTTTCCAAGACTGGTGGAGTCTGGGACCAGAGGGCACAGATAGAGTGGATGTGGAGAGGATGTCTCCTATAGTGGGGGAGTCTGGGACCAGAGGGCACAGCTAGAGTGGATGTGAGGAGGATGTTTCCTATAGTGGGGGAGTCTAGGACCAGAGGACACTGATATCGTGGATGTGGAGAGGATGTTAACTTTACTGCGGGAGTCAAGGACCAGAGGACAAAGATAGAGTGGATGTGGAGAGGACGTTTCCTATAGTGGGGGAGTCTAGGACCAGAGGGCTAAGATAAAGTGGATGTAGAGAGGATGTTTCCTATAGTGGGAGAGTGTAGGACAAGAAGGCACAGATAGAGTGGATATGGAGAGGATATTGCCTAAAGAGGGTGTCTTGGACCAGAGGACACAGATAGAGTGGATGTCGAGAGGATGTTGTCTATAGTGGGTGAGTCTAGGACAAGAGGACACAGATAGAGTGGATGTGGAGAGGAAGTTTCCTATAGTGGGGGAGTCTGGGACCAGAGGGCACAGACAGAGCGGATGTGGAGAAGATGTTGCCTATAGTAGGGAATTGTAGGACCAGATGACACAGATAGAGTGTATGTGGAGAGGATGTTTCCGATAGTGGGGGAGACTAGGACCAGAAGACACAGATAGAGTGGATGTGGAGCGGATGTTTCCTATAGTGGAGGGGTCTAGGACCAGAGGACACAGATAGATTGGATTTGGCGAGGATGTTTCCTATAGTGGTGAGTCTAGGACCAGAGGACACAGATAGACTGGATTTAGCGAGGATGTTTCCTATAGTGGGTGAGTCTAGGACCAGAGGACACAGATAGACTGGATATGGAGAGGATGTTTCCTATAGTGGGGGAGTCCAGGTCCAGAGGACACAAATAGATTGGATTTGGCGAGGATGTTTCCTATAGTGGGTGAGTCTAGGACCAGAGGGCACAGATAGAGTGGATGTGGAGAGGATGTTTCCTATAGTGGGTGAGTCTAGGACCAGAGGACACAGATAGACTGGATTTAGCGAGGATGTTTCCTATAGTGGGTGAGTCTAGGACCAGAGGACACAGATAGACTGGATATGGAGAGGATGTTTCCTATAGTGGGGGAGTCCAGGTCCAGAGGACACATATAGATTGGATTTGGCGAGGATGTTTCCTATAGTGGGTGTGTCTAGGACCAGAGGGCACAGATAGAGTGGATGTGGAGAGGATGTTTCCTATAGTGGGAGAGTCCAGGACCAGAGGACACAGATAGATTGGATTTGGCGAGGATGTTTCCTATAGTGGGTGAGTCTAGGACCAGAGGACACAGATAGAGTGGATGTTGAGACGATGTTTCATTTTGTGGGGGAGGCTAGGAACAGAGGACATAGATAAAGTGGATGTGGAGAGGATGTTTCCTATAGTGGGGGAGTCTAGGACCAGAGGAAACAGATAGAGTGGATAGAGTGCATTTGGAGAGGATGTTTCCTATAGTGGGGGATTCTAGGACCAGAGGAAACAGATAGAGTGGATGTGGAGAGGATGTTTCCTATAGTGGTGGAGTTTAGGAACAGAGGACACAGAGAGAGTGGATGTGAAGAGGATGTTTCGTATACTGGGGGAGTCTGGGACCAGAGAGCACAGATAGAGTGGATGTGGAGAGGATGTCTCCTATAGTGGGGGAGTCTGGGACCAGAGGGCACAGCTAGAGTGGATGTGAGGAGGATGTTTCCTATAGTGGGGGAGTCTAGGACCAGAGGACACTGATATCGTGGATGTCGAGAGGATGTTGTCTATAGTGGGTGAGTCTAGGACAAGAGGACACAGATAGAGTGGATGTGGAGAGGAAGTTTCCTATAGTGGGGGAGTCTGGGACCAGAGGGCACAGACAGAGCGGATGTGGAGAAGATGTTGCCTATAGTAGGGAATTGTAGGACCAGATGACACAGATAGAGTGTATGTGGAGAGGATGTTTCCGATAGTGGGGGAGACTAGGACCAGAAGACACAGATAGAGTGGATGTGGAGCGGATGTTTCCTATAGTGGAGGAGTCTAGGACCAGAGGACACAGATAGATTGGATTTGGCGAGGATGTTTCCTATAGTGGTGAGTCTAGGACCAGAGGACACAGATAGACTGGATTTAGCGAGGATGTTTCCTATAGTGGGTGAGTCTAGGACCAGAGGACACAGATAGACTGGATATGGAGAGGATGTTTCCTATAGTGGGGGAGTCCAGGTCCAGAGGACACAAATAGATTGGATTTGGCGAGGATGTTTCCTATAGTGGGAGAGTCCAGGACCAGAGGACACAGATAGATTGGATTTGGCGAAGATGTTTCCTATAGTGGGTGAGTCTAGGACCAGAGGACACAGATAGACTGGATGTGGAGAGGATGTTTCCTATAGTGGGGGAGTCTGGGACCAGACGGCACAGACAGAGCGGATGTGGAGAAGATGTTGCCTATAGTAGGGAATTGTAGGACCAGATGACACAGAGAGAGTGGATGTGGAGAGGATGTTTCATTATAGTGGGGGAGTCCAGGTCTAGAGGGCACAGATAAAGTGGATGTGGAGAGGACGTTTCCTATATTGAGGGAGTCTAGGACCTGAGGACACCGATAGAGTGGATGTGGAGAGGCTGTTTCCTATAGTGGGGCAGTCTAGAACCAGAGGGAACAGATAGAGTGGATGTGGAGAGGACGTTTCCTATATTGAGGGAGTCTAGGACCTGAGGACACCGATAGAGTGGATGTGGAGAGGCTGTTTCCTATAGTGGGGGAGTCTAGGACCAGAGGGAACAGATAGAGTGGATGTGGAGAGGATGTTTCCAAGACTGGTGGAGTCCAGGACCAGAGGGAACAGATAGAGTGGATGTGGATAGGATGTTTCCTATAGTGGGGAGTCTAGGATCAGTGGACAAAGATAGAGTGGAGGTGGAGAGGATGTTTCCAAGACTGGTGGAGTCTGGGACCAGAGGGCACAGATAGAGTGGATGTGGAGAGGATGTCTCCTATAGTGGGGGAGTCTGGGACCAGAGGGCACAGCTAGAGTGGATGTGAGGAGGATGTTTCCTATAGTGGGGGAGTCTAGGACCAGAGGACACTGATATCGTGGATGTGGAGAGGATGTTAACTTTACTGCGGGAGTCAAGGACCAGAGGACAAAGATAGAGTGGATGTGGAGAGGACGTTTCCTATAGTGGGGGAGTCTAGGACCAGAGGGCTAAGATAAAGTGGATGTAGAGAGGATGTTTCCTATAGTGGGAGAGTGTAGGACAAGAAGGCACAGATAGAGTGGATATGGAGAGGATATTGCCTAAAGAGGGTGTCTTGGACCAGAGGACACAGATAGAGTGGATGTCGAGAGGATGTTGTCTATAGTGGGTGAGTCTAGGACAAGAGGACACAGATAGAGTGGATGTGGAGAGGAAGTTTCCTATAGTGGGGGAGTCTGGGACCAGAGGGCACAGACAGAGCGGATGTGGAGAAGATGTTGCCTATAGTAGGGAATTGTAGGACCAGATGACACAGATAGAGTGTATGTGGAGAGGATGTTTCCGATAGTGGGGGAGACTAGGACCAGAAGACACAGATAGAGTGGATGTGGAGCGGATGTTTCCTATAGTGGAGGGGTCTAGGACCAGAGGACACAGATAGATTGGATTTGGCGAGGATGTTTCCTATAGTGGTGAGTCTAGGACCAGAGGACACAGATAGACTGGATTTAGCGAGGATGTTTCCTATAGTGGGTGAGTCTAGGACCAGAGGACACAGATAGACTGGATATGGAGAGGATGTTTCCTATAGTGGGGGAGTCCAGGTCCAGAGGACACAAATAGATTGGATTTGGCGAGGATGTTTCCTATAGTGGGTGAGTCTAGGACCAGAGGGCACAGATAGAGTGGATGTGGAGAGGATGTTTCCTATAGTGGGAGAGTCCAGGACCAGAGGACACAGATAGATTGGATTTGGCGAAGATGTTTCCTATAGTGGGTGAGTCTAGGACCAGAGGACACAGATAGACTGGATGTGGAGAGGATGTTTCCTATAGTGGGGGAGTCTGGGACCAGACGGCACAGACAGAGCGGATGTGGAGAAGATGTTGCCTATAGTAGGGAATTGTAGGACCAGATGACACAGATAGAGTGTATGTGGAGAGGATGTTTCCGATAGTGGGGGAGACTAGGACCAGAAGACACAGATAGAGTGGATGTGGAGCGGATGTTTCCTATAGTGGAGGAGTCTAGGACCAGAGGACACAGATAGATTCGATTTGGCGAGGATGTTTCCTATAGTGGGTGAGTCTAGGACCAGAGGACACAGATAGACTGGATTTAGCGAGGATGTTTCCTATAGTGGGTGAGTCTAGGACCAGAGGACACAGATAGACTGGATATGGAGAGGATGTTTCCTATAGTGGGGGAGTCCAGGTCCAGAGGACACAAATAGATTGGATTTGGCGAGGATGTTTCCTATAGTGGGTGAGACTAGGACCAGAGTGCACAGATAGAGTGGATGTGGAGAGGATGTTTCCTATAGTGGGAGAGTCCAGGACCAGAGGACACAGATAGATTGGATTTGGCGAGGATGTTTCCTATAGTGGGTGAGTCTAGGACCAGAGGACACAGATAGAGTGGATGTTGAGACGATGTTTCATTTTGTGGGGGAGGCTAGGAACAGAGGACATAGATAAAGTGGATGTGGAGAGGATGTTTCCTACACTGTGGGAGTCTAGGACCAGAGGACACAGATAGAGTGGATGTGGAGAGGATATTTCCTATAGTGGGGAATCTAGGACCAGAGGACACAGATAAAGTGGATGTGGAGAGGATGTTTCCTATAGTGGGGAGTCTAGGACCAGTGGACAAAGATAGAGTGGAGGTGGAGAGGATGTTTCCAAGAGTGGTGGAGTTTAGGAACAGAGGACACAGAGAGAGTGGATGTGGAGAGGATGTTTCATTATAGTGGGGGAGTCCAGGTCTAGAGGGCACAGATAAAGTGGATGTGGAGAGGACGTTTCCTATATTGAGGGAGTCTAGGACCTGAGGACACCGATAGAGTGGATGTGGAGAGGCTGTTTCCTATAGTGGGGGAGTCTAGAACCAGAGGACACCGATAGAGTGGATGTGGAGAAGCTGTTTCCTATAGTGGGGAGTCTAGGACCAGACACAGATAGAGTGGATGTGGAGAGGCTGTTTCCTATAGTGGGGGAGTCTAGGACCAGAGGACACAGATAGAGTGGATCTGGAGATGCTGTTTCCTATAGTGGGGGAGTCTAGGAGCTGTGGACACAGATAGAGTAGATAGAGTGCATGTGGAGAGGATGTTTCCTATAGTGGGGGATTCTAGGACCAGAGGAAACAGATAGAGTGGAGGTGGAGAGGATGTTTCCTATAGTGGTGGAGTTTAGGAACAGAGGACACAGAGAGAGTGGATGTGGAGAGGATGTTTCCTATACTGGGGGAGTTTGGGACCAGAGGTCACAGATAGAGAGGATGTGGAGAGGATGTCTCCTATAGTGGGGGAGTCTGGGACCAGAGGGCACAGCTAGAGTGGATGTGAGGAGGATGTTTCCTATAGTGGGGGAGTCTAGGACCAGAGGACACTGATATCGTGGATGTGGAGAGGATGTTAACTTTACTGCGGGAGTCAAGGACCAGAGGACAAAGATAGAGTGGTTGTGGAGAGGACGTTTCCTATAGTGCGGGAGTCTAGGACCAGAGGGCTAAGATAAAGTGGATGTAGAGAGGATGTTTCCTATAGTGGGAGAGTCTAGGACAAGAAGGCACAGATAGAGTGGATATGGAGAGGATATTGCCTAAAGAGGGTGTTTTGGACCAGAGGACACAGATAGAGTGGATGTCGAGAGGATGTTGTCTATAGTGGGTGAGTCTAGGACAAGAGGACACAGATAGAGTGGATGTGGAGAGGAAGTTTCCCATAGTGGGGGAGTCTGGGACCAGAGGGCACAGACAGAGCGGATGTGGAGAAGATGTTGCCTATAGTAGGGAATTGTAGGACCAGATGACACAGATAGAGTGTATGTGGAGAGGATGTTTCCGATAGTGGGGGAGACTAGGACCAGAAGACACAGATAGAGTGGATGTGGAGCGGATGTTTCCTATAGTGGAGGAGTCTAGGACCAGAGGACACAGATAGATTCGATTTGGCGAGGATGTTTCCTATAGTGGGTGAGTCTAGGACCAGAGGACACAGATAGACTGGATTTAGCGAGGATGTTTCCTATAGTGGGTGAGTCTAGGACCAGAGGACACAGATAGACTGGATATGGAGAGGATGTTTCCTATAGTGGGGGAGTCCAGGTCCAGAGGACACATATAGATTGGATTTGGCGAGGATGTTTCCTATAGTGGGTGTGTCTAGGACCAGAGGGCACAGATAGAGTGGATGTGGAGAGGATGTTTCCTATAGTGGGAGAGTCCAGGACCAGAGGACACAGATAGATTGGATTTGGCGAGGATGTTTCCTATAGTGGGTGAGTCTAGGACCAGAGGACACAGATAGAGTGGATGTTGAGACGATGTTTCATTTTGTGGGGGAGGCTAGGAACAGAGGACATAGATAAAGTGGATGTGAAGAGGATGTTTCCTACACTGTGGGAGTCTAGGACCAGACACAGATAGAGTGGATGTGGAGAGAAAGTTTCCTATAGTGGGGGAGTCTAGGACCAGAGGAAACAGATAGAGTGGATAGAGTGCATGTGGAGAGGATGTTTCCTATAGTGGGGGATTCTAGGACCAGAGGAAACAGATAGAGTGGATGTGGAGAGGATGTTTCCTATAGTGGTGGAGTTTAGGAACAGAGGACACAGAGAGTGTGGATGTGAAGAGGATGTTTCGTATACTGGGGGAGTCTGGGACCAGAGGGCACAGATAGAGTGGATGTGGAGAGGATGTCTCCTATAGTGGGGGAGTCTGGGACCAGAGGGCACAGCTAGAGTGGATGTGAGGAGGATGTTTCCTATAGTGGGGGAGTCTAGGACCAGAGGACACTGATATCGTGGATGTGGAGAGGACGTTAACTTTACTGCGGGAGTCAAGGACCAGAAGACAAAGATAGAGTGGATGTGGAGAGGACGTTTCCTATAGTGGGGGAGTCTAGGACCAGAGGGCTAAGATAAAGTGGATGTAGAGAGGATGTTTCCTATAGTGGGAGAGTCTAGGACAAGAAGGCACAGATAGAGTGGATATGGAGAGGATATTGCCTAAAGAGGGTGTCTTGGACCAGAGGACACAGATAGAGTGGATGTCGAGAGGATGTTGTCTATAGTGGGTGAGTCTAGGACAAGAGGACACAGATAGAGTGGATGTGGAGAGGAAGTTTCCTATAGTGGGGGAGTCTGGGACCAGAGGGCACAGACAGAGCGGATGTGGAGAAGATGTTGCCTATAGTAGGGAATTGTAGGACCAGATGACACAGATAGAGTGTATGTGGAGAGGATGTTTCCGATAGTGGGGGAGACTAGGACCAGAAGACACAGATAGAGTGGATGTGGAGCGGATGTTTCCTATAGTGGAGGAGTCTAGGACCAGAGGACACAGATAGATTCGATTTGGCGAGGATGTTTCCTATAGTGGGTGAGTCTAGGACCAGAGGACACAGATAGACTGGATTTAGCGAGGATGTTTCCTATAGTGGGTGAGTCTAGGACCAGAGGACACAGATAGACTGGATATGGAGAGGATGTTTCCTATAGTGGGGGAGTCCAGGTCCAGAGGACACAAATAGATTGGATTTGGCGAGGATGTTTCCTATAGTGGGAGAGTCTAGGACAGGAAGGCACAGATAGAGTGGATATGGAGAGGATATTGCCTAAAGAGGGTGTCTTGGACCAGAGGACACAGATAGAGTGGATGTCGAGAGGATGTTGTCTATAGTGGGTGAGTCTAGGACAAGAGGACACAGATAGAGTGGATGTGGAGAGGAAGTTTCCTATAGTGGGTGAGTCTAGGACCAGAGGACACAGATAGACTGGATATGGAGAGGATGTTTCCTATAGTGGGGGAGTCCAGGTCCAGAGGACACAAATAGATTGGATTTGGCGAGGATGTTTCCTATAGTGGGTGAGTCTAGGACCAGAGGGCACAGATAGAGTGGATGTGGAGAGGATGTTTCCTATAGTGGGAGGGTCCAGGACCAGAGGACACAGATAGATTGGATTTGGCGAAGATGTTTCCTATAGTGGGTGAGTCTAGGACCAGAGGACACAGATAGAGTGGATGTTGAGACGATGTTTCATTTTGTGGGGGAGGCTAGGAACAGAGGACATAGATAAAGTGGATGTGAAGAGGATGTTTCCTACACTGTGGGAGTCTAGGACCAGACACAGATAGAGTGGATGTGGAGAGAAAGTTTCCTATAGTGGGGGAGTCTAGGACCAGAGGAAACAGATAGAGTGGATAGAGTGCATGTGGAGAGGATGTTTCCTATAGTGGGGGATTCTAGGACCAGAGGAAACAGATAGAGTGGATGTGGAGAGGATGTTTCCTATAGTGGTGGAGTTTAGGAACAGAGGACACAGAGAGTGTGGATGTGAAGAGGATGTTTCGTATACTGGGGGAGTCTGGGACCAGAGGGCACAGATAGAGTGGATGTGGAGAGGATGTCTCCTATAGTGGGGGAGTCTGGGACCAGAGGGCACAGCTAGAGTGGATGTGAGGAGGATGTTTCCTATAGTGGGGGAGTCTAGGACCAGAGGACACTGATATCGTGGATGTGGAGAGGACGTTAACTTTACTGCGGGAGTCAAGGACCAGAAGACAAAGATAGAGTGGATGTGGAGAGGACGTTTCCTATAGTGGGGGAGTCTAGGACCAGAGGGCTAAGATAAAGTGGATGTAGAGAGGATGTTTCCTATAGTGGGAGAGTCTAGGACAAGAAGGCACAGATAGAGTGGATATGGAGAGGATATTGCCTAAAGAGGGTGTCTTGGACCAGAGGACACAGATAGAGTGGATGTCGAGAGGATGTTGTCTATAGTGGGTGAGTCTAGGACAAGAGGACACAGATAGAGTGGATGTGGAGAGGAAGTTTCCTATAGTGGGGGAGTCTGGGACCAGAGGGCACAGACAGAGCGGATGTGGAGAAGATGTTGCCTATAGTAGGGAATTGTAGGACCAGATGACACAGATAGAGTGTATGTGGAGAGGATGTTTCCGATAGTGGGGGAGACTAGGACCAGAAGACACAGATAGAGTGGATGTGGAGCGGATGTTTCCTATAGTGGAGGAGTCTAGGACCAGAGGACACAGATAGATTCGATTTGGCGAGGATGTTTCCTATAGTGGGTGAGTCTAGGACCAGAGGACACAGATAGACTGGATTTAGCGAGGATGTTTCCTATAGTGGGTGAGTCTAGGACCAGAGGACACAGATAGACTGGATATGGAGAGGATGTTTCCTATAGTGGGGGAGTCCAGGTCCAGAGGACACAAATAGATTGGATTTGGCGAGGATGTTTCCTATAGTGGGAGAGTCTAGGACAGGAAGGCACAGATAGAGTGGATATGGAGAGGATATTGCCTAAAGAGGGTGTCTTGGACCAGAGGACACAGATAGAGTGGATGTCGAGAGGATGTTGTCTATAGTGGGTGAGTCTAGGACAAGAGGACACAGATAGAGTGGATGTGGAGAGGAAGTTTCCTATAGTGGGTGAGTCTAGGACCAGAGGACACAGATAGACTGGATATGGAGAGGATGTTTCCTATAGTGGGGGAGTCCAGGTCCAGAGGACACAAATAGATTGGATTTGGCGAGGATGTTTCCTATAGTGGGTGAGTCTAGGACCAGAGGGCACAGATAGAGTGGATGTGGAGAGGATGTTTCCTATAGTGGGAGGGTCCAGGACCAGAGGACACAGATAGATTGGATTTGGCGAAGATGTTTCCTATAGTGGGTGAGTCTAGGACCAGAGGACACAGATAGACTGGATGTGGAGAGGATGTTTCCTATAGTGGGGGAGTCTGGGACCAGACGGCACAGACAGAGCGGATGTGGAGAAGATGTTGCCTATAGTAGGGAATTGTAGGACCAGATGACACAGATAGAGTGTATGTGGAGAGGATGTTTCCGATAGTGGGAGAGACTAGGACCAGAAGACACAGATAGAGTGGATGTGGAGCGGATGTTTCCTATAGAGGAGGAGTCTAGGACCAGAGGACACAGATAGATTCGATTTGGCGAGGATGTTTCCTATAGTGGGTGAGTCTAGGACCAGAGGACACAGATAGACTGGATTTAGCGAGGATGTTTCCTATAGTGGGTGAGTCTAGGACCAGAGGACACAGATAGACTGGATATGGAGAGGATGTTTCCTATAGTGGGGGAGTCCAGGTCCAGAGGACACATATAGATTGGATTTGGCGAGGATGTTTCCTATAGTGGGTGTGTCTAGGACCAGAGGGCACAGATAGAGTGGATGTGGAGAGGATGTTTCCTATAGTGGGAGAGTCCAGGACCAGAGGACACAGATAGATTGGATTTGGCGAGGATGTTTCCTATAGTGGGTGAGTCTAGGACCAGAGGACACAGATAGAGTGGATGTTGAGACGATGTTTCATTTTGTGGGGGAGGCTAGGAACAGAGGACATAGATAAAGTGGATGTGGAGAGGATGTTTCCTACACTGTGGGAGTCTAGGACCAGACACAGATAGAGTGGATGTGGAGAGAAAGTTTCCTATAGTGGGGGAGTCTAGGACCAGAGGAAACAGATAGAGTGGATAGAGTGCATGTGGAGAGGATGTTTCCTATAGTGGGGGATTCTAGGACCAGAGGAAACAGATAGAGTGGATGTGGAGAGGATGTTTCCTATAGTGGTGGAGTTTAGGAACAGAGGACACAGAGAGAGTGGATGTGAAGAGGATGTTTCGTATACTGGGGGAGTCTGGGACCAGAGAGCACAGATAGAGTGGATGTGGAGAGGATGTCTCCTATAGTGGGGGAGTCTGGGACCAGAGGGCACAGCTAGAGTGGATGTGAGGAGGATGTTTCCTATAGTGGGGGAGTCTAGGACCAGAGGACACTGATATCGTGGATGTCGAGAGGATGTTGTCTATAGTGGGTGAGTCTAGGACAAGAGGACACAGATAGAGTGGATGTGGAGAGGAAGTTTCCTATAGTGGGGGAGTCTGGGACCAGAGGGCACAGACAGAGCGGATGTGGAGAAGATGTTGCCTATAGTAGGGAATTGTAGGACCAGATGACACAGATAGAGTGTATGTGGAGAGGATGTTTCCGATAGTGGGGGAGACTAGGACCAGAAGACACAGATAGAGTGGATGTGGAGCGGATGTTTCCTATAGTGGAGGAGTCTAGGACCAGAGGACACAGATAGATTGGATTTGGCGAGGATGTTTCCTATAGTGGTGAGTCTAGGACCAGAGGACACAGATAGACTGGATTTAGCGAGGATGTTTCCTATAGTGGGTGAGTCTAGGACCAGAGGACACAGATAGACTGGATATGGAGAGGATGTTTCCTATAGTGGGGGAGTCCAGGTCCAGAGGACACAAATAGATTGGATTTGGCGAGGATGTTTCCTATAGTGGGAGAGTCCAGGACCAGAGGACACAGATAGATTGGATTTGGCAAAGATGTTTCCTATAGTGGGTGAGTCTAGGACCAGAGGACACAGATAGACTGGATGTGGAGAGGATGTTTCCTATAGTGGGGGAGTCTGGGACCAGACGGCACAGACAGAGCGGATGTGGAGAAGATGTTGCCTATAGTAGGGAATTGTAGGACCAGATGACACAGAGAGAGTGGATGTGGAGAGGATGTTTCATTATAGTGGGGGAGTCCAGGTCTAGAGGGCACAGATAAAGTGGATGTGGAGAGGACGTTTCCTATATTGAGGGAGTCTAGGACCTGAGGACACCGATAGAGTGGATGTGGAGAGGCTGTTTCCTATAGTGGGGCAGTCTAGAACCAGAGGGAACAGATAGAGTGGATGTGGAGAGGACGTTTCCTATATTGAGGGAGTCTAGGACCTGAGGACACCGATAGAGTGGATGTGGAGAGGCTGTTTCCTATAGTGGGGGAGTCTAGGACCAGAG
Organism: Hemitrygon akajei; assembly: GCF_048418815.1. Classification (NCBI taxonomy): domain Eukaryota; kingdom Metazoa; phylum Chordata; class Chondrichthyes; order Myliobatiformes; family Dasyatidae; genus Hemitrygon; species Hemitrygon akajei. The sequence continues at coordinate 39,606,857 of NC_133151.1, forward strand.
GGAACAGATAGAGTGGATGTGGAGAGGATGTTTCCAAGACTGGTGGAGTCCAGGACCAGAGGGAACAGATAGAGTGGATGTGGATAGGATGTTTCCTATAGTGGGGAGTCTAGGATCAGTGGACAAAGATAGAGTGGAGGTGGAGAGGATGTTTCCAAGACTGGTGGAGTCTGGGACCAGAGGGCACAGATAGAGTGGATGTGGAGAGGATGTCTCCTATAGTGGGGGAGTCTGGGACCAGAGGGCACAGCTAGAGTGGATGTGAGGAGGATGTTTCCTATAGTGGGGGAGTCTAGGACCAGAGGACACTGATATCGTGGATGTGGAGAGGATGTTAACTTTACTGCGGGAGTCAAGGACCAGAGGACAAAGATAGAGTGGATGTGGAGAGGACGTTTCCTATAGTGGGGGAGTCTAGGACCAGAGGGCTAAGATAAAGTGGATGTAGAGAGGATGTTTCCTATAGTGGGAGAGTGTAGGACAAGAAGGCACAGATAGAGTGGATATGGAGAGGATATTGCCTAAAGAGGGTGTCTTGGACCAGAGGACACAGATAGAGTGGATGTCGAGAGGATGTTGTCTATAGTGGGTGAGTCTAGGACAAGAGGACACAGATAGAGTGGATGTGGAGAGGAAGTTTCCTATAGTGGGGGAGTCTGGGACCAGAGGGCACAGACAGAGCGGATGTGGAGAAGATGTTGCCTATAGTAGGGAATTGTAGGACCAGATGACACAGATAGAGTGTATGTGGAGAGGATGTTTCCGATAGTGGGGGAGACTAGGACCAGAAGACACAGATAGAGTGGATGTGGAGCGGATGTTTCCTATAGTGGAGGGGTCTAGGACCAGAGGACACAGATAGATTGGATTTGGCGAGGATGTTTCCTATAGTGGTGAGTCTAGGACCAGAGGACACAGATAGACTGGATTTAGCGAGGATGTTTCCTATAGTGGGTGAGTCTAGGACCAGAGGACACAGATAGACTGGATATGGAGAGGATGTTTCCTATAGTGGGGGAGTCCAGGTCCAGAGGACACAAATAGATTGGATTTGGCGAGGATGTTTCCTATAGTGGGTGAGTCTAGGACCAGAGGGCACAGATAGAGTGGATGTGGAGAGGATGTTTCCTATAGTGGGAGAGTCCAGGACCAGAGGACACAGATAGATTGGATTTGGCGAAGATGTTTCCTATAGTGGGTGAGTCTAGGACCAGAGGACACAGATAGACTGGATGTGGAGAGGATGTTTCCTATAGTGGGGGAGTCTGGGACCAGACGGCACAGACAGAGCGGATGTGGAGAAGATGTTGCCTATAGTAGGGAATTGTAGGACCAGATGACACAGATAGAGTGTATGTGGAGAGGATGTTTCCGATAGTGGGGGAGACTAGGACCAGAAGACACAGATAGAGTGGATGTGGAGCGGATGTTTCCTATAGTGGAGGAGTCTAGGACCAGAGGACACAGATAGATTCGATTTGGCGAGGATGTTTCCTATAGTGGGTGAGTCTAGGACCAGAGGACACAGATAGACTGGATTTAGCGAGGATGTTTCCTATAGTGGGTGAGTCTAGGACCAGAGGACACAGATAGACTGGATATGGAGAGGATGTTTCCTATAGTGGGGGAGTCCAGGTCCAGAGGACACAAATAGATTGGATTTGGCGAGGATGTTTCCTATAGTGGGTGAGACTAGGACCAGAGTGCACAGATAGAGTGGATGTGGAGAGGATGTTTCCTATAGTGGGAGAGTCCAGGACCAGAGGACACAGATAGATTGGATTTGGCGAGGATGTTTCCTATAGTGGGTGAGTCTAGGACCAGAGGACACAGATAGAGTGGATGTTGAGACGATGTTTCATTTTGTGGGGGAGGCTAGGAACAGAGGACATAGATAAAGTGGATGTGGAGAGGATGTTTCCTACACTGTGGGAGTCTAGGACCAGAGGACACAGATAGAGTGGATGTGGAGAGGATATTTCCTATAGTGGGGAATCTAGGACCAGAGGACACAGATAAAGTGGATGTGGAGAGGATGTTTCCTATAGTGGGGAGTCTAGGACCAGTGGACAAAGATAGAGTGGAGGTGGAGAGGATGTTTCCAAGAGTGGTGGAGTTTAGGAACAGAGGACACAGAGAGAGTGGATGTGGAGAGGATGTTTCATTATAGTGGGGGAGTCCAGGTCTAGAGGGCACAGATAAAGTGGATGTGGAGAGGACGTTTCCTATATTGAGGGAGTCTAGGACCTGAGGACACCGATAGAGTGGATGTGGAGAGGCTGTTTCCTATAGTGGGGGAGTCTAGAACCAGAGGACACCGATAGAGTGGATGTGGAGAAGCTGTTTCCTATAGTGGGGAGTCTAGGACCAGACACAGATAGAGTGGATGTGGAGAGGCTGTTTCCTATAGTGGGGGAGTCTAGGACCAGAGGACACAGATAGAGTGGATCTGGAGATGCTGTTTCCTATAGTGGGGGAGTCTAGGAGCTGTGGACACAGATAGAGTAGATAGAGTGCATGTGGAGAGGATGTTTCCTATAGTGGGGGATTCTAGGACCAGAGGAAACAGATAGAGTGGAGGTGGAGAGGATGTTTCCTATAGTGGTGGAGTTTAGGAACAGAGGACACAGAGAGAGTGGATGTGGAGAGGATGTTTCCTATACTGGGGGAGTTTGGGACCAGAGGTCACAGATAGAGAGGATGTGGAGAGGATGTCTCCTATAGTGGGGGAGTCTGGGACCAGAGGGCACAGCTAGAGTGGATGTGAGGAGGATGTTTCCTATAGTGGGGGAGTCTAGGACCAGAGGACACTGATATCGTGGATGTGGAGAGGATGTTAACTTTACTGCGGGAGTCAAGGACCAGAGGACAAAGATAGAGTGGTTGTGGAGAGGACGTTTCCTATAGTGCGGGAGTCTAGGACCAGAGGGCTAAGATAAAGTGGATGTAGAGAGGATGTTTCCTATAGTGGGAGAGTCTAGGACAAGAAGGCACAGATAGAGTGGATATGGAGAGGATATTGCCTAAAGAGGGTGTTTTGGACCAGAGGACACAGATAGAGTGGATGTCGAGAGGATGTTGTCTATAGTGGGTGAGTCTAGGACAAGAGGACACAGATAGAGTGGATGTGGAGAGGAAGTTTCCCATAGTGGGGGAGTCTGGGACCAGAGGGCACAGACAGAGCGGATGTGGAGAAGATGTTGCCTATAGTAGGGAATTGTAGGACCAGATGACACAGATAGAGTGTATGTGGAGAGGATGTTTCCGATAGTGGGGGAGACTAGGACCAGAAGACACAGATAGAGTGGATGTGGAGCGGATGTTTCCTATAGTGGAGGAGTCTAGGACCAGAGGACACAGATAGATTCGATTTGGCGAGGATGTTTCCTATAGTGGGTGAGTCTAGGACCAGAGGACACAGATAGACTGGATTTAGCGAGGATGTTTCCTATAGTGGGTGAGTCTAGGACCAGAGGACACAGATAGACTGGATATGGAGAGGATGTTTCCTATAGTGGGGGAGTCCAGGTCCAGAGGACACATATAGATTGGATTTGGCGAGGATGTTTCCTATAGTGGGTGTGTCTAGGACCAGTGGGCACAGATAGAGTGGATGTGGAGAGGATGTTTCCTATAGTGGGAGAGTCCAGGACCAGAGGACACAGATAGATTGGATTTGGCGAGGATGTTTCCTATAGTGGGTGAGTCTAGGACCAGAGGACACAGATAGAGTGGATGTTGAGACGATGTTTCATTTTGTGGGGGAGGCTAGGAACAGAGGACATAGATAAAGTGGATGTGAAGAGGATGTTTCCTACACTGTGGGAGTCTAGGACCAGACACAGATAGAGTGGATGTGGAGAGAAAGTTTCCTATAGTGGGGGAGTCTAGGACCAGAGGAAACAGATAGAGTGGATAGAGTGCATGTGGAGAGGATGTTTCCTATAGTGGGGGATTCTAGGACCAGAGGAAACAGATAGAGTGGATGTGGAGAGGATGTTTCCTATAGTGGTGGAGTTTAGGAACAGAGGACACAGAGAGTGTGGATGTGAAGAGGATGTTTCGTATACTGTGGGAGTCTGGGACCAGAGGGCACAGATAGAGTGGATGTGGAGAGGATGTCTCCTATAGTGGGGGAGTCTGGGACCAGAGGGCACAGCTAGAGTGGATGTGAGGAGGATGTTTCCTATAGTGGGGGAGTCTAGGACCAGAGGACACTGATATCGTGGATGTGGAGAGGACGTTAACTTTACTGCGGGAGTCAAGGACCAGAAGACAAAGATAGAGTGGATGTGGAGAGGACGTTTCCTATAGTGGGGGAGTCTAGGACCAGAGGGCTAAGATAAAGTGGATGTAGAGAGGATGTTTCCTATAGTGGGAGAGTCTAGGACAAGAAGGCACAGATAGAGTGGATATGGAGAGGATATTGCCTAAAGAGGGTGTCTTGGACCAGAGGACACAGATAGAGTGGATGTCGAGAGGATGTTGTCTATAGTGGGTGAGTCTAGGACAAGAGGACACAGATAGAGTGGATGTGGAGAGGAAGTTTCCTATAGTGGGGGAGTCTGGGACCAGAGGGCACAGACAGAGCGGATGTGGAGAAGATGTTGCCTATAGTAGGGAATTGTAGGACCAGATGACACAGATAGAGTGTATGTGGAGAGGATGTTTCCGATAGTGGGGGAGACTAGGACCAGAAGACACAGATAGAGTGGATGTGGAGCGGATGTTTCCTATAGTGGAGGAGTCTAGGACCAGAGGACACAGATAGATTCGATTTGGCGAGGATGTTTCCTATAGTGGGTGAGTCTAGGACCAGAGGACACAGATAGACTGGATTTAGCGAGGATGTTTCCTATAGTGGGTGAGTCTAGGACCAGAGGACACAGATAGACTGGATATGGAGAGGATGTTTCCTATAGTGGGGGAGTCCAGGTCCAGAGGACACAAATAGATTGGATTTGGCGAGGATGTTTCCTATAGTGGGTGAGTCTAGGACCAGAGGGCACAGATAGAGTGGATGTGGAGAGGATGTTTCCTATAGTGGGAGAGTCCAGGACCAGAGGACACAGATAGATTGGATTTGGCGAGGATGTTTCCTATAGTGGGTGAGTCTAGGACCAGAGGACACAGATAGAGTGGATGTTGAGACGATGTTTCATTTTCTGGGGGAGGCTAGGAACAGAGGACATAGATAAAGTGGATGTGGAGAGGATGTTTCCTACACTGTGGGAGTCTAGGACCAGAGGACACAGATAGAGTGGATGTGGAGAGGATATTTCCTATAGTGGGGAATCTAGGACCAGAGGACACAGATAAAGTGGATGTGGAGAGGATGTTTCCTATAGTGGGGAGTCTAGGACCAGTGGACAAAGATAGAGTGGAGGTGGAGAGGATGTTTCCAAGAGTGGTGGAGTTTAGGAACAGAGGACACAGAGAGAGTGGATGTGGAGAGGATGTTTCATTATAGTGGGGGAGTCCAGGTCTAGATGGCACAGATAAAGTGGATGTGGATAGGACGTTTCCTATATTGAGGGAGTCTAGGACCTGAGGACACCGATAGAGTGGATGTGGAGAGGCTGTTTCCTATAGTGGGGGAGTCTAGAACCAGAGGACACCGATAGAGTGGATGTGGAGAAGCTGTTTCCTATAGTGGGGAGTCTAGGACCAGACACAGATAGAGTGGATGTGGAGAGGCTGTTTCCTATAGTGGGGGAGTCTAGGACCAGAGGACACAGATAGAGTGGATCTGGAGAGGCTGTTTCCTATAGTGGGGGAGTCTAGGAGCTGTGGACACAGATAGAGTAGATAGAGTGCATGTGGAGAGGATGTTTCCTATAGTGGGGGATTCTAGGACCAGAGGAAACAGATAGAGTGGAGGTGGAGAGGATGTTTCCTATAGTGGTGGAGTTTAGGAACGGAGGACACAGAGAGAGTGGATGTGGAGAGGATGTTTCCTATACTGGGGGAGTCTGGGACCAGAGGTCACAGATAGAGAGGATGTGGAGAGGATGTCTCCTATAGTGGGGGAGTCTGGGACCAGAGGGCACAGCTAGAGTGGATGTGAGGAGGATGTTTCCTATAGTGGGGGAGTCTAGGACCAGAGGACACTGATATCGTGGATGTGGAGAGGATGTTAACTTTACTGCGGGAGTCAAGGACCAGAGGACAAAGATAGAGTGGTTGTGGAGAGGACGTTTCCTATAGTGCGGGAGTCTAGGACCAGAGGGCTAAGATAAAGTGGATGTAGAGAGGATGTTTCCTATAGTGGGAGAGTCTAGGACAAGAAGGCACAGATAGAGTGGATATGGAGAGGATATTGCCTAAAGAGGGTGTTTTGGACCAGAGGACACAGATAGAGTGGATGTCGAGAGGATGTTGTCTATAGTGGGTGAGTCTAGGACAAGAGGACACAGATAGAGTGGATGTGGAGAGGACGTTTCCCATAGTGGGGGAGTCTGGGACCAGAGGGCACAGACAGAGCGGATGTGGAGAAGATGTTGCCTATAGTAGGGAATTGTAGGACCAGATGACACAGATAGAGTGTATGTGGAGAGGATGTTTCCGATAGTGGGGGAGACTAGGACCAGAAGACACAGATAGAGTGGATGTGGAGCGGATGTTTCCTATAGTGGTGGAGTCTAGGACCAGAGGACACAGATAGATTGGATTTGGCGAGGATGTTTCCTATAGTGGTGAGTCTAGGACCAGAGGACACAGATAGACTGAATTTAGCGAGGATGTTTCCTATAGTGGGTGAGTCTAGGACCAGAGGGCACAGATAGAGTGGATGTGGAGAGGATGTTTCCTATAGTGGGAGAGTCCAGGACCAGAGGACACAGATAGATTGGATTTGGCGAAGATGTTTCCTATATTGGGTGAGTCTAGGACCAGAGGACACAGATAGACTGGATGTGGAGAGGATGTTTCCTATAGTGGGGGAGTCTGGGACCAGACGGCACAGACAGAGCGGATGTGGAGAAGATGTTGCCTATAGTAGGGAATTGTAGGACCAGATGACACAGATAGAGTGTATGTGGAGAGGATGTTTCCGATAGTGGGGGAGACTAGGACCAGAAGACACAGATAGAGTGGATGTGGAGCGGATGTTTCCTATAGTGGAGGAGTCTAGGACCAGAGGACACAGATAGATTCGATTTGGCGAGGATGTTTCCTATAGTGGGTGAGTCTAGGACCAGAGGACACAGATAGACTGGATTTAGCGAGGATGTTTCCTATAGTGGGTGAGTCTAGGACCAGAGGACACAGATAGACTGGATATGGAGAGGATGTTTCCTATAGTGGGGGAGTCCAGGTCCAGAGGACACATATAGATTGGATTTGGCGAGGATGTTTCCTATAGTGGGTGTGTCTAGGACCAGAGGGCACAGATAGAGTGGATGTGGAGAGGATGTTTCCTATAGTGGGAGAGTCCAGGACCAGAGGACACAGATAGATTGGATTTGGCGAGGATGTTTCCTATAGTGGGTGAGTCTAGGACCAGAGGACACAGATAGAGTGGATGTTGAGACGATGTTTCATTTTGTGGGGGAGGCTAGGAACAGAGGACATAGATAAAGTGGATGTGAAGAGGATGTTTCCTACACTGTGGGAGTCTAGGACCAGACACAGATAGAGTGGATGTGGAGAGAAAGTTTCCTATAGTGGGGGAGTCTAGGACCAGAGGAAACAGATAGAGTGGATAGAGTGCATGTGGAGAGGATGTTTACTATAGTGGGGGATTCTAGGACCAGAGGAAACAGATAGAGTGGATGTGGAGAGGATGTTTCCTATAGTGGTGGAGTTTAGGAACAGAGGACACAGAGAGTGTGGATGTGAAGAGGATGTTTCGTATACTGGGGGAGTCTGGGACCAGAGGGCACAGATAGAGTGGATGTGGAGAGGATGTCTCCTATAGTGGGGGAGTCTGGGACCAGAGGGCACAGCTAGAGTGGATGTGAGGAGGATGTTTCCTATAGTGGGGGAGTCTAGGACCAGAGGACACTGATATCGTGGATGTGGAGAGGACGTTAACTTTACTGCGGGAGTCAAGGACCAGAAGACAAAGATAGAGTGGATGTGGAGAGGACGTTTCCTATAGTGGGGGAGTCTAGGACCAGAGGGCTAAGATAAAGTGGATGTAGAGAGGATGTTTCCTATAGTGGGAGAGTCTAGGACAAGAAGGCACAGATAGAGTGGATATGGAGAGGATATTGCCTAAAGAGGGTGTCTTGGACCAGAGGACACAGATAGAGTGGATGTCGAGAGGATGTTGTCTATAGTGGGTGAGTCTAGGACAAGAGGACACAGATAGAGTGGATGTGGAGAGGAAGTTTCCTATAGTGGGGGAGTCTGGGACCAGAGGGCACAGACAGAGCGGATGTGGAGAAGATGTTGCCTATAGTAGGGAATTGTAGGACCAGATGACACAGATAGAGTGTATGTGGAGAGGATGTTTCCGATAGTGGGGGAGACTAGGACCAGAAGACACAGATAGAGTGGATGTGGAGCGGATGTTTCCTATAGTGGAGGAGTCTAGGACCAGAGGACACAGATAGATTCGATTTGGCGAGGATGTTTCCTATAGTGGGTGAGTCTAGGACCAGAGGACACAGATAGACTGGATTTAGCGAGGATGTTTCCTATAGTGGGTGAGTCTAGGACCAGAGGACACAGATAGACTGGATATGGAGAGGATGTTTCCTATAGTGGGGGAGTCCAGGTCCAGAGGACACAAATAGATTGGATTTGGCGAGGATGTTTCCTATAGTGGGTGAGTCTAGGACCAGAGGGCACAGATAGAGTGGATGTGGAGAGGATGTTTCCTATAGTGGGAGAGTCCAGGACCAGAGGACACAGATAGATTGGATTTGGCGAGGATGTTTCCTATAGTGGGTGAGTCTAGGACCAGAGGACACAGATAGAGTGGATGTTGAGACGATGTTTCATTTTCTGGGGGAGGCTAGGAACAGAGGACATAGATAAAGTGGATGTGGAGAGGATGTTTCCTACACTGTGGGAGTCTAGGACCAGAGGACACAGATAGAGTGGATGTGGAGAGGATATTTCCTATAGTGGGGAATCTAGGACCAGAGGACACAGATAAAGTGGATGTGGAGAGGATGTTTCCTATAGTGGGGAGTCTAGGACCAGTGGACAAAGATAGAGTGGAGGTGGAGAGGATGTTTCCAAGAGTGGTGGAGTTTAGGAACAGAGGACACAGAGAGAGTGGATGTGGAGAGGATGTTTCATTATAGTGGGGGAGTCCAGGTCTAGATGGCACAGATAAAGTGGATGTGGATAGGACGTTTCCTATATTGAGGGAGTCTAGGACCTGAGGACACCGATAGAGTGGATGTGGAGAGGCTGTTTCCTATAGTGGGGGAGTCTAGAACCAGAGGACACCGATAGAGTGGATGTGGAGAAGCTGTTTCCTATAGTGGGGAGTCTAGGACCAGACACAGATAGAGTGGATGTGGAGAGGCTGTTTCCTATAGTGGGGGAGTCTAGGACCAGAGGACACAGATAGAGTGGATCTGGAGAGGCTGTTTCCTATAGTGGGGGAGTCTAGGAGCTGTGGACACAGATAGAGTAGATAGAGTGCATGTGGAGAGGATGTTTCCTATAGTGGGGGATTCTAGGACCAGAGGAAACAGATAGAGTGGAGGTGGAGAGGATGTTTCCTATAGTGGTGGAGTTTAGGAACGGAGGACACAGAGAGAGTGGATGTGGAGAGGATGTTTCCTATACTGGGGGAGTCTGGGACCAGAGGTCACAGATAGAGAGGATGTGGAGAGGATGTCTCCTATAGTGGGGGAGTCTGGGACCAGAGGGCACAGCTAGAGTGGATGTGAGGAGGATGTTTCCTATAGTGGGGGAGTCTAGGACCAGAGGACACTGATATCGTGGATGTGGAGAGGATGTTAACTTTACTGCGGGAGTCAAGGACCAGAGGACAAAGATAGAGTGGTTGTGGAGAGGACGTTTCCTATAGTGCGGGAGTCTAGGACCAGAGGGCTAAGATAAAGTGGATGTAGAGAGGATGTTTCCTATAGTGGGAGAGTCTAGGACAAGAAGGCACAGATAGAGTGGATATGGAGAGGATATTGCCTAAAGAGGGTGTCTTGGACCAGAGGACACAGATAGAGTGGATGTCGAGAGGATGTTGTCTATAGTGGGTGAGTCTAGGACAAGAGGACACAGATAGAGTGGATGTGGAGAGGAAGTTTCCCATAGTGGGGGAGTCTGGGACCAGAGGGCACAGACAGAGCGGATGTGGAGAAGATGTTGCCTATAGTAGGGAATTGTAGGATAGATGACACAGATAGAGTGTATGTGGAGAGGATGTTTCCGATAGTGGGGGAGACTAGGACCAGAAGACACAGATAGAGTGGATGTGGAGCGGATGTTTCCTATAGTGGTGGAGTCTAGGACCAGAGGACACAGATAGATTGGATTTGGCGAGGATGTTTCCTATAGTGGTGAGTCAAGGACCAGAGGACACAGATAGACTGAATTTAGCGAGGATGTTTCCTATAGTGGGTGAGTCTAGGACCAGAGGACACAGATAGACTGGATATGGAGAGGATGTTTCCTATAGTGGGGGAGTCCAGGTCCAGAGGACACAAATAGATTGGATTTGGCGAGGATGTTTCCTATAGTGGGTGAGTCTAGGACCAGAGGGCACAGATAGAGTGGATGTGGAGAGGATGTTTCCTATAGTGGGAGAGTCCAGGACCAGAGGACACAGATAGATTGGATTTGGCGAAGATGTTTCCTATATTGGGTGAGTCTAGGACCAGAGGACACAGATAGACTGGATGTGGAGAGGATGTTTCCTATAGTGGGGGAGTCTGGGACCAGACGGCACAGACAGAGCGGATGTGGAGAAGATGTTGCCTATAGTAGGGAATTGTAGGACCAGATGACACAGATAGAGTGTATGTGGAGAGGATGTTTCCGATAGTGGGGGAGACTAGGACCAGAAGACACAGATAGAGTGGATGTGGAGCGGATGTTTCCTATAGTGGAGGAGTCTAGGACCAGAGGACACAGATAGATTCGATTTGGCGAGGATGTTTCCTATAGTGGGTGAGTCTAGGACCAGAGGACACAGATAGACTGGATTTAGCGAGGATGTTTCCTATAGTGGGTGAGTCTAGGACCAGAGGACACAGATAGACTGGATATGGAGAGGATGTTTCCTATAGTGGGGGAGTCCAGGTCCAGAGGACACAGATAGATTGGATTTGGCGAGGATGTTTCCTATAGTGGGTGAGTCTAGGACCAGATGACACAGATAGAGTGTATGTGGAGAGGATGTTTCCGATAGTGGGGGAGACTAGGACCAGAAGACACAGATAGAGTGGATGTGGAGCGGATGTTTCCTATAGTGGAGGAGTCTAGGACCAGAGGACACAGATAGATTCGATTTGGCGAGGATGTTTCCTATAGTGGGTGAGTCTAGGACCAGAGGACACAGATAGACTGGATTTAGCGAGGATGTTTCCTATAGTGGGTGAGTCTAGGACCAGAGGACACAGATAGACTGGATATGGTGAGGATGTTTCCTATAGTGGGAGAGTCCAGGACCAGAGGACACAGATAGATTGGATTTGGCGAGGATGTTTCCTATAGTGGGTGAGTCTAGGACCAGAGGACACAGATAGAGTGGATGTTGAGACGATGTTTCATTTTGTGGGGGAGGCTAGGAACAGAGGACATAGATAAAGTGGATGTGAAGAGGATGTTTCCTACACTGTGGGAGTCTAGGACCAGACACAGATAGAGTGGATGTGGAGAGAAAGTTTCCTATAGTGGGGGAGTCTAGGACCAGAGGAAACAGATAGAGTGGATAGAGTGCATGTGGAGAGGATGTTTCCTATAGTGGGGGATTCTAGGACCAGAGGAAACAGATAGAGTGGATGTGGAGAGGATGTTTCCTATAGTGGTGGAGTTTAGGAACAGAGGACACAGAGAGTGTGGATGTGAAGAGGATGTTTCGTATACTGGGGGAGTCTGGGACCAGAGGGCACAGATAGAGTGGATGTGGAGAGGATGTCTCCTATAGTGGGGGAGTCTGGGACCAGAGGGCACAGCTAGAGTGGATGTGAGGAGGATGTTTCCTATAGTGGGGGAGTCTAGGACCAGAGGACACTGATATCGTGGATGTGGAGAGGACGTTAACTTTACTGCGGGAGTCAAGGACCAGAAGACAAAGATAGAGTGGATGTGGAGAGGACGTTTCCTATAGTGGGGGAGTCTAGGACCAGAGGGCTAAGATAAAGTGGATGTAGAGAGGATGTTTCCTATAGTGGGAGAGTCTAGGACAAGAAGGCACAGATAGAGTGGATATGGAGAGGATATTGCCTAAAGAGGGTGTCTTGGACCAGAGGACACAGATAGAGTGGATGTCGAGAGGATGTTGTCTATAGTGGGTGAGTCTAGGACAAGAGGACACAGATAGAGTGGATGTGGAGAGGAAGTTTCCTATAGTGGGGGAGTCTGGGACCAGAGGGCACAGACAGAGCGGATGTGGAGAAGATGTTGCCTATAGTAGGGAATTGTAGGACCAGATGACACAGATAGAGTGTATGTGGAGAGGATGTTTCCGATAGTGGGGGAGACTAGGACCAGAAGACACAGATAGAGTGGATGTGGAGCGGATGTTTCCTATAGTGGAGGAGTCTAGGACCAGAGGACACAGATAGATTCGATTTGGCGAGGATGTTTCCTATAGTGGGTGAGTCTAGGACCAGAGGACACAGATAGACTGGATTTAGCGAGGATGTTTCCTATAGTGGGTGAGTCTAGGACCAGAGGACACAGATAGACTGGATATGGAGAGGATGTTTCCTATAGTGGGGGAGTCCAGGTCCAGAGGACACAAATAGATTGGATTTGGCGAGGATGTTTCCTATAGTGGGTGAGTCTAGGACCAGAGGGCACAGATAGAGTGGATGTGGAGAGGATGTTTCCTATAGTGGGAGAGTCCAGGACCAGAGGACACAGATAGATTGGATTTGGCGAGGATGTTTCCTATAGTGGGTGAGTCTAGGACCAGAGGACACAGATAGAGTGGATGTTGAGACGATGTTTCATTTTCTGGGGGAGGCTAGGAACAGAGGACATAGATAAAGTGGATGTGGAGAGGATGTTTCCTACACTGTGGGAGTCTAGGACCAGAGGACACAGATAGAGTGGATGTGGAGAGGATATTTCCTATAGTGGGGAATCTAGGACCAGAGGACACAGATAAAGTGGATGTGGAGAGGATGTTTCCTATAGTGGGGAGTCTAGGACCAGTGGACAAAGATAGAGTGGAGGTGGAGAGGATGTTTCCAAGAGTGGTGGAGTTTAGGAACAGAGGACACAGAGAGAGTGGATGTGGAGAGGATGTTTCATTATAGTGGGGGAGTCCAGGTCTAGATGGCACAGATAAAGTGGATGTGGATAGGACGTTTCCTATATTGAGGGAGTCTAGGACCTGAGGACACCGATAGAGTGGATGTGGAGAGGCTGTTTCCTATAGTGGGGGAGTCTAGAACCAGAGGACACCGATAGAGTGGATGTGGAGAAGCTGTTTCCTATAGTGGGGAGTCTAGGACCAGACACAGATAGAGTGGATGTGGAGAGGCTGTTTCCTATAGTGGGGGAGTCTAGGACCAGAGGACACAGATAGAGTGGATCTGGAGAGGCTGTTTCCTATAGTGGGGGAGTCTAGGAGCTGTGGACACAGATAGAGTAGATAGAGTGCATGTGGAGAGGATGTTTCCTATAGTGGGGGATTCTAGGACCAGAGGAAACAGATAGAGTGGAGGTGGAGAGGATGTTTCCTATAGTGGTGGAGTTTAGGAACGGAGGACACAGAGAGAGTGGATGTGGAGAGGATGTTTCCTATACTGGGGGAGTCTGGGACCAGAGGTCACAGATAGAGAGGATGTGGAGAGGATGTCTCCTATAGTGGGGGAGTCTGGGACCAGAGGGCACAGCTAGAGTGGATGTGAGGAGGATGTTTCCTATAGTGGGGGAGTCTAGGACCAGAGGACACTGATATCGTGGATGTGGAGAGGATGTTAACTTTACTGCGGGAGTCAAGGACCAGAGGACATTGATAGAGTGGTTGTGGAGAGGACGTTTCCTATAGTGCGGGAGTCTAGGACCAGAGGGCTAAGATAAAGTGGATGTAGAGAGGATGTTTCCTATAGTGGGAGAGTCTAGGACAAGAAGGCACAGATAGAGTGGATATGGAGAGGATATTGCCTAAAGAGGGTGTCTTGGACCAGAGGACACAGATAGAGTGGATGTCGAGAGGATGTTGTCTATAGTGGGTGAGTCTAGGACAAGAGGACACAGATAGAGTGGATGTGGAGAGGAAGTTTCCCATAGTGGGGGAGTCTGGGACCAGAGGGCACAGACAGAGCGGATGTGGAGAAGATGTTGCCTATAGTAGGGAATTGTAGGATAGATGACACAGATAGAGTGTATGTGGAGAGGATGTTTCCGATAGTGGGGGAGACTAGGACCAGAAGACACAGATAGAGTGGATGTGGAGCGGATGTTTCCTATAGTGGTGGAGTCTAGGACCAGAGGACACAGATAGATTGGATTTGGCGAGGATGTTTCCTATAGTGGTGAGTCTAGGACCAGAGGACACAGATAGACTGAATTTAGCGAGGATGTTTCCTATAGTGGGTGAGTCTAGGACCAGAGGACACAGATAGACTGGATATGGAGAGGATGTTTCCTATAGTGGGGGAGTCCAGGTCCAGAGGACACAAATAGATTGGATTTGGCGAGGATGTTTCCTATAGTGGGTGAGTCTAGGACCAGAGGGCACAGATAGAGTGGATGTGGAGAGGATGTTTCCTATAGTGGGAGAGTCCAGGACCAGAGGACACAGATAGATTGGATTTGGCGAAGATGTTTCCTATATTGGGTGAGTCTAGGACCAGAGGACACAGATAGACTGGATGTGGAGAGGATGTTTCCTATAGTGGGGGAGTCTGGGACCAGACGGCACAGACAGAGCGGATGTGGAGAAGATGTTGCCTATAGTAGGGAATTGTAGGACCAGATGACACAGATAGAGTGTATGTGGAGAGGATGTTTCCGATAGTGGGGGAGACTAGGACCAGAAGACACAGATAGAGTGGATGTGGAGCGGATGTTTCCTATAGTGGAGGAGTCTAGGACCAGAGGACACAGATAGATTCGATTTGGCGAGGATGTTTCCTATAGTGGGTGAGTCTAGGACCAGAGGACACAGATAGACTGGATTTAGCGAGGATGTTTCCTATAGTGGGTGAGTCTAGGACCAGAGGACACAGATAGACTGGATATGGAGAGGATGTTTCCTATAGTGGGGGAGTCCAGGTCCAGAGGACACATATAGATTGGATTTGGCGAGGATGTTTCCTATAGTGGGTGTGTCTAGGACCAGAGGGCACAGATAGAGTGGATGTGGAGAGGATGTTTCCTATAGTGGGAGAGTCCAGGACCAGAGGACACAGATAGATTGGATTTGGCGAGGATGTTTCCTATAGTGGGTGAGTCTAGGACCAGAGGACACAGATAGAGTGGATGTTGAGACGATGTTTCATTTTGTGGGGGAGGCTAGGAACAGAGGACATAGATAAAGTGGATGTGAAGAGGATGTTTCCTACACTGTGGGAGTCTAGGACCAGACACAGATAGAGTGGATGTGGAGAGAAAGTTTCCTATAGTGGGGGAGTCTAGGACCAGAGGAAACAGATAGAGTGGATAGAGTGCATGTGGAGAGGATGTTTCCTATAGTGGGGGATTCTAGGACCAGAGGAAACAGATAGAGTGGATGTGGAGAGGATGTTTCCTATAGTGGTGGAGTTTAGGAACAGAGGACACAGAGAGTGTGGATGTGAAGAGGATGTTTCGTATACTGGGGGAGTCTGGGACCAGAGGGCACAGATAGAGTGGATGTGGAGAGGATGTCTCCTATAGTGGGCGAGTCTGGGACCAGAGGGCACAGCTAGAGTGGATGTGAGGAGGATGTTTCCTATAGTGGGGGAGTCTAGGACCAGAGGACACTGATATCGTGGATGTGGAGAGGACGTTAACTTTACTGCGGGAGTCAAGGACCAGAAGACAAAGATAGAGTGGATGTGGAGAGGACGTTTCCTATAGTGGGGGAGTCTAGGACCAGAGGGCTAAGATAAAGTGGATGTAGAGAGGATGTTTCCTATAGTGGGAGAGTCTAGGACAAGAAGGCACAGATAGAGTGGATATGGAGAGGATATTGCCTAAAGAGGGTGTCTTGGACCAGAGGACACAGATAGAGTGGATGTCGAGAGGATGTTGTCTATAGTGGGTGAGTCTAGGACAAGAGGACACAGATAGAGTGGATGTGGAGAGGAAGTTTCCTATAGTGGGGGAGTCTGGGACCAGAGGGCACAGACAGAGCGGATGTGGAGAAGATGTTGCCTATAGTAGGGAATTGTAGGACCAGATGACACAGATAGAGTGTATGTGGAGAGGATGTTTCCGATAGTGGGGGAGACTAGGACCAGAAGACACAGATAGAGTGGATGTGGAGCGGATGTTTCCTATAGTGGAGGAGTCTAGGACCAGAGGACACAGATAGATTCGATTTGGCGAGGATGTTTCCTATAGTGGGTGAGTCTAGGACCAGAGGACACAGATAGACTGGATTTAGCGAGGATGTTTCCTATAGTGGGTGAGTCTAGGACCAGAGGACACAGATAGACTGGATATGGAGAGGATGTTTCCTATAGTGGGGGAGTCCAGGTCCAGAGGACACAAATAGATTGGATTTGGCGAGGATGTTTCCTATAGTGGGTGAGTCTAGGACCAGAGGGCACAGATAGAGTGGATGTGGAGAGGATGTTTCCTATAGTGGGAGAGTCCAGGACCAGAGGACACAGATAGATTGGATTTGGCGAGGATGTTTCCTATAGTGGGTGAGTCTAGGACCAGAGGACACAGATAGAGTGGATGTTGAGACGATGTTTCATTTTCTGGGGGAGGCTAGGAACAGAGGACATAGATAAAGTGGATGTGGAGAGGATGTTTCCTACACTGTGGGAGTCTAGGACCAGAGGACACAGATAGAGTGGATGTGGAGAGGATATTTCCTATAGTGGGGAATCTAGGACCAGAGGACACAGATAAAGTGGATGTGGAGAGGATGTTTCCTATAGTGGGGAGTCTAGGACCAGTGGACAAAGATAGAGTGGAGGTGGAGAGGATGTTTCCAAGAGTGGTGGAGTTTAGGAACAGAGGACACAGAGAGAGTGGATGTGGAGAGGATGTTTCATTATAGTGGGGGAGTCCAGGTCTAGATGGCACAGATAAAGTGGATGTGGATAGGACGTTTCCTATATTGAGGGAGTCTAGGACCTGAGGACACCGATAGAGTGGATGTGGAGAGGCTGTTTCCTATAGTGGGGCAGTCTAGAACCAGAGGGAACAGATAGAGTGGATGTGGAGAGGACGTTTCCTATATTGAGGGAGTCTAGGACCTGAGGACACCGATAGAGTGGATGTGGAGAGGCTGTTTCCTATAGTGGGGGAGTCTAGGACCAGAGGGAACAGATAGAGTGGATGTGGAGAAGATGTTTCCAAGACTGGTGGAGTCCAGGACAAGAGGGAACAGATAGAGTGGATGTGGATAGGATGTTTCCTATAGTGGGGAGTCTAGGATCAGTGGACAAAGATAGAGTGGAGGTGGAGAGGATGTTTCCAAGACTGGTGGAGTTTAGGAACAGAGGACACAGAGAGAGTGGATGTGGAGAGGATGTTTCGTTATAGTGGGGGAGTCCAGGTCTAGAGGGCACAGATAAAGTGGATGTGGAGAGGACGTTTCCTATAGTGAGGTAGTCTAGAACCAGAGGACACCGATAGAGTGGATGTGGAGAAGCTGTTTCCTATAGTGGGTGAGTCTAGGACCAGAGGACACAGATAGATTGGATGTGGCGAAGATGTTTCCTATAGTGGGTGAGTCTAACACCAGAGGACACAGATAGACTGGATGTGGAGAGGATGTTTCCTATAGTGGGGGAGTCTGGGACCAGACGGCACAGACAGAGCGGATGTGGAGAAGATGTTGCCTATAGTAGGGAATTGTAGGACCAGATGACACAGATAGAGTGTATGTGGAGAGGATGTTTCCGATAGTGGGGGAGACTAGGACCAGAAGACACAGATAGAGTGGATGTGGAGCGGATGTTTCCTATAGTGGAGGAGTCTAGGACCAGAGGACACAGATAGATTCGATTTGGCGAGGATGTTTCCTATAGTGGGTGAGTCTAGGACCAGAGGACACAGATAGACTGGATTTAGCGAGGATGTTTCCTATAGTGGGTGAGTCTAGGACCAGAGGACACAGATAGACTGGATATGGAGAGGATGTTTCCTATAGTGGGGGAGTCCAGGTCCAGAGGACACAAATAGATTGGATTTGGCGAGGATGTTTCCTATAGTGGGTGAGTCTAGGACCAGAGTGCACAGATAGAGTGGATGTGGAGAGGATGTTTCCTATAGTGGGAGAGTCCAGGACCAGAGGACACAGATAGATTGGATTTGGCGAGGATGTTTCCTATAGTGGGTGAGTCTAGGACCAGAGGACACAGATAGAGTGGATGTTGAGACGATGTTTCATTTTGTGGGGGAGGCTAGGAACAGAGGACATAGATAAAGTGGATGTGGAGAGGATGTTTCCTACACTGTGGGAGTCTAGGACCAGAGGACACAGATAGAGTGGATGTGGAGAGGATATTTCCTATAGTGGGGAATCTAGGACCAGAGGACACAGATAAAGTGGATGTGGAGAGGATGTTTCCTATAGTGGGGAGTCTAGGACCAGTGGACAAAGATAGAGTGGAGGTGGAGAGGATGTTTCCAAGAGTGGTGGAGTTTAGGAACAGAGGACACAGAGAGAGTGGATGTGGAGAGGATGTTTCATTATAGTGGGGGAGTCCAGGTCTAGAGGGCACAGATAAAGTGGATGTGGAGAGGACGTTTCCTATATTGAGGGAGTCTAGGACCTGAGGACACCGATAGAGTGGATGTGGAGAGGCTGTTTCCTATAGTGGGGGAGTCTAGAACCAGAGGACACCGATAGAGTGGATGTGGAGAAGCTGTTTCCTATAGTGGGGAGTCTAGGACCAGACACAGATAGAGTGGATGTGGAGAGAAAGTTTCCTATAGTGGGGGAGTCTAGGACCAGAGGACACAGATAGAGTGGATCTGGAGAGGCTGTTTCCTATAGTGGGGGAGTCTAGGAGCTGTGGACACAGATAGAGTAGATAGAGTGCATGTGGAGAGGATGTTTCCTATAGTGGGGGATTCTAGGACCAGAGGAAACAGATAGAGTGGAGGTGGAGAGGATGTTTCCTATAGTGGTGGAGTTTAGGAACAGAGGACACAGAGAGAGTGGATGTGGAGAGGATGTTTCCTATACTGGGGGAGTCTGGGACCAGAGGGCACAGATAGAGAGGATGTGGAGAGGATGTCTCCTATAGTGGGGGAGTCTGGGACCAGAGGGCACAGCTAGAGTGGATGTGAGGAGGATGTTTCCTATAGTGGGGGAGTCTAGGACCAGAGGACACTGATATCGTGGATGTGGAGAGGATGTTAACTTTACTGCGGGAGTCAAGGACCAGAGGACAAAGATAGAGTGGATGTGGAGAGGACGTTTCCTATAGTGCGGGAGTCTAGGACCAGAGGGCTAAGATAAAGTGGATGTAGAGAGGATGTTTCCTATAGTGGGAGAGTCTAGGACAAGAAGGCACAGATAGAGTGGATATGGAGAGGATATTGCCTAAAGAGGGTGTCTTGGACCAGAGGACACAGATAGAGTGGATGTCGAGAGGATGTTGTCTATAGTGGGTGAGTCTAGGACAAGAGGACACAGATAGAGTGGATGTGGAGAGGAAGTTTCCTATAGTGGGGGAGTCTGGGACCAGAGGGCACAGACAGAGCGGATGTGGAGAAGATGTTGCCTATAGTAGGGAATTGTAGGACCAGATGACACAGATAGAGTGTATGTGGAGAGGATGTTTCCGATAGTGGGGGAGACTAGGACCAGAAGACACAGATAGAGTGGATGTGGAGCGGATGTTTCCTATAGTGGTGGAGTCTAGGACCAGAGGACACAGATAGATTGGATTTGGCGAGGATGTTTCCTATAGTGGTGAGTCTAGGACCAGAGGACACAGATAGACTGAATTTAGCGAGGATGTTTCCTATAGTGGGTGAGTCTAGGACCAGAGGACACAGATAGACTGGATATGGAGAGGATGTTTCCTATAGTGGGGGAGTCCAGGTCCAGAGGACACAAATAGATTGGATTTGGCGAGGATGTTTCCTATAGTGGGAGAGTCCAGGACCAGAGGACACAGATAGATTGGATTTGGCGAAGATGTTTCCTATAGTGGGTGAGTCTAGGACCAGAGGACACACATAGACTGGATGTGGAGAGGATGTTTCCTATAGTGGGGGAGTCTGGGACCAGACGGCACAGACAGAGCGGATGTGGAGAAGATGTTGCCTATAGTAGGGAATTGTAGGACCAGATGACACAGATAGAGTGTATGTGGAGAGAAAGTTTCCTATAGTGGGGGAGTCTAGGACCAGAGGAAACAGATAGAGTGGATAGAGTGCATGTGGAGAGGATGTTTCCTATAGTGGGGGATTCTAGGACCAGAGGAAACAGATAGAGTGGATGTGGAGAGGATGTTTCCTATAGTGGTGGAGTTTAGGAACAGAGGACACAGAGAGTGTGGATGTGAAGAGGATGTTTCGTATACTGGGGGAGTCTGGGACCAGAGGGCACAGATAGAGTGGATGTGGAGAGGATGTTTCCTATAGTGGGGAGTCTAGGACCAGACACAGATAGAGTGGATGTGGAGAGGCTGTTTCCTATAGTGGGGGAGTCTAGGACCAGAGGACACAGATAGAGTGGATCTGGAGAGGCTGTTTCCTATAGTGGGGGAGTCTAGGAGCTGTGGACACAGATAGAGTAGATAGAGTGCATGTGGAGAGGATGTTTCCTATAGTGGGGGATTCTAGGACCAGAGGAAACAGATAGAGTGGAGGTGGAGAGGATGTTTCCTATAGTGGTGGAGTTTAGGAACGGAGGACACAGAGAGAGTGGATGTGGAGAGGATGTTTCCTATACTGGGGGAGTCTGGGACCAGAGGTCACAGATAGAGAGGATGTGGAGAGGATGTCTCCTATAGTGGGGGAGTCTGGGACCAGAGGGCACAGCTAGAGTGGATGTGAGGAGGATGTTTCCTATAGTGGGGGAGTCTAGGACCAGAGGACACTGATATCGTGGATGTGGAGAGGATGTTAACTTTACAGCGGGAGTCAAGGACCAGAGGACAAAGATAGAGTGGTTGTGGAGAGGACGTTTCCTATAGTGCGGGAGTCTAGGACCAGAGGGCTAAGATAAAGTGGATGTAGAGAGGATGTTTCCTATAGTGGGAGAGTCTAGGACAAGAAGGCACAGATAGAGTGGATATGGAGAGGATATTGCCTAAAGAGGGTGTCTTGGACCAGAGGACACAGATAGAGTGGATGTCGAGAGGATGTTGTCTATAGTGGGTGAGTCTAGGACAAGAGGACACAGATAGAGTGGATATGGAGAGGAAGTTTCCCATAGTGTGGGAGTCTGGGACCAGAGGGCACAGACAGAGCGGATGTGGAGAAGATGTTGCCTATAGTAGGGAATTGTAGGACCAGATGACACAGATAGAGTGTATGTGGAGAGGATGTTTCCGATAGTGGGGGAGACTAGGACCAGAAGACACAGATAGAGTGGATGTGGAGCGGATGTTTCCTATAGTGGTGGAGTCTAGGACCAGAGGACACAGATAGATTGGATTTGGCGAGGATGTTTCCTATACTGGTGAGTCTAGGACCAGAGGACACAGATAGACTGAATTTAGCGAGGATGTTTCCTATAGTGGGTGAGTCTAGGACCAGAGGACACAGATAGACTGGATATGGAGAGGATGTTTCCTATAGTGGGGGAGTCCAGGTCCAGAGGACACAAATAGATTGGATTTGGCGAGGATGTTTCCTATAGTGGGTGAGTCTAGGACCAGAGGGCACAGATAGAGTGGATGTGGAGAGGATGTTTCCTATAGTGGGAGAGTCCAGGACCAGAGGACACAGATAGATTGGATTTGGCGAAGATGTTTCCTATATTGGGTGAGTCTAGGACCAGAGGACACAGATAGACTGGATGTGGAGAGGATGTTTCCTATAGTGGGGGAGTCTGGGACCAGACGGCACAGACAGAGCGGATGTGGAGAAGATGTTGCCTATAGTAGGGAATTGTAGGACCAGATGACACAGATAGAGTGTATGTGGAGAGGATGTTTCCGATAGTGGGGGAGACTAGGACCAGAAGACACAGATAGAGTGGATGTGGAGCGGATGTTTCCTATAGTGGAGGAGTCTAGGACCAGAGGACACAGATAGATTCGATTTGGCGAGGATGTTTCCTATAGTGGGTGAGTCTAGGACCAGAGGACACAGATAGACTGGATTTAGCGAGGATGTTTCCTATAGTGGGTGAGTCTAGGACCAGAGGACACAGATAGACTGGATATGGAGAGGATGTTTCCTATAGTGGGGGAGTCCAGGTCCAGAGGACACATATAGATTGGATTTGGCGAGGATGTTTCCTATAGTGGGTGTGTCTAGGACCAGAGGGCACAGATAGAGTGGATGTGGAGAGGATGTTTCCTATAGTGGGAGAGTCCAGGACCAGAGGACACAGATAGATTGGATTTGGCGAGGATGTTTCCTATAGTGGGTGAGTCTAGGACCAGAGGACACAGATAGAGTGGATGTTGAGACGATGTTTCATTTTGTGGGGGAGGCTAGGAACAGAGGACATAGATAAAGTGGATGTGAAGAGGATGTTTCCTACACTGTGGGAGTCTAGGACCAGACACAGATAGAGTGGATGTGGAGAGAAAGTTTCCTATAGTGGGGGAGTCTAGGACCAGAGGAAACAGATAGAGTGGATAGAGTGCATGTGGAGAGGATGTTTCCTATAGTGGGGGATTCTAGGACCAGAGGAAACAGATAGAGTGGATGTGGAGAGGATGTTTCCTATAGTGGTGGAGTTTAGGAACAGAGGACACAGAGAGTGTGGATGTGAAGAGGATGTTTCGTATACTGGGGGAGTCTGGGACCAGAGGGCACAGATAGAGTGGATGTGGAGAGGATGTCTCCTATAGTGGGGGAGTCTGGGACCAGAGGGCACAGCTAGAGTGGATGTGAGGAGGATGTTTCCTATAGTGGGGGAGTCTAGGACCAGAGGACACTGATATCGTGGATGTGGAGAGGACGTTAACTTTACTGCGGGAGTCAAGGACCAGAAGACAAAGATAGAGTGGATGTGGAGAGGACGTTTCCTATAGTGGGGGAGTCTAGGACCAGAGGGCTAAGATAAAGTGGATGTAGAGAGGATGTTTCCTATAGTGGGAGAGTCTAGGACAAGAAGGCACAGATAGAGTGGATATGGAGAGGATATTGCCTAAAGAGGGTGTCTTGGACCAGAGGACACAGATAGAGTGGATGTCGAGAGGATGTTGTCTATAGTGGGTGAGTCTAGGACAAGAGGACACAGATAGAGTGGATGTGGAGAGGAAGTTTCCTATAGTGGGGGAGTCTGGGACCAGAGGGCACAGACAGAGCGGATGTGGAGAAGATGTTGCCTATAGTAGGGAATTGTAGGACCAGATGACACAGATAGAGTGTATGTGGAGAGGATGTTTCCGATAGTGGGGGAGACTAGGACCAGAAGACACAGATAGAGTGGATGTGGAGCGGATGTTTCCTATAGTGGAGGAGTCTAGGACCAGAGGACACAGATAGATTCGATTTGGCGAGGATGTTTCCTATAGTGGGTGAGTCTAGGACCAGAGGACACAGATAGACTGGATTTAGCGAGGATGTTTCCTATAGTGGGTGAGTCTAGGACCAGAGGACACAGATAGACTGGATATGGAGAGGATGTTTCCTATAGTGGGGGAGTCCAGGTCCAGAGGACACAAATAGATTGGATTTGGCGAGGATGTTTCCTATAGTGGGTGAGTCTAGGACCAGAGGGCACAGATAGAGTGGATGTGGAGAGGATGTTTCCTATAGTGGGAGAGTCCAGGACCAGAGGACACAGATAGATTGGATTTGGCGAGGATGTTTCCTATAGTGGGTGAGTCTAGGACCAGAGGACACAGATAGAGTGGATGTTGAGACGATGTTTCATTTTCTGGGGGAGGCTAGGAACAGAGGACATAGATAAAGTGGATGTGGAGAGGATGTTTCCTACACTGTGGGAGTCTAGGACCAGAGGACACAGATAGAGTGGATGTGGAGAGGATATTTCCTATAGTGGGGAATCTAGGACCAGAGGACACAGATAAAGTGGATGTGGAGAGGATGTTTCCTATAGTGGGGAGTCTAGGACCAGTGGACAAAGATAGAGTGGAGGTGGAGAGGATGTTTCCAAGAGTGGTGGAGTTTAGGAACAGAGGACACAGAGAGAGTGGATGTGGAGAGGATGTTTCATTATAGTGGGGGAGTCCAGGTCTAGATGGCACAGATAAAGTGGATGTGGATAGGACGTTTCCTATATTGAGGGAGTCTAGGACCTGAGGACACCGATAGAGTGGATGTGGAGAGGCTGTTTCCTATAGTGGGGCAGTCTAGAACCAGAGGGAACAGATAGAGTGGATGTGGAGAGGACGTTTCCTATATTGAGGGAGTCTAGGACCTGAGGACACCGATAGAGTGGATGTGGAGAGGCTGTTTCCTATAGTGGGGGAGTCTAGGACCAGAGGGAACAGATAGAGTGGATGTGGAGAAGATGTTTCCAAGACTGGTGGAGTCCAGGACAAGAGGGAACAGATAGAGTGGATGTGGATAGGATGTTTCCTATAGTGGGGAGTCTAGGATCAGTGGACAAAGATAGAGTGGAGGTGGAGAGGATGTTTCCAAGACTGGTGGAGTTTAGGAACAGAGGACACAGAGAGAGTGGATGTGGAGAGGATGTTTCGTTATAGTGGGGGAGTCCAGGTCTAGAGGGCACAGATAAAGTGGATGTGGAGAGGACGTTTCCTATAGTGAGGTAGTCTAGAACCAGAGGACACCGATAGAGTGGATGTGGAGAAGCTGTTTCCTATAGTGGGTGAGTCTAGGACCAGAGGACACAGATAGATTGGATGTGGCGAAGATGTTTCCTATAGTGGGTGAGTCTAACACCAGAGGACACAGATAGACTGGATGTGGAGAGGATGTTTCCTATAGTGGGGGAGTCTGGGACCAGACGGCACAGACAGAGCGGATGTGGAGAAGATGTTGCCTATAGTAGGGAATTGTAGGACCAGATGACACAGATAGAGTGTATGTGGAGAGGATGTTTCCGATAGTGGGGGAGACTAGGACCAGAAGACACAGATAGAGTGGATGTGGAGCGGATGTTTCCTATAGTGGAGGAGTCTAGGACCAGAGGACACAGATAGATTCGATTTGGCGAGGATGTTTCCTATAGTGGGTGAGTCTAGGACCAGAGGACACAGATAGACTGGATTTAGCGAGGATGTTTCCTATAGTGGGTGAGTCTAGGACCAGAGGACACAGATAGACTGGATATGGAGAGGATGTTTCCTATAGTGGGGGAGTCCAGGTCCAGAGGACACAAATAGATTGGATTTGGCGAGGATGTTTCCTATAGTGGGTGAGTCTAGGACCAGAGTGCACAGATAGAGTGGATGTGGAGAGGATGTTTCCTATAGTGGGAGAGTCCAGGACCAGAGGACACAGATAGATTGGATTTGGCGAGGATGTTTCCTATAGTGGGTGAGTCTAGGACCAGAGGACACAGATAGAGTGGATGTTGAGACGATGTTTCATTTTGTGGGGGAGGCTAGGAACAGAGGACATAGATAAAGTGGATGTGGAGAGGATGTTTCCTACACTGTGGGAGTCTAGGACCAGAGGACACAGATAGAGTGGATGTGGAGAGGATATTTCCTATAGTGGGGAATCTAGGACCAGAGGACACAGATAAAGTGGATGTGGAGAGGATGTTTCCTATAGTGGGGAGTCTAGGACCAGTGGACAAAGATAGAGTGGAGGTGGAGAGGATGTTTCCAAGAGTGGTGGAGTTTAGGAACAGAGGACACAGAGAGAGTGGATGTGGAGAGGATGTTTCATTATAGTGGGGGAGTCCAGGTCTAGAGGGCACAGATAAAGTGGATGTGGAGAGGACGTTTCCTATATTGAGGGAGTCTAGGACCTGAGGACACCGATAGAGTGGATGTGGAGAGGCTGTTTCCTATAGTGGGGGAGTCTAGAACCAGAGGACACCGATAGAGTGGATGTGGAGAAGCTGTTTCCTATAGTGGGGAGTCTAGGACCAGACACAGATAGAGTGGATGTGGAGAGAAAGTTTCCTATAGTGGGGGAGTCTAGGACCAGAGGACACAGATAGAGTGGATCTGGAGAGGCTGTTTCCTATAGTGGGGGAGTCTAGGAGCTGTGGACACAGATAGAGTAGATAGAGTGCATGTGGAGAGGATGTTTCCTATAGTGGGGGATTCTAGGACCAGAGGAAACAGATAGAGTGGAGGTGGAGAGGATGTTTCCTATAGTGGTGGAGTTTAGGAACAGAGGACACAGAGAGAGTGGATGTGGAGAGGATGTTTCCTATACTGGGGGAGTCTGGGACCAGAGGGCACAGATAGAGAGGATGTGGAGAGGATGTCTCCTATAGTGGGGGAGTCTGGGACCAGAGGGCACAGCTAGAGTGGATGTGAGGAGGATGTTTCCTATAGTGGGGGAGTCTAGGACCAGAGGACACTGATATCGTGGATGTGGAGAGGATGTTAACTTTACTGCGGGAGTCAAGGACCAGAGGACAAAGATAGAGTGGATGTGGAGAGGACGTTTCCTATAGTGCGGGAGTCTAGGACCAGAGGGCTAAGATAAAGTGGATGTAGAGAGGATGTTTCCTATAGTGGGAGAGTCTAGGACAAGAAGGCACAGATAGAGTGGATATGGAGAGGATATTGCCTAAAGAGGGTGTCTTGGACCAGAGGACACAGATAGAGTGGATGTCGAGAGGATGTTGTCTATAGTGGGTGAGTCTAGGACAAGAGGACACAGATAGAGTGGATGTGGAGAGGAAGTTTCCTATAGTGGGGGAGTCTGGGACCAGAGGGCACAGACAGAGCGGATGTGGAGAAGATGTTGCCTATAGTAGGGAATTGTAGGACCAGATGACACAGATAGAGTGTATGTGGAGAGGATGTTTCCGATAGTGGGGGAGACTAGGACCAGAAGACACAGATAGAGTGGATGTGGAGCGAATGTTTCCTATAGTGGTGGAGTCTAGGACCAGAGGACACAGATAGATTGGATTTGGCGAGGATGTTTCCTATAGTGGTGAGTCTAGGACCAGAGGACACAGATAGACTGAATTTAGCGAGGATGTTTCCTATAGTGGGTGAGTCTAGGACCAGAGGACACAGATAGACTGGATATGGAGAGGATGTTTCCTATAGTGGGGGAGTCCAGGTCCAGAGGACACAAATAGATTGGATTTGGCGAGGATGTTTCCTATAGTGGGAGAGTCCAGGACCAGAGGACACAGATAGATTGGATTTGGCGAAGATGTTTCCTATAGTGGGTGAGTCTAGGACCAGAGGACACAGATAGACTGGATGTGGAGAGGATGTTTCCTATAGTGGGGGAGTCTGGGACCAGACGGCACAGACAGAGCGGATGTGGAGAAGATGTTGCCTATAGTAGGGAATTGTAGGACCAGATGACACAGATAGAGTGTATGTGGAGAGAAAGTTTCCTATAGTGGGGGAGTCTAGGACCAGAGGAAACAGATAGAGTGGATAGAGTGCATGTGGAGAGGATGTTTCCTATAGTGGGGGATTCTAGGACCAGAGGAAACAGATAGAGTGGATGTGGAGAGGATGTTTCCTATAGTGGTGGAGTTTAGGAACAGAGGACACAGAGAGTGTGGATGTGAAGAGGATGTTTCGTATACTGGGGGAGTCTGGGACCAGAGGGCACAGATAGAGTGGATGTGGAGAGGATGTCTCCTATAGTGGGGGAGTCTGGGACCAGAGGGCACAGCTAGAGTGGATGGGAGGAGGATGTTTCCTATAGTGGGGGAGTCTAGGACCAGAGGACACTGATATCGTGGATGTGGAGAGGATGTTAACTTTACTGCGGGAGTCAAGGACCAGAGGACAAAGATAGAGTGGTTGTGGAGAGGACGTTTCCTATAGTGCGGGAGTCTAGGACCAGAGGGCTCAGATAAAGTGGATGTAGAGAGGATGTTTCCTATAGTGGGAGAGTCTAGGACAAGAAGGCACAGATAGAGTGGATATGGAGAGGATATTGCCTAAAGAGGGTGTCTTGGACCAGAGGACACAGATAGAGTGGATGTCGAGAGGATGTTGTCTATAGTGGGTGAGTCTAGGACAAGAGGACACAGATAGAGTGGATGTGGAGAGGAAGTTTCCTATACTGGGGGAGTCTGGGACCAGAGGGCACAGACAGAGCGGATGTGGAGAAGATGTTGCCTATAGTAGGGAATTGTAGGACCAGATGACACAGATAGAGTGTATGTGGAGAGGATGTTTCCGATAGTGGGGGAAACTAGGACCAGAAGACACAGATAGAGTGGATGTGGAGCGGATGTTTCCTATAGTGGAGGAGTCTAGGACCAGAGGACACAGATAGATTCGATTTGGCGAGGATGTTTCCTTTAGTGGGTGAGTCTAGGACCAGAGGACACAGATAGACTGGATTTAGCGAGGATGTTTCCTATAGTGGGTGAGTCTAGGACCAGAGGACACAGATAGACTGGATATGGAGAGGATGTTTCCTATAGTGGGGGAGTCCAGGTCCAGAGGACACAAATAGATTGGATTTGGCGAGGATGTTTCCTATAGTGGGTGAGTCTAGGACCAGAGGGCACAGATAGAGTGGATGTGGAGAGGATGTTTCCTATAGTGGGGGAGTCTGGGACCAGACGGCACAGACAGAGCGGATGTGGAGAAGATGTTGCCTATAGTAGGGAATTGTAGGACCAGATGACACAGATAGAGTGTATGTGGAGAGAAAGTTTCCTATAGTGGGGGAGTCTAGGACCAGAGGAAACAGATAGAGTGGATAGAGTGCATGTGGAGAGGATGTTTCCTATAGTGGGGGATTCTAGGACCAGAGGAAACAGATAGAGTGGATGTGGAGAGGATGTTTCCTATAGTGGTGGAGTTTAGGAACAGAGGACACAGAGAGTGTGGATGTGAAGAGGATGTTTCGTATACTGGGGGAGTCTGGGACCAGAGGGCACAGATAGAGTGGATGTGGAGAGGATGTTTCCTATAGTGGGGAGTCTAGGACCAGACACAGATAGAGTGGATGTGGAGAGGCTGTTTCCTATAGTGGGGGAGTCTAGGACCAGAGGACACAGATAGAGTGGATCTGGAGAGGCTGTTTCCTATAGTGGGGGAGTCTAGGAGCTGTGGACACAGATAGAGTAGATAGAGTGCATGTGGAGAGGATGTTTCCTATAGTGGGGGATTCTAGGACCAGAGGAAACAGATAGAGTGGAGGTGGAGAGGATGTTTCCTATAGTGGTGGAGTTTAGGAACGGAGGACACAGAGAGAGTGGATGTGGAGAGGATGTTTCCTATACTGGGGGAGTCTGGGACCAGAGGTCACAGATAGAGAGGATGTGGAGAGGATGTCTCCTATAGTGGGGGAGTCTGGGACCAGAGGGCACAGCTAGAGTGGATGTGAGGAGGATGTTTCCTATAGTGGGGGAGTCTAGGACCAGAGGACACTGATATCGTGGATGTGGAGAGGATGTTAACTTTACAGCGGGAGTCAAGGACCAGAGGACAAAGATAGAGTGGTTGTGGAGAGGACGTTTCCTATAGTGCGGGAGTCTAGGACCAGAGGGCTAAGATAAAGTGGATGTAGAGAGGATGTTTCCTATAGTGGGAGAGTCTAGGACAAGAAGGCACAGATAGAGTGGATATGGAGAGGATATTGCCTAAAGAGGGTGTCTTGGACCAGAGGACACAGATAGAGTGGATGTCGAGAGGATGTTGTCTATAGTGGGTGAGTCTAGGACAAGAGGACACAGATAGAGTGGATATGGAGAGGAAGTTTCCCATAGTGTGGGAGTCTGGGACCAGAGGGCACAGACAGAGCGGATGTGGAGAAGATGTTGCCTATAGTAGGGAATTGTAGGACCAGATGACACAGATAGAGTGTATGTGGAGAGGATGTTTCCGATAGTGGGGGAGACTAGGACCAGAAGACACAGATAGAGTGGATGTGGAGCGGATGTTTCCTATAGTGGTGGAGTCTAGGACCAGAGGACACAGATAGATTGGATTTGGCGAGGATGTTTCCTATACTGGTGAGTCTAGGACCAGAGGACACAGATAGACTGAATTTAGCGAGGATGTTTCCTATAGTGGGTGAGTCTAGGACCAGAGGACACAGATAGACTGGATATGGAGAGGATGTTTCCTATAGTGGGGGAGTCCAGGTCCAGAGGACACAAATAGATTGGATTTGGCGAGGATGTTTCCTATAGTGGGTGAGTCTAGGACCAGAGGGCACAGATAGAGTGGATGTGGAGAGGATGTTTCCTATAGTGGGAGAGTCCAGGACCAGAGGACACAGATAGATTGGATTTGGCGAAGATGTTTCCTATATTGGGTGAGTCTAGGACCAGAGGACACAGATAGACTGGATGTGGAGAGGATGTTTCCTATAGTGGGGGAGTCTGGGACCAGACGGCACAGACAGAGCGGATGTGGAGAAGATGTTGCCTATAGTAGGGAATTGTAGGACCAGATGACACAGATAGAGTGTATGTGGAGAGGATGTTTCCGATAGTGGGGGAGACTAGGACCAGAAGACACAGATAGAGTGGATGTGGAGCGGATGTTTCCTATAGTGGAGGAGTCTAGGACCAGAGGACACAGATAGATTCGATTTGGCGAGGATGTTTCCTATAGTGGGTGAGTCTAGGACCAGAGGACACAGATAGACTGGATTTAGCGAGGATGTTTCCTATAGTGGGTGAGTCTAGGACCAGAGGACACAGATAGACTGGATATGGAGAGGATGTTTCCTATAGTGGGGGAGTCCAGGTCCAGAGGACACATATAGATTGGATTTGGCGAGGATGTTTCCTATAGTGGGTGTGTCTAGGACCAGAGGGCACAGATAGAGTGGATGTGGAGAGGATGTTTCCTATAGTGGGAGAGTCCAGGACCAGAGGACACAGATAGATTGGATTTGGCGAGGATGTTTCCTATAGTGGGTGAGTCTAGGACCAGAGGACACAGATAGAGTGGATGTTGAGACGATGTTTCATTTTGTGGGGGAGGCTAGGAACAGAGGACATAGATAAAGTGGATGTGAAGAGGATGTTTCCTACACTGTGGGAGTCTAGGACCAGACACAGATAGAGTGGATGTGGAGAGAAAGTTTCCTATAGTGGGGGAGTCTAGGACCAGAGGAAACAGATAGAGTGGATAGAGTGCATGTGGAGAGGATGTTTCCTATAGTGGGGGATTCTAGGACCAGAGGAAACAGATAGAGTGGATGTGGAGAGGATGTTTCCTATAGTGGTGGAGTTTAGGAACAGAGGACACAGAGAGTGTGGATGTGAAGAGGATGTTTCGTATACTGGGGGAGTCTGGGACCAGAGGGCACAGATAGAGTGGATGTGGAGAGGATGTCTCCTATAGTGGGGGAGTCTGGGACCAGAGGGCACAGCTAGAGTGGATGTGAGGAGGATGTTTCCTATAGTGGGGGAGTCTAGGACCAGAGGACACTGATATCGTGGATGTGGAGAGGACGTTAACTTTACTGCGGGAGTCAAGGACCAGAAGACAAAGATAGAGTGGATGTGGAGAGGACGTTTCCTATAGTGGGGGAGTCTAGGACCAGAGGGCTAAGATAAAGTGGATGTAGAGAGGATGTTTCCTATAGTGGGAGAGTCTAGGACAAGAAGGCACAGATAGAGTGGATATGGAGAGGATATTGCCTAAAGAGGGTGTCTTGGACCAGAGGACACAGATAGAGTGGATGTCGAGAGGATGTTGTCTATAGTGGGTGAGTCTAGGACAAGAGGACACAGATAGAGTGGATGTGGAGAGGAAGTTTCCTATAGTGGGGGAGTCTGGGACCAGAGGGCACAGACAGAGCGGATGTGGAGAAGATGTTGCCTATAGTAGGGAATTGTAGGACCAGATGACACAGATAGAGTGTATGTGGAGAGGATGTTTCCGATAGTGGGGGAGACTAGGACCAGAAGACACAGATAGAGTGGATGTGGAGCGGATGTTTCCTATAGTGGAGGAGTCTAGGACCAGAGGACACAGATAGATTCGATTTGGCGAGGATGTTTCCTATAGTGGGTGAGTCTAGGACCAGAGGACACAGATAGACTGGATTTAGCGAGGATGTTTCCTATAGTGGGTGAGTCTAGGACCAGAGGACACAGATAGACTGGATATGGAGAGGATGTTTCCTATAGTGGGGGAGTCCAGGTCCAGAGGACACAAATAGATTGGATTTGGCGAGGATGTTTCCTATAGTGGGTGAGTCTAGGACCAGAGGGCACAGATAGAGTGGATGTGGAGAGGATGTTTCCTATAGTGGGAGAGTCCAGGACCAGAGGACACAGATAGATTGGATTTGGCGAGGATGTTTCCTATAGTGGGTGAGTCTAGGACCAGAGGACACAGATAGAGTGGATGTTGAGACGATGTTTCATTTTCTGGGGGAGGCTAGGAACAGAGGACATAGATAAAGTGGATGTGGAGAGGATGTTTCCTACACTGTGGGAGTCTAGGACCAGAGGACACAGATAGAGTGGATGTGGAGAGGATATTTCCTATAGTGGGGAATCTAGGACCAGAGGACACAGATAAAGTGGATGTGGAGAGGATGTTTCCTATAGTGGGGAGTCTAGGACCAGTGGACAAAGATAGAGTGGAGGTGGAGAGGATGTTTCCAAGAGTGGTGGAGTTTAGGAACAGAGGACACAGAGAGAGTGGATGTGGAGAGGATGTTTCATTATAGTGGGGGAGTCCAGGTCTAGATGGCACAGATAAAGTGGATGTGGATAGGACGTTTCCTATATTGAGGGAGTCTAGGACCTGAGGACACCGATAGAGTGGATGTGGAGAGGCTGTTTCCTATAGTGGGGCAGTCTAGAACCAGAGGGAACAGATAGAGTGGATGTGGAGAGGACGTTTCCTATATTGAGGGAGTCTAGGACCTGAGGACACCGATAGAGTGGATGTGGAGAGGCTGTTTCCTATAGTGGGGGAGTCTAGGACCAGAGGGAACAGATAGAGTGGATGTGGAGAAGATGTTTCCAAGACTGGTGGAGTCCAGGACAAGAGGGAACAGATAGAGTGGATGTGGATAGGATGTTTCCTATAGTGGGGAGTCTAGGATCAGTGGACAAAGATAGAGTGGAGGTGGAGAGGATGTTTCCAAGACTGGTGGAGTTTAGGAACAGAGGACACAGAGAGAGTGGATGTGGAGAGGATGTTTCGTTATAGTGGGGGAGTCCAGGTCTAGAGGGCACAGATAAAGTGGATGTGGAGAGGACGTTTCCTATAGTGAGGTAGTCTAGAACCAGAGGACACCGATAGAGTGGATGTGGAGAAGCTGTTTCCTATAGTGGGTGAGTCTAGGACCAGAGGACACAGATAGATTGGATGTGGCGAAGATGTTTCCTATAGTGGGTGAGTCTAACACCAGAGGACACAGATAGACTGGATGTGGAGAGGATGTTTCCTATAGTGGGGGAGTCTGGGACCAGACGGCACAGACAGAGCGGATGTGGAGAAGATGTTGCCTATAGTAGGGAATTGTAGGACCAGATGACACAGATAGAGTGTATGTGGAGAGGATGTTTCCGATAGTGGGGGAGACTAGGACCAGAAGACACAGATAGAGTGGATGTGGAGCGGATGTTTCCTATAGTGGAGGAGTCTAGGACCAGAGGACACAGATAGATTCGATTTGGCGAGGATGTTTCCTATAGTGGGTGAGTCTAGGACCAGAGGACACAGATAGACTGGATTTAGCGAGGATGTTTCCTATAGTGGGTGAGTCTAGGACCAGAGGACACAGATAGACTGGATATGGAGAGGATGTTTCCTATAGTGGGGGAGTCCAGGTCCAGAGGACACAAATAGATTGGATTTGGCGAGGATGTTTCCTATAGTGGGTGAGTCTAGGACCAGAGTGCACAGATAGAGTGGATGTGGAGAGGATGTTTCCTATAGTGGGAGAGTCCAGGACCAGAGGACACAGATAGATTGGATTTGGCGAGGATGTTTCCTATAGTGGGTGAGTCTAGGACCAGAGGACACAGATAGAGTGGATGTTGAGACGATGTTTCATTTTGTGGGGGAGGCTAGGAACAGAGGACATAGATAAAGTGGATGTGGAGAGGATGTTTCCTACACTGTGGGAGTCTAGGACCAGAGGACACAGATAGAGTGGATGTGGAGAGGATATTTCCTATAGTGGGGAATCTAGGACCAGAGGACACAGATAAAGTGGATGTGGAGAGGATGTTTCCTATAGTGGGGAGTCTAGGACCAGTGGACAAAGATAGAGTGGAGGTGGAGAGGATGTTTCCAAGAGTGGTGGAGTTTAGGAACAGAGGACACAGAGAGAGTGGATGTGGAGAGGATGTTTCATTATAGTGGGGGAGTCCAGGTCTAGAGGGCACAGATAAAGTGGATGTGGAGAGGACGTTTCCTATATTGAGGGAGTCTAGGACCTGAGGACACCGATAGAGTGGATGTGGAGAGGCTGTTTCCTATAGTGGGGGAGTCTAGAACCAGAGGACACCGATAGAGTGGATGTGGAGAAGCTGTTTCCTATAGTGGGGAGTCTAGGACCAGACACAGATAGAGTGGATGTGGAGAGAAAGTTTCCTATAGTGGGGGAGTCTAGGACCAGAGGACACAGATAGAGTGGATCTGGAGAGGCTGTTTCCTATAGTGGGGGAGTCTAGGAGCTGTGGACACAGATAGAGTAGATAGAGTGCATGTGGAGAGGATGTTTCCTATAGTGGGGGATTCTAGGACCAGAGGAAACAGATAGAGTGGAGGTGGAGAGGATGTTTCCTATAGTGGTGGAGTTTAGGAACAGAGGACACAGAGAGAGTGGATGTGGAGAGGATGTTTCCTATACTGGGGGAGTCTGGGACCAGAGGGCACAGATAGAGAGGATGTGGAGAGGATGTCTCCTATAGTGGGGGAGTCTGGGACCAGAGGGCACAGCTAGAGTGGATGTGAGGAGGATGTTTCCTATAGTGGGGGAGTCTAGGACCAGAGGACACTGATATCGTGGATGTGGAGAGGATGTTAACTTTACTGCGGGAGTCAAGGACCAGAGGACAAAGATAGAGTGGATGTGGAGAGGACGTTTCCTATAGTGCGGGAGTCTAGGACCAGAGGGCTAAGATAAAGTGGATGTAGAGAGGATGTTTCCTATAGTGGGAGAGTCTAGGACAAGAAGGCACAGATAGAGTGGATATGGAGAGGATATTGCCTAAAGAGGGTGTCTTGGACCAGAGGACACAGATAGAGTGGATGTCGAGAGGATGTTGTCTATAGTGGGTGAGTCTAGGACAAGAGGACACAGATAGAGTGGATGTGGAGAGGAAGTTTCCTATAGTGGGGGAGTCTGGGACCAGAGGGCACAGACAGAGCGGATGTGGAGAAGATGTTGCCTATAGTAGGGAATTGTAGGACCAGATGACACAGATAGAGTGTATGTGGAGAGGATGTTTCCGATAGTGGGGGAGACTAGGACCAGAAGACACAGATAGAGTGGATGTGGAGCGAATGTTTCCTATAGTGGTGGAGTCTAGGACCAGAGGACACAGATAGATTGGATTTGGCGAGGATGTTTCCTATAGTGGTGAGTCTAGGACCAGAGGACACAGATAGACTGAATTTAGCGAGGATGTTTCCTATAGTGGGTGAGTCTAGGACCAGAGGACACAGATAGACTGGATATGGAGAGGATGTTTCCTATAGTGGGGGAGTCCAGGTCCAGAGGACACAAATAGATTGGATTTGGCGAGGATGTTTCCTATAGTGGGAGAGTCCAGGACCAGAGGACACAGATAGATTGGATTTGGCGAAGATGTTTCCTATAGTGGGTGAGTCTAGGACCAGAGGACACAGATAGACTGGATGTGGAGAGGATGTTTCCTATAGTGGGGGAGTCTGGGACCAGACGGCACAGACAGAGCGGATGTGGAGAAGATGTTGCCTATAGTAGGGAATTGTAGGACCAGATGACACAGATAGAGTGTATGTGGAGAGAAAGTTTCCTATAGTGGGGGAGTCTAGGACCAGAGGAAACAGATAGAGTGGATAGAGTGCATGTGGAGAGGATGTTTCCTATAGTGGGGGATTCTAGGACCAGAGGAAACAGATAGAGTGGATGTGGAGAGGATGTTTCCTATAGTGGTGGAGTTTAGGAACAGAGGACACAGAGAGTGTGGATGTGAAGAGGATGTTTCGTATACTGGGGGAGTCTGGGACCAGAGGGCACAGATAGAGTGGATGTGGAGAGGATGTCTCCTATAGTGGGGGAGTCTGGGACCAGAGGGCACAGCTAGAGTGGATGGGAGGAGGATGTTTCCTATAGTGGGGGAGTCTAGGACCAGAGGACACTGATATCGTGGATGTGGAGAGGATGTTAACTTTACTGCGGGAGTCAAGGACCAGAGGACAAAGATAGAGTGGTTGTGGAGAGGACGTTTCCTATAGTGCGGGAGTCTAGGACCAGAGGGCTCAGATAAAGTGGATGTAGAGAGGATGTTTCCTATAGTGGGAGAGTCTAGGACAAGAAGGCACAGATAGAGTGGATATGGAGAGGATATTGCCTAAAGAGGGTGTCTTGGACCAGAGGACACAGATAGAGTGGATGTCGAGAGGATGTTGTCTATAGTGGGTGAGTCTAGGACAAGAGGACACAGATAGAGTGGATGTGGAGAGGAAGTTTCCTATACTGGGGGAGTCTGGGACCAGAGGGCACAGACAGAGCGGATGTGGAGAAGATGTTGCCTATAGTAGGGAATTGTAGGACCAGATGACACAGATAGAGTGTATGTGGAGAGGATGTTTCCGATAGTGGGGGAGACTAGGACCAGAAGACACAGATAGAGTGGATGTGGAGCGGATGTTTCCTATAGTGGAGGAGTCTAGGACCAGAGGACACAGATAGATTCGATTTGGCGAGGATGTTTCCTTTAGTGGGTGAGTCTAGGACCAGAGGACACAGATAGACTGGATTTAGCGAGGATGTTTCCTATAGTGGGTGAGTCTAGGACCAGAGGACACAGATAGACTGGATATGGAGAGGATGTTTCCTATAGTGGGGGAGTCCAGGTCCAGAGGACACAAATAGATTGGATTTGGCGAGGATGTTTCCTATAGTGGGTGAGTCTAGGACCAGAGGGCACAGATAGAGTGGATGTGGAGAGGATGTTTCCTATAGTGGGGGAGTCCAGGTCCAGAGGACACAAATAGATTGGATTTGGCGAGGATGTTTCCTATAGTGGGTGAGTCTAGGACCAGAGGGCACAGATAGAGTGGATGTGGAGAGGATGTTTCCTATAGTGGGAGAGTCCAGGACCAGAGGACACAGATAGATTGGATTTGGCGAGGATGTTTCCTATAGTGGGTGAGTCTAGGACCAGAGGACACAGATAGAGTGGATGTTGAGACGATGTTTCATTTTGTGGGGGAGGCTAGGAACAGAGGACATAGATAAAGTGGATGTGGAGAGGATGTTTCCTACACTGTGGGAGTCTAGGACCAGAGGACACAGATAGAGTGGATGTGGAGAGGATATTTCCTATAGTGGGGAATCTAGGACCAGAGGACACAGATAAAGTGGATGTGGAGAGGATGTTTCCTATAGTGGGGAGTCTAGGACCAGTGGACAAAGATAGAGTGGAGGTGGAGAGGATGTTTCCAAGAGTGGTGGAGTTTAGGAACAGAGGACACAGAGAGAGTGGATGTGGAGAGGATGTTTCATTATAGTGGGGGAGTCCAGGTCTAGAGGGCACAGATAAAGTGGATGTGGAGAGGACGTTTCCTATATTGAGGGAGTCTAGGACCTGAGGACACCGATAGAGTGGATGTGGAGAGGCTGTTTCCTATAGTGGGGCAGTCTAGAACCAGAGGGAACAGATAGAGTGGATGTGGAGAGGACGTTTCCTATAGTGGGGGAGTCTAGGACCAGAGGGAACAGATAGAGTGGATGTGGAGAGGATGTTTCCAAGACTGGTGGAGTCCAGGACAAGAGGGAACAGATAGAGTGGATGTGGATAGGATGTTTCCTATAGTGGGGAGTCTAGGATCAGTGGACAAAGATAGAGTGGAGGTGGAGAGGATGTTTCCAAGACTGGTGGAGTTTAGGAACAGAGGACACAGAGAGAGTGGATGTGGAGAGGATGTTTCGTTATAGTGGGGGAGTCCAGGTCTAGAGGGCACAGATAAAGTGGATGTGGAGAGGACGTTTCCTATAGTGAGGGAGTCTAGGACCAGAGGACACCGATAGAGTGGATGTGGAGAAGCTGTTTCCTATAGTGGGGAGTCTAGGACCAGACACAGATAGAGTGGATGTGGAGAGAAAGTTTCCTATAGTGGGGGAGTCTAGGACCAGAGGACACAGATAGAGTGGATCTGGAGAGGCTGTTTCCTATAGTGGGGGAGTCTAGGAGCTGTGGACACAGATAGAGTAGATAGAGTGCATGTGGAGAGGATGTTTCCTATAGTTGGGGATTCTAGGACCAGAGGAAACAGATAGAGTGGAGGTGGAGAGGATGTTTCCTATAGTGGTGGAGTTTATGAACAGAGGACACAGAGAGAGTGGATGTGGAGAGGATGTTTCCTATACTGGGGGAGTCTGGGACCAGAGGGCACAGATAGAGAAGAGGTGGATAGGATGTCTCCTATAGTGGGGGAGTCTGGGACCAGAGGGCACAGCTAGAGTGGATGTGAGGAGGATGTTTCCTATACTGGGGGAGTCTGGGACCAGAGGGCACAGATAGAGAAGATGTGGAGAAGATGTTGCCTTTAGTAGGGAATTGTAGGACCAGATGACACAGATAGAGTGTATGTGGAGAGGATGTTTCCGATAGTGGGGGAGACTAGGACCAGAAGACACAGATAGAGTGGATGTGGAGCGGATGTTTCCTATAGTGGAGGAGTCTAGGACCAGAGGACACAGATAGATTGGATTTGGCGAGGATGTTTCCTATAGTGGTGAGTCTAGGACCAGAGGACACAGATAGACTGGATTTAGCGAGGATGTTTCCTATAGTGGGTGAGTCTAGGACCAGAGGACACAGATAGACTGGATATGGAGAGGATGTTTCCTGTAGTGGGGGAGTCCAGGTCCAGAGGACACAAATAGATTGGATTTGGCGAGGATGTTTCCTATAGTGGGTGAGTCTAGGACCAGAGGGCACAGATAGAGTGGATGTGGAGAGGATGTTTCCTATAGTGGGAGAGTCCAGGACCAGAGGGCACAGATAGATTGGATTTGGCGAAGATGTTTCCTATAGTGGGTGAGTCTAGGACCAGAGGACACAGATAGACTGGATGTGGAGAGGATGTTTCCTATAGTGGGGGAGTCTGGGACCAGACGGCACAGACAGAGCGGATGTGGAGAAGATGTTGCCTATAGTAGGGAATTGTAGGACCAGATGACACAGATAGAGTGTATGTGGAGAGGATGTTTCCGATAGTGGGGGAGACTAGGACCAGAAGACACAGATAGAGTGGATGTGGAGCGGATGTTTCCTATAGTGGAGGAGTCTAGGACCAGAGGACACAGATAGATTCGATTTGGCGAGGATGTTTCCTATAGTGGGTGAGTCTAGGACCAGAGGACACAGATAGACTGGATTTAGCGAGGATGTTTCCTATAGTGGGTGAGTCTAGGACCAGAGGACACAGATAGACTGGATATGGAGAGGATGTTTCCTATAGTGGGAGAGTCCAGGACCAGAGGACACAGATGGATTGGATTTGGCGAGGATGTTTCCTATAGTGGGTGAGTCTAGGACCAGAGGACACAGATAGAGTGGATGTTGAGACGATGTTTCATTTTGTGGGGGAGGCTAGGAACAGAGGACATAGATAAAGTGGATGTGGAGAGGATGTTTCCTACACTGTGGGAGTCTAGGACCAGAGGACACAGATAGAGTGGATGTGGAGAGGATATTTCCTATAGTGGGGAATCTAGGACCAGAGGACACAGATAAAGTGGATGTGGAGAAGATGTTTCCTATAGTGGGGAGTCTAGGACCAGTGGACAAAGATAGAGTGGAGGTGGAGAGGATGTTTCCAAGAGTGGTGGAGTTTAGGAACAGAGGACACAGAGAGAGTGGATGTGGAGAGGATGTTTCATTATAGTGGGGGAGTCCAGGTCTAGAGGGCACAGATAAAGTGGATGTGGAGAGGACGTTTCCTATATTGAGGAAGTCTAGGGCCTGAGGACACCGATAGAGTGGATGTGGAGAGGCTGTTTCCTATAGTGGGGGAGTCTAGAACCAGAGGGAACAGATAGAGTGGATGTGGAGAGGATGTTTCCTATAGTAGGGGAGTCCAGGACCAGAGGGAACAGATAGAGTGGATGTGGATAGGATGTTTCCTATAGTGGGGAGTCTAGGATCAGTGGACAAAGATAGAGTGGAGGTGGAGAGGATGTTTCCAAGACTGGTGGAGTTTAGGAACAGAGGACACAGAGAGAGTGGATGTGGAGAGGATGTTTCGTTATAGTTGGGGAGTCCAGGTCTAGAGGGCACAGATAAAGTGGATGTGGAGAGGACGTTTCCTATAGTGAGGGAGTCTAGGACCAGAGGACACCGATAGAGTGGATGTGGAGAAGCTGTTTCCTATAGTGGGGAGTCTAGGACCAGACACAGATAGAGTGGATGTGGAGAGAAAGTTTCCTATAGTGGGGGAGTCTAGGACCAGAGGACACAGATAGAGTGGATCTGGAGAGGCTGTTTCCTATAGTGGGGGAGTCTAGGAGCTGTGGACACAGATAGAGTAGATAGAGTGCATGTGGAGAGGATGTTTCCTATAGTTGGGGATTCTAGGACCAGAGGAAACAGATAGAGTGGAGGTGGAGAGGATGTTTCCTATAGTGGTGGAGTTTATGAACAGAGGACACAGAGAGAGTGGATGTGGAGAGGATGTTTCCTATACTGGGGGAGTCTGGGACCAGAGGGCACAGATAGAGAAGATGTGGAGAGGATGTCTCCTATAGTGGGGGAGTCTGGGACCAGAGGGCACAGCTAGAGTGGATGTGAGGAGGATGTTTCCTATACTGGGGGAGTCTGGGACCAGAGGGCACAGATAGAGAAGATGTGGAGAAGATGTTGCCTATAGTAGGGAATTGTAGGACCAGATGACACAGATAGAGTGTATGTGGAGAGGATATTTCCGATAGTGGGGGAGACTAGGACCAGAAGACACAGATAGAGTGGATGTGGAGCGGATGTTTCCTATAGTGGAGGAGTCTAGGACCAGAGGACACAGATAGATTGGATTTGGCGAGGATGTTTCCTATAGTGGTGAGTCTA
This sequence comes from Hemitrygon akajei, assembly GCF_048418815.1. NCBI lineage: Eukaryota > Metazoa > Chordata > Chondrichthyes > Myliobatiformes > Dasyatidae > Hemitrygon > Hemitrygon akajei. Next base: position 39,648,576 of record NC_133151.1, read on the forward strand.
GGACCAGAGGACACAGATAGACTGGATTTAGCGAGGATGTTTCCTATAGTGGGTGAGTCTAGGACCAGAGGACACAGATAGACTGGATATGGAGAGGATGTTTCCTATAGTGGGGGAGTCCAGGTCCAGAGGACACAAATAGATTGGATTTGGCGAGGATGTTTCCTATAGTGGGTGAGTCTAGGACCAGAGGGCACAGATAGAGTGGATGTGGAGAGGATGTTTCCTATAGTGGGAGAGTCCAGGACCAGAGGGCACAGATAGATTGGATTTGGCGAAGATGTTTCCTATAGTGGGTGAGTCTAGGACCAGAGGACACAGATAGACTGGATGTGGAGAGGATGTTTCCTATAGTGGGGGAGTCTGGGACCAGACGGCACAGACAGAGCGGATGTGGAGAAGATGTTGCCTATAGTAGGGAATTGTAGGACCAGATGACACAGATAGAGTGTATGTGGAGAGGATGTTTCCGATAGTGGGGGAGACTAGGACCAGAAGACACAGATAGAGTGGATGTGGAGCGGATGTTTCCTATAGTGGAGGAGTCTAGGACCAGAGGACACAGATAGATTCGATTTGGCGAGGATGTTTCCTATAGTGGGTGAGTCTAGGACCAGAGGACACAGATAGACTGGATTTAGCGAGGATGTTTCCTATAGTGGGTGAGTCTAGGACCAGAGGACACAGATAGACTGGATATGGAGAGGATGTTTCCTATAGTGGGGGAGTCCAGGTCCAGAGGACACAAATAGATTGGATTTGGCGAGGATGTTTCCTATAGTGGGTGAGTCTAGGACCAGAGGGCACAGATAGAGTGGATGTGGAGAGGATGTTTCCTATAGTGGGAGAGTCCAGGACCAGAGGACACAGATGGATTGGATTTGGCGAGGATGTTTCCTATAGTGGGTGAGTCTAGGACCAGAGGACAAAGATAGAGTGGATGTTGAGACGATGTTTCATTTTGTGGGGGAGGCTAGGAACAGAGGACATAGATAAAGTGGATGTGGAGAGGATGTTTCCTACACTGTGGGAGTCTAGGACCAGAGGACACAGATAGAGTGGATGTGGAGAGGATATTTCCTATAGTGGGGAATCTAGGACCAGAGGACACAGATAGAGTGGAGGTGGAGAGGATGTTTCCAAGAGTGGTGGAGTTTAGGAACAGAGGACACAGAGAGAGTGGATGTGGAGAGGATGTTTCATTATAGTGGGGGAGTCCAGGTCTAGAGGGCACAGATAAAGTGGATGTGGAGAGGACGTTTCCTATATTGAGGAAGTCTAGGGCCTGAGGACACCGATAGAGTGGATGTGGAGAGGCTGTTTCCTATAGTGGGGGAGTCTAGAACCAGAGGGAACAGATAGAGTGGATGTGGAGAGGATGTTTCCTATAGTAGGGGAGTCCAGGACCAGAGGGAACAGATAGAGTGGATGTGGATAGGATGTTTCCTATAGTGGGGAGTCTAGGATCAGTGGACAAAGATAGAGTGGAGGTGGAGAGGATGTTTCCAAGACTGGTGGAGTTTAGGAACAGAGGACACAGAGAGAGTGGATGTGGAGAGGATGTTTCGTTATAGTTGGGGAGTCCAGGTCTAGAGGGCACAGATAAAGTGGATGTGGAGAGGACGTTTCCTATAGTGAGGGAGTCTAGGACCAGAGGACACCGATAGAGTGGATGTGGAGAAGCTGTTTCCTATAGTGGGGAGTCTAGGACCAGACACAGATAGAGTGGATATGGAGAGGAAGTTTCCTATAGTGGGGGAGTCTAGGACCAGAGGGCTAAGATAAAGTGGATGTAGAGAGGATGTTTCCTATAGTGGGAGAGTCTAGGACAAGAAGGCACAGATAGAGTGGATATGGAGAGGATATTGCCTAAAGAGGGTGTCTTGGACCAGAGGACACAGATAGAGTGGATGTCGAGAGGATGTTGTCTATAGTGGGTGAGTCTAGGACAAGAGGACACAGATAGAGTGGATGTGGAGAGGAAGTTTCCTATAGTGGGGGAGTCTGGGACCAGAGGGCACAGACAGAGCGGATGTGGAGAAGATGTTGCCTATAGTAGGGAATTGTAGGACCAGATGACACAGAGAGAGTGGATGTGGAGAGGATGTTTCATTATAGTGGGGGAGTCCAGGTCTAGAGGGCACAGATAAAGTGGATGTGGAGAGGACGTTTCCTATATTGAGGAAGTCTAGGGCCTGAGGACACCGATAGAGTGGATGTGGAGAGGCTGTTTCCTATAGTGGGGGAGTCTAGAACCAGAGGGAACAGATAGAGTGGATGTGGAGAGGATGTTTCCTATAGTAGGGGAGTCCAGGACCAGAGGGAACAGATAGAGTGGATGTGGATAGGATGTTTCCTATAGTGGGGAGTCTAGGATCAGTGGACAAAGATAGAGTGGAGGTGGAGAGGATGTTTCCAAGACTGGTGGAGTTTAGGAACAGAGGACACAGAGAGAGTGGATGTGGAGAGGATGTTTCGTTATAGTTGGGGAGTCCAGGTCTAGAGGGCACAGATAAAGTGGATGTGGAGAGGACGTTTCCTATAGTGAGGGAGTCTAGGACCAGAGGACACCGATAGAGTGGATGTGGAGAAGCTGTTTCCTATAGTGGGGAGTCTAGGACCAGACACAGATAGAGTGGATATGGAGAGGAAGTTTCCTATAGTGGGGGAGTCTAGGACCAGAGGGCTAAGATAAAGTGGATGTAGAGAGGATGTTTCCTATAGTGGGAGAGTCTAGGACAAGAAGGCACAGATAGAGTGGATATGGAGAGGATATTGCCTAAAGAGGGTGTCTTGGACCAGAGGACACAGATAGAGTGGATGTCGAGAGGATGTTGTCTATAGTGGGTGAGTCTAGGACAAGAGGACACAGATAGAGTGGATGTGGAGAGGAAGTTTCCTATAGTGGGGGAGTCTGGGACCAGAGGGCACAGACAGAGCGGATGTGGAGAAGATGTTGCCTATAGTAGGGAATTGTAGGACCAGATGACACAGATAGAGTGTATGTGGAGAGGATGTTTCCGATAGTGGGGGAGACTAGGACCAGAAGACACAGATAGAGTGGATGTGGAGCGGATGTTTCCTATAGTGGAGGAGTCTAGGACCAGAGGACACAGATAGATTGGATTTGGCGAGGATGTTTCCTATAGTGGGGGAGTCCAGGTCCAGAGGACACAAATAGATTGGATTTGGCGAGGATGTTTCCTATAGTGGGTGAGTCTAGGACCAGAGGGCACAGATAGAGTGGATGTGGAGAGGATGTTTCCTATAGTGGGAGAGTCCAGGACCAGAGGACACAGATAGATTGGATTTGGCGAAGATGTTTCCTATAGTGGGTGAGTCTAGGACCAGAGGACACAGATAGACTGGATGTGGAGAGGATGTTTCCTATAGTGGGGGAGTCTGGGACCAGACGGCACAGACAGAGCGGATGTGGAGAAGATGTTGCCTATAGTAGGGAATTGTAGGACTAGATGACACAGATAGAGTGTATGTGGAGAGGATGTTTCCGATAGTGGGGGAGACTAGGACCAGAAGACACAGATAGAGTGGATGTGGAGCGGATGTTTCCTATAGTGGAGGAGTCTTGGACCAGAGGACACAGATAGATTCGATTTGGCGAGGATGTTTCCTATAGTGGGTGAGTCTAGGACCAGAGGACACAGATAGACTGGATTTAGCGAGGATGTTTCCTATAGTGGGTGAGTCTAGGACCAGAGGACACAGATAGACTGGATATGGAGAGGATGTTTCCTATAGTGGGGGAGTCCAGGTCCAGAGGACACAAATAGATTGGATTTGGCGAGGATGTTTCCTATAGTGGGTGAGTCTAGGACCAGAGGGCACAGATAGAGTGGATGTGGAGAGGATGTTTCCTATAGTGGGAGAGTCCAGGACCAGAGGACACAGATAGATTGGATTTGGCGAGGATGTTTCCTATAGTGGGTGAGTCAAGGACCAGAGGACACAGATAGAGTGGATGTTGAGACGATCTTTCATTTTGTGGGGGAGGCTAGGAACAGAGGACATAGATAAAGTGGATGTGGAGAGGATGTTTCCTACACTGTGGGAGTCTAGGACCAGAGGACACAGATAGAGTGGATGTGGAGAGGATGTTTCCTATAGTAGGGGAGTCCAGGACCAGAGGGAACAGATAGAGTGGATGTGGATAGGATGTTTCCTATAGTGGGGAGTCTAGGATCAGTGGACAAAGATAGAGTGGAGGTGGAGAGGATGTTTCCAAGACTGGTGGAGTTTAGGAACAGAGGACACAGAGAGAGTGGATGTGGAGAGGATGTTTCGTTATAGTGGGGGAGTCCAGGTCTAGAGGGCACAGATAAAGTGGATGTGGAGAGGACGTTTCCTATAGTGAGGGAGTCTAGGACCAGAGGACACCGATAGAGTGGATGTGGAGAAGCTGTTTCCTATAGTGGGGAGTCTAGGACCAGACACAGATGGAGTGGATATGGAGAGGATGTTTCCAAGACTGGTGGAGTTTAGGAACAGAGGACACAGATAGAGTGGATGTCGAGAGGATGTTGTCTATAGTGGGTGAGTCTAGGACAAGAGGACACAGATAGAGTGGATGTGGAGAGGATGTTTCCTATAGTGGTGGAGTCCAGGTCCAGAGGACACAAATAGATTGGATTTGGCGAGGATGTTTCCTATAGTGGGTGAGTCTAGGACCAGAGGGCACAGATAGAGTGGATGTGGAGAGGATGTTTCCTATAGTGGGAGAGTCCAGGACCAGAGGACACAGATAGATTGGATTTGGCGAAGATGTTTCCTATAGTGGGTGAGTCTAGGACCAGAGGACACAGATAGACTGGATGTGGAGAGGATGTTTCCTATAGTGGGGGAGTCTGGGACCAGACGGCACAGACAGAGCGGATGTGGAGAAGATGTTGCCTATAGTAGGGAATGGTAGGACCAGATGACACAGATAGAGTGTATGTGGAGAGGATGTTTCCGATAGTGGGGGAGACTAGGACCAGAAGACACAGATAGAGTGGATGTGGAGCGGATGTTTCCTATAGTGGAGGAGTCTTGGACCAGAGGACACAGATAGATTCGATTTGGCGAGGATGTTTCCTATAGTGGGTGAGTCTAGGAACAGAGGACATAGATAAAGTGGATGTGGAGAGGATGTTTCCTACACTGTGGGAGTCTAGGACCAGAGGACACAGATAGAGTGGAAGTGGAGAGGATATTTCCTATAGTGGGGAATCTAGGACCAGAGGACACAGATAAAGTGGATGTGGAGAGGATGTTTCCTATAGTGGGGAGTCTAGGACCAGTGGACAAAGATAGAGTGGAGGTGGAGAGGATGTTTCCAAGACTGGTGGAGTTTAGGAACAGAGGACACAGAGAGAGTGGATGTGGAGAGGATGTTTCATTATAGTGGGGGAGTCCAGGTCTAGAGGGCACAGATAAAGTGGACGTGGAGAGGACGTTTCCTATAGTGAGGGAGTCTAGGACCAGAGGACACCGATAGAGTGGATGTGGAGAAGCTGTTTCCTATAGTGGGGAGTCTAGGACCAGACACAGATAGAGTGGATGTGGAGAGAAAGTTTCCTATAGTGGGGGAGTCTAGGACCAGAGGACACAGATAGAGTGGATCTGGAGAGGCTGTTTCCTATAGTGGGGGAGTCTAGGAGCTGTGGACACAGATAGAGTAGATAGAGTGCATGTGGAGAGGATGTTTCCTATAGTGGGGGAGTCTGGGACCAGAGGGCACAGCTAGAGTGGATGTGAGGAGGATGTTTCCTATAGTGGGGGAGTCTAGGACCAGAGGACACTGATATCGTGGATGTGGAGAGGATGTTAACTTTACTGCGGGAGTCAAGGACCAGAGGACAAAGATAGAGTGGATGTGGAGAGGACGTTTCCTATTTTGGGGGAGTCTAGGACCAGAGGGCTAAGATAAAGTGGATGTAGAGAGGATGTTTCCTATAGTGGGAGAGTCTAGGACAAGAAGGCACAGATAGAGTGGATATGGAGAGGATATTGCCTAAAGAGGGTGTCTTGGACCAGAGGACACAGATAGAGTGGATGTCGAGAGGATGTTGTCTATAGTGGGTGAGTCTAGGACAAGAGGACACAGATAGAGTGGATGTGGAGAGGAAGTTTCCTATAGTGGGGGAGTCTGGGACCAGAGGGCACAGACAGAGCGGATGTGGAGAAGATGTTGCCTATAGTAGGGAATTGTAGGACCAGATGACACAGATAGAGTGTATGTGGAGAGGATGTTTCCGATAGTGGGGGAGACTAGGACCAGAAGACACAGATAGAGTGGATGTGGAGCGGATGTTTCCTATAGTGGTGGAGTCTAGGACCAGAGGACACAGAGAGAGTGGATGTGGAGAGGATGTTTCCTATAGTGGGGGAGTCCAGGTCCAGAGGACACAAATAGATTGGATTTGGCGAGGATGTTTCCTATAGTGGGTGAATCTAGGACCAGAGGGCACAGATAGAGTGGATGTGGAGAGGATGTTTCCTATAGTGGGAGAGTCCAGGACCAGAGGACACAGATAGATTGGATTTGGCGAAGATGTTTCCTATAGTGGGTGAGTCTAGGACCAGAGGACACAGATAGACTGGATATGGAGAGGATGTTTCCTATAGTGGGGGAGTCCAGGTCCAGAGGACACAAATAGATTGGATTTGGCGAGGATGTTTCCTATAGTGGGTGAGTCTAGGACCAGAGGGCACAGATAGAGTGGATGTGGAGAGGATGTTTCCTATAGTGGGAGAGTCCAGGACCAGAGGACACAGATAGATTGGATTTGGCGAGGATGTTTCCTATAGTGGGTGAGTCTAGGACCAGAGGACACAGATAGAGTGGATGTTGAGACGATGTTTCATTTTGTGGGGGAGGCTAGGAACAGAGGACATAGATAAAGTGGATGTGGAGAGGATGTTTCCTACACTGTGGGAGTCTAGGACCAGAGGACACAGAGAGAGTGGATGTGGAGAGGATGTTTCATTATAGTGGGGGAGTCCAGGTCTAGAGGGCACAGATAAAGTGGATGTGGAGAGGACGTTTCCTATATTGAGGGAGTCTAGGGCCTGAGGACACCGATAGAGTGGATGTGGAGAGGCTGTTTCCTATAGTGGGGGAGTCTAGAACCAGAGGGAACAGATAGAGTGGATGTGGAGAGGATGTTTCCTATAGTAGGGGAGTCCAGGACCAGAGGGAACAGATAGAGTGGATGTGGATAGGATGTTTCCTATAGTGGGGAGTCTAGGATCAGTGGACAAAGATAGAGTGGAGGTGGAGAGGATGTTTCCAAGACTGGTGGAGTTTAGGAACAGAGGACACAGAGAGAGTGGATGTGGAGAGGATGTTTCGTTATAGTGGGGGAGTCCAGGTCTAGAGGGCACAGATAAAGTGGATGTGGAGAGGACGTTTCCTATAGTGAGGGAGTCTAGGACCAGAGGACACCGATAGAGTGGATGTGGAGAAGCTGTTTCCTATAGTGGGGAGTCTAGGACCAGACACAGATAGAGTGGATATGGAGAGGAAGTTTCCTATAGTGGGGGAGTCTAGGACCAGAGGGCTAAGATAAAGTGGATGTAGAGAGGATGTTTCCTATAGTGGGAGAGTCTAGGGCAAGAAGGCACAGATAGAGTGGATATGGAGAGGATATTGCCTAAAGAGGGTGTCTTGGACCAGAGGACACAGATAGAGTGGATGTCGAGAGGATGTTGTCTATAGTGGGTGAGTCTAGGACAAGAGGACACAGATAGAGTGGATGTGGAGAGGAAGTTTCCTATAGTGGGGGAGTCTGGGACCAGAGGGCACAGACAGAGCGGATGTGGAGAAGATGTTGCCTATAGTAGGGAATTGTAGGACCAGATGACACAGATAGAGTGTATGTGGAGAGGATGTTTCCGATAGTGGGGGAGACTAGGACCAGAAGACACAGATAGAGTGGATGTGGAGCGGATGTTTCCTATAGTGGAGGAGTCTAGGACCAGAGGACACAGATAGATTGGATTTGGCGAGGATGTTTCCTATAGTGGTGAGTCTAGGACCAGAGGACACAGATAGACTGGATTTAGCGAGGATGTTTCCTATAGTGGGTGAGTCTAGGACCAGAGGACACAGATAGACTGGATATGGAGAGGATGTTTCCTATAGTGGGGGAGTCCAGGTCCAGAGGACACAAATAGATTGGATTTGGCGAGGATGTTTCCTATAGTGGGTGAGTCTAGGACCAGAGGGCACAGATAGAGTGGATGTGGAGAGGATGTTTCCTATAGTGGGAGAGTCCAGGACCAGAGGACACAGATAGATTGGATTTGGCGAAGATGTTTCCTATAGTGGGTGAGTCTAGGACCAGAGGACACAGATAGACTGGATGTGGAGAGGATGTTTCCTATAGTGGGGGAGTCTGGGACCAGACGGCACAGACAGAGCGGATGTGGAGAAGATGTTGCCTATAGTAGGGAATTGTAGGACCAGATGACACAGATAGAGTGTATGTGGAGAGGATGTTTCCGATAGTGGGGGAGACTAGGACCAGAAGACACAGATAGAGTGGATGTGGAGCGGATGTTTCCTATAGTGGAGGAGTCTTGGACCAGAGGACACAGATAGATTCGATTTGGCGAGGATGTTTCCTATAGTGGGTGAGTCTAGGACCAGAGGACACAGATAGACTGGATTTAGCGAGGATGTTTCCTATAGTGGGTGAGTCTAGGACCAGAGGACACAGATAGACTGGATATGGAGAGGATGTTTCCTATAGTGGGGGAGTCCAGGTCCAGAGGACACAAATAGATTGGATTTGGCGAGGATGTTTCCTATAGTGGGTGAGTCTAGGACCAGAGGGCACAGATAGAGTGGATGTGGAGAGGATGTTTCCTATAGTGGGAGAGTCCAGGACCAGAGGACACAGATAGATTGGATTTGGCGAGGATGTTTCCTATAGTGGGTGAGTCTAGGACCAGAGGACACAGATAGAGTGGATGTTGAGACGATGTTTCATTTTGTGGGGGAGGCTAGGAACAGAGGATATAGATAAAGTGGATGTGGAGAGGATGTTTCCTACACTGTGGGAGTCTAGGACCAGAGGACACAGATAGAGTGGATGTGGAGAGGATATTTCCTATAGTGGGGAATCTAGGACCAGAGGACACAGATAAAGTGGATGTGGAGAGGATGTTTCCTATAGTGGGGAGTCTAGGACCAGTGGACAAAGATAGAGTGGAGGTGGAGAGGATGTTTCCAAGAGTGGTGGAGTTTAGGAACAGAGGATACAGAGAGAGTGGATGTGGAGAGGATGTTTCATTATAGTGGGGGAGTCCAGGTCTAGAGGGCACAGATAAAGTGGATGTGGAGAGGACGTTTCCTATATTGAGGGAGTCTAGGGCCTGAGGACACCGATAGAGTGGATGTGGAGAGGCTGTTTCCTATAGTGGGGGAGTCTAGAACCAGAGGGAACAGATAGAGTGGATGTGGAGAGGATGTTTCCTATAGTAGGGGAGTCCAGGACCAGAGGGAACAGATAGAGTGGATGTGGATAGGATGATTCCTATAGTGGGGAGTCTAGAATCAGTGGACAAAGATAGAGTGGAGGTGGAGAGGATGTTTCCAAGACTGGTGGAGTTTAGGAACAGAGGACACAGAGAGAGTGGATGTGGAGAGGATGTTTCGTTATAGTGGGGGAGTCCAGGTCTAGAGGGCACAGATAAAGTGGATGTGGAGAGGACGTTTCCTATAGTGAGGGAGTCTAGGACCAGAGGACACCGATAGAGTGGATGTGGAGAAGCTGTTTCCTATAGTGGGGAGTCTAGGACCAGACACAGATAGAGTGGATATGGAGAGGAAGTTTCCTATAGTGGGGGAGTCTAGGACCAGAGGGCTAAGATAAAGTGGATGTAGAGAGGATGTTTCCTATAGTGGGAGAGTCTAGGACAAGAAGGCACAGATAGAGTGGATATGGAGAGGATATTGCCTAAAGAGGGTGTCTTGGACCAGAGGACACAGATAGAGTGGATGTCGAGAGGATGTTGTCTATAGTGGGTGAGTCTAGGACAAGAGGACACAGATAGAGTGGATGTGGAGAGGAAGTTTCCTATAGTGGGGGAGTCTGGGACCAGAGGGCACAGACAGAGCGGATGTGGAGAAGATGTTGCCTATAGTAGGGAATTGTAGGACCAGATGACACAGATAGAGTGTATGTGGAGAGGATGTTTCCGATAGTGGGGGAGACTAGGACCAGAAGACACAGATAGAGTGGATGTGGAGCGGATGTTTCCTATAGTGGAGGGGTCTAAAACCAGAGGACACAGATAGATTGGATTTGGCGAGGATGTTTCCTATAGTGGTGAGTCTAGGACCAGAGGACACAGATAGACTGGATTTAGCGAGGATGTTTCCTATAGTGGGTGAGTCTAGGACCAGAGGACACAGATAGACTGGATATGGAGAGGATGTTTCCTATAGTGGGGGAGTCCAGGTCCAGAGGACACAAATAGATTGGATTTGGCGAGGATGTTTCCTATAGTGGGTGAGTCTAGGACCAGAGGGCACAGATAGAGTGGATGTGGAGAGGATGTTTCCTATAGTGGGAGAGTCCAGGACCAGAGGACACAGATAGATTGGATTTGGCGAAGATGTTTCCTATAGTGGGTGAGTCTAGGACCAGAGGACACAGATAGACTGGATGTGGAGAGGATGTTTCCTATACTGGGGGAGTCTGGGACCAGACGGCACAGAGAGAGCGGATGTGGAGAAGATGTTGCCTATAGTAGGGAATTGTAGGACCAGATGACACAGATAGAGTGTATGTGGAGAGGATGTTTCCGATAGTGGGGGAGACTAGGACCAGAAGACACAGATAGAGTGGATGTGGAGCGGATGTTTCCTATAGTGGAGGAGTCTTGGACCAGAGGACACAGATAGATTCGATTTGGCGAGGATGTTTCCTATAGTGGGGGAGTCTAGGACCAGAGGACACAGATAGAGTGGATGTGGAGAGGATGTTTCCTATAGTGGTGAGTCTAGGACCAGAGGACACAGATAGACTGGATTTAGCGAGGATGTTTCCTATAGTGGGTGAGTCAAGGACCAGAGGACACAGATAGACTGGATATGGAGAGGATGTTTCCTATAGTGGGGGAGTCCAGGTCCAGAGGACACAAATAGATTGGATTTGGCGAGGATGTTTCCTATAGTGGGTGAGTCTAGGACCAGAGGGCACAGATCGAGTGGATGTGGAGAGGATGTTTCCTATAGTGGGAGAGTCCAGGACCAGAGGACACAGATAGATTGGATTTGGCGAAGATGTTTCCTATAGTGGGTGAGTCTAGGACCAGAGGACACAGATAGACTGGATGTGGAGAGGATGTTTCCTATAGTGGTGGAGTCTGGGACCAGCCGGCACAGACAGAGCGGATGTGGAGAAGATGTTGCCTATAGTAGGGAATTGTAGGACCAGATGACACAGATAGAGTGTATGTGGAGAGGATGTTTCCGATAGTGGGGGAGACTAGGACCAGAAGACACAGATAGAGTGGATGTGGAGCGGATGTTTCCTATAGTGGAGGAGTCTTGGACCAGAGGACACAGATAGATTCGATTTGGCGAGGATGTTTCCTATAGTGGGTGAGTCTAGGACCAGAGGACACAGATAGACTGGATTTAGCGAGGATGTTTCCTATAGTGGGTGAGTCTAGGACCAGAGGACACAGATAGACTGGATATGGAGAGGATGTTTCCTATAGTGGGGGAGTCCAGGTCCAGAGGACACAAATAGATTGGATTTGGCGAGGATGTTTCCTATAGTGGGTGAGTCTAGGACCAGAGGGCACAGATAGAGTGGATGTGGAGAGGATGTTTCCTATTGTGGGAGAGTCCAGGACCAGAGGACACAGATAGATTGGATTTGGCGAGGATGTTTCCTATAGTGGGTGAGTCTAGGACCAGAGGACACAGATAGAGTGGATGTTGAGACGATGTTTCATTTTGTGGGGGAGGCTAGGAACAGAGGACATAGATAAAGTGGATGTGGAGAGGATGTTTCCTACACTGTGGGAGTCTAGGACCAGAGGACACAGATAGAGTGGATGTGGAGAGGATATTTCCTATAGTGGGGAATCTAGGACCAGAGGACACAGATAAAGTGGATGTGGAGAGGATGTTTCCTATAGTGGGGAGTCTAGGACCAGTGGACAAAGATAGAGTGGAGGTGGAGAGGATGTTTCCAAGAGTGGTGGAGTTTAGGAACAGAGGACACAGAGAGAGTGGATGTGGAGAGGATGTTTCATTATAGTGGGGGAGTCCAGGTCTAGAGGGCACAGATAAAGTGGATGTGGAGAGGACGTTTCCTATATTGAGGGAGTCTAGGGCCTGAGGACACCGATAGAGTGGATGTGGAGAGGCTGTTTCCTATAGTGGTGGAGTCTAGGACCAGAGGACACAGAGAGAGTGGATGTGGAGAGGATGTTTCCTATAGTGGGGGAGTCCAGGTCCAGAGGACACAAATAGATTGGATTTGGCGAGGATGTTTCCTATAGTGGGTGAATCTAGGACCAGAGGGCACAGATAGAGTGGATGTGGAGAGGATGTTTCCTATAGTGGGAGAGTCCAGGACCAGAGGACACAGATAGATTGGATTTGGCGAAGATGTTTCCTATAGTGGGTGAGTCTAGGACCAGAGGACACAGATAGACTGGATATGGAGAGGATGTTTCCTATAGTGGGGGAGTCCAGGTCCAGAGGACACAAATAGATTGGATTTGGCGAGGATGTTTCCTATAGTGGGTGAGTCTAGGACCAGAGGGCACAGATAGAGTGGATGTGGAGAGGATGTTTCCTATAGTGGGAGAGTCCAGGACCAGAGGACACAGATAGATTGGATTTGGCGAGGATGTTTCCTATAGTGGGTGAGTCTAGGACCAGAGGACACAGATAGAGTGGATGTTGAGACGATGTTTCATTTTGTGGGGGAGGCTAGGAACAGAGGACATAGATAAAGTGGATGTGGAGAGGATGTTTCCTACACTGTGGGAGTCTAGGACCAGAGGACACAGAGAGAGTGGATGTGGAGAGGATGTTTCATTATAGTGGGGGAGTCCAGGTCTAGAGGGCACAGATAAAGTGGATGTGGAGAGGACGTTTCCTATATTGAGGGAGTCTAGGGCCTGAGGACACCGATAGAGTGGATGTGGAGAGGCTGTTTCCTATAGTGGGGGAGTCTAGAACCAGAGGGAACAGATAGAGTGGATGTGGATAGGATGTTTCCTATAGTGGGGAGTCTAGGATCAGTGGACAAAGATAGAGTGGAGGTGGAGAGGATGTTTCCAAGACTGGTGGAGTTTAGGAACAGAGGACACAGAGAGAGTGGATGTGGAGAGGATGTTTCGTTATAGTGGGGGAGTCCAGGTCTAGAGGGCACAGATAAAGTGGATGTGGAGAGGACGTTTCCTATAGTGAGGGAGTCTAGGACCAGAGGACACCGATAGAGTGGATGTGGAGAAGCTGTTTCCTATAGTGGGGAGTCTAGGACCAGACACAGATAGAGTGGATATGGAGAGGAAGTTTCCTATAGTGGGGGAGTCTAGGACCAGAGGGCTAAGATAAAGTGGATGTAGAGAGGATGTTTCCTATAGTGGGAGAGTCTAGGGCAAGAAGGCACAGATAGAGTGGATATGGAGAGGATATTGCCTAAAGAGGGTGTCTTGGACCAGAGGACACAGATAGAGTGGATGTCGAGAGGATGTTGTCTATAGTGGGTGAGTCTAGGACAAGAGGACACAGATAGAGTGGATGTGGAGAGGAAGTTTCCTATAGTGGGGGAGTCTGGGACCAGAGGGCACAGACAGAGCGGATGTGGAGAAGATGTTGCCTATAGTAGGGAATTGTAGGACCAGATGACACAGATAGAGTGTATGTGGAGAGGATGTTTCCGATAGTGGGGGAGACTAGGACCAGAAGACACAGATAGAGTGGATGTGGAGCGGATGTTTCCTATAGTGGAGGAGTCTAGGACCAGAGGACACAGATAGATTGGATTTGGCGAGGATGTTTCCTATAGTGGTGAGTCTAGGACCAGAGGACACAGATAGACTGGATTTAGCGAGGATGTTTCCTATAGTGGGTGAGTCTAGGACCAGAGGACACAGATAGACTGGATATGGAGAGGATGTTTCCTATAGTGGGGGAGTCCAGGTCCAGAGGACACAAATAGATTGGATTTGGCGAGGATGTTTCCTATAGTGGGTGAGTCTAGGACCAGAGGGCACAGATAGAGTGGATGTGGAGAGGATGTTTCCTATAGTGGGAGAGTCCAGGACCAGAGGACACAGATAGATTGGATTTGGCGAAGATGTTTCCTATAGTGGGTGAGTCTAGGACCAGAGGACACAGATAGACTGGATGTGGAGAGGATGTTTCCTATAGTGGGGGAGTCTGGGACCAGACGGCACAGACAGAGCGGATGTGGAGAAGATGTTGCCTATAGTAGGGAATTGTAGGACCAGATGACACAGATAGAGTGTATGTGGAGAGGATGTTTCCGATAGTGGGGGAGACTAGGACCAGAAGACACAGATAGAGTGGATGTGGAGCGGATGTTTCCTATAGTGGAGGAGTCTTGGACCAGAGGACACAGATAGATTCGATTTGGCGAGGATGTTTCCTATAGTGGGTGAGTCTAGGACCAGAGGACACAGATAGACTGGATTTAGCGAGGATGTTTCCTATAGTGGGTGAGTCTAGGACCAGAGGACACAGATAGACTGGATATGGAGAGGATGTTTCCTATAGTGGGGGAGTCCAGGTCCAGAGGACACAAATAGATTGGATTTGGCGAGGATGTTTCCTATAGTGGGTGAGTCTAGGACCAGAGGACACAGATAGAGTGGATGTTGAGACGATGTTTCATTTTGTGGGGGAGGCTAGGAACAGAGGATATAGATAAAGTGGATGTGGAGAGGATGTTTCCTACACTGTGGGAGTCTAGGACCAGAGGACACAGATAGAGTGGATGTGGAGAGGATATTTCCTATAGTGGGGAATCTAGGACCAGAGGACACAGATAAAGTGGATGTGGAGAGGATGTTTCCTATAGTGGGGAGTCTAGGACCAGTGGACAAAGATAGAGTGGAGGTGGAGAGGATGTTTCCAAGAGTGGTGGAGTTTAGGAACAGAGGATACAGAGAGAGTGGATGTGGAGAGGATGTTTCATTATAGTGGGGGAGTCCAGGTCTAGAGGGCACAGATAAAGTGGATGTGGAGAGGACGTTTCCTATATTGAGGGAGTCTAGGGCCTGAGGACACCGATAGAGTGGATGTGGAGAGGCTGTTTCCTATAGTGGGGGAGTCTAGAACCAGAGGGAACAGATAGAGTGGATGTGGAGAGGATGTTTCCTATAGTAGGGGAGTCCAGGACCAGAGGGAACAGATAGAGTGGATGTGGATAGGATGATTCCTATAGTGGGGAGTCTAGAATCAGTGGACAAAGATAGAGTGGAGGTGGAGAGGATGTTTCCAAGACTGGTGGAGTTTAGGAACAGAGGACACAGAGAGAGTGGATGTGGAGAGGATGTTTCGTTATAGTGGGGGAGTCTAGGACCAGAGGACACAGATAGAGTGGATGTGGAGAGGATGTTTCCTATAGTGGGGGAGTCTAGGACCAGAGGACACCGATAGAGTGGATGTGGAGAAGCTGTTTCCTATAGTGGGGAGTCTAGGACCAGACACAGATAGAGTGGATATGGAGAGGAAGTTTCCTATAGTGGGGGAGTCTAGGACCAGAGGGCTAAGATAAAGTGGATGTAGAGAGGATGTTTCCTATAGTGGGAGAGTCTAGGACAAGAAGGCACAGATAGAGTGGATATGGAGAGGATATTGCCTAAAGAGGGTGTCTTGGACCAGAGGACACAGATAGAGTGGATGTCGAGAGGATGTTGTCTATAGTGGGTGAGTCTAGGACAAGAGGACACAGATAGAGTGGATGTGGAGAGGAAGTTTCCTATAGTGGGGGAGTCTGGGACCAGAGGGCACAGACAGAGCGGATGTGGAGAAGATGTTGCCTATAGTAGGGAATTGTAGGACCAGATGACACAGATAGAGTGTATGTGGAGAGGATGTTTCCGATAGTGGGGGAGACTAAGACCAGAAGACACAGATAGAGTGGATGTGGAGCGGATGTTTCCTATAGTGGAGGGGTCTAGGACCAGAGGACACAGATAGATTGGATTTGGCGAGGATGTTTCCTATAGTGGTGAGTCTAGGACCAGAGGACACAGATAGACTGGATTTAGCGAGGATGTTTCCTATAGTGGGTGAGTCTAGGACCAGAGGACACAGATAGACTGGATATGGAGAGGATGTTTCCTATAGTGGGGGAGTCCAGGTCCAGAGGACACAAATAGATTGGATTTGGCGAGGATGTTTCCTATAGTGGGTGAGTCTAGGACCAGAGGGCACAGATAGAGTGGATGTGGAGAGGATGTTTCCTATAGTGGGAGAGTCCAGGACCAGAGGACACAGATAGATTGGATTTGGCGAAGATGTTTCCTATAGTGGGTGAGTCTAGGACCAGAGGACACAGATAGACTGGATGTGGAGAGGATGTTTCCTATAGTGGGGGAGTCTGGGACCAGACGGCACAGAGAGAGCGGATGTGGAGAAGATGTTGCCTATAGTAGGGAATTGTAGGACCAGATGACACAGATAGAGTGTATGTGGAGAGGATGTTTCCGATAGTGGGGGAGACTAGGACCAGAAGACACAGATAGAGTGGATGTGGAGCGGATGTTTCCTATAGTGGAGGAGTCTTGGACCAGAGGACACAGATAGATTCGATTTGGCGAGGATGTTTCCTATAGTGGGGGAGTCTAGGACCAGAGGACACAGATAGAGTGGATGTGGAGAGGATGTTTCCTATAGTGGTGAGTCTAGGACCAGAGGACACAGATAGACTGGATTTAGCGAGGATGTTTCCTATAGTGGGTGAGTCAAGGACCAGAGGACACAGATAGACTGGATATGGAGAGGATGTTTCCTATAGTGGGGGAGTCCAGGTCCAGAGGACACAAATAGATTGGATTTGGCGAGGATGTTTCCTATAGTGGGTGAGTCTAGGACCAGAGGGCACAGATCGAGTGGATGTGGAGAGGATGTTTCCTATAGTGGGAGAGTCCAGGACCAGAGGACACAGATAGATTGGATTTGGCGAAGATGTTTCCTATAGTGGGTGAGTCTAGGACCAGAGGACACAGATAGACTGGATGTGGAGAGGATGTTTCCTATAGTGGTGGAGTCTGGGACCAGCCGGCACAGACAGAGCGGATGTGGAGAAGATGTTGCCTATAGTAGGGAATTGTAGGACCAGATGACACAGATAGAGTGTATGTGGAGAGGATGTTTCCGATAGTGGGGGAGACTAGGACCAGAAGACACAGATAGAGTGGATGTGGAGCGGATGTTTCCTATAGTGGAGGAGTCTTGGACCAGAGGACACAGATAGATTCGATTTGGCGAGGATGTTTCCTATAGTGGGTGAGTCTAGGACCAGAGGACACAGATAGACTGGATTTAGCGAGGATGTTTCCTATAGTGGGTGAGTCTAGGACCAGAGGACACAGATAGACTGGATATGGAGAGGATGTTTCCTATAGTGGGGGAGTCCAGGTCCAGAGGACACAAATAGATTGGATTTGGCGAGGATGTTTCCTATAGTGGGTGAGTCTAGGACCAGAGGGCACAGATAGAGTGGATGTGGAGAGGATGTTTCCTATAGTGGGAGAGTCCAGGACCAGAGGACACAGATAGATTGGATTTGGCGAGGATGTTTCCTATAGTGGGTGAGTCTAGGACCAGAGGACACAGATAGAGTGGATGTTGAGACGATGTTTCATTTTGTGGGGGAGGCTAGGAACAGAGGACATAGATAAAGTGGATGTGGAGAGGATGTTTCCTACACTGTGGGAGTCTAGGACCAGAGGACACAGATAGAGTGGATGTGGAGAGGATATTTCCTATAGTGGGGAATCTAGGACCAGAGGACACAGATAAAGTGGATGTGGAGAGGATGTTTCCTATAGTGGGGAGTCTAGGACCAGTGGACAAAGATAGAGTGGAGGTGGAGAGGATGTTTCCAAGAGTGGTGGAGTTTAGGAACAGAGGACACAGAGAGAGTGGATGTGGAGAGGATGTTTCATTATAGTGGGGGAGTCCAGGTCTAGAGGGCACAGATAAAGTGGATGTGGAGAGGACGTTTCCTATATTGAGGGAGTCTAGGGCCTGAGGACACCGATAGAGTGGATGTGGAGAGGCTGTTTCCTATAGTGGGGGAGTCTAGAACCAGAGGGAACAGATAGAGTGGATGTGGAGAGGATGTTTCCTATAGTAGGGGAGTCCAGGACCAGAGGGAACAGATAGAGTGGATGTGGATAGGATGTTTCCTATAGTGGGGAGTCTAGGATCAGTGGACAAAGATAGAGTGGAGGTGGAGAGGATGTTTCCAAGACTGGTGGAGTTTAGGAACAGAGGACACAGAGAGAGTGGATGTGGAGAGGATGTTTCGTTATAGTGGGGGAGTCCAGGTCTAGAGGGCACAGATAAAGTGGATGTGGAGAGGACGTTTCCTATAGTGAGGGAGTCTAGGACCAGAGGACACCGATAGAGTGGATGTGGAGAAGCTGTTTCCTATAGTGGGGAGTCTAGGACCAGACACAGATAGAGTGGATATGGAGAGGAAGTTTCCTATAGTGGGGGAGTCTAGGACCAGAGGGCTAAGATAAAGTGGATGTAGAGAGGATGTTTCCTATAGTGGGAGAGTCTAGGACAAGAAGGCACAGATAGAGTGGATATGGAGAGGATATTGCCTAAAGTGGGTGTCTTGGACCAGAGGACACAGATAGAGTGGATGTCGAGAGGATGTTGTCAATAGTGGGTGAGTCTAGGACAAGAGGACACAGATAGAGTGGATGTGGAGATGAAGTTTCCTATAGTGGGGGAGTCTGGGACCAGAGGGCACAGACAGAGCGGATGTGGAGAAGATGTTGCCTATAGTAGGGAATTGTAGGACCAGATGACACAGATAGAGTGTATGTGGAGAGGATGTTTCCGATAGTGGGGGAGACTAGGACCAGAAGACACAGATAGAGTGGATGTGGAGCGGATGTTTCCTATAGTGGAGGAGTCTAGGACCAGAGGACACAGATAGATTGGATTTGGCGAGGATGTTTCCTATAGTGGTGAGTCTAGGACCAGAGGACACAGATAGACTGGATTTAGCGAGGATGTTTCCTATAGTGGGTGAGTCTAGGACCAGAGGACACAGATAGACTGGATATGGAGAGGATGTTTCCTATAGTGGGGGAGTCCAGGTCCAGAGGACACAAATAGATTGGATTTGGCGAGGATGTTTCCTATAGAGGGTGAGTCTAGGACCAGAGGGCACAGATAGAGTGGATGTGGAGAGGATGTTTCCTATAGTGGGAGAGTCCAGGACCAGAGGACACAGATAGATTGGATTTGGCGAAGATGTTTCCTATAGTGGGTGAGTCTAGGACCAGAGGACACAGATAGACTGGATGTGGAGAGGATGTTTCCTATAGTGGGGGAGTCTGGGACCAGACGGCACAGACAGAGCGGATGTGGAGAAGATGTTGCCTATAGTAGGGAATTGTAGGACCAGATGACACAGATAGAGTGTATGTGGAGAGGATGTTTCCGATAGTGGGGGAGACTAGGACCAGAAGACACAGATAGAGTGGATGTGGAGCGGATGTTTCCTATAGTGGAGGAGTCTTGGACCAGAGGACACAGATAGACTGGATTTAGCGAGGATGTTTCCTATAGTGGGTGAGTCAAGGACCAGAGGACACAGATAGACTGGATATGGAGAGGATGTTTCCTATAGTGGGGGAGTCCAGGTCCAGAGGACACAAATAGATTGGATTTGGCGAGGATGTTTCCTATAGTGGGTGAGTCTAGGACCAGAGGGCACAGATCGAGTGGATGTGGAGAGGATGTTTCCTATAGTGGGAGAGTCCAGGACCAGAGGACACAGATAGATTGGATTTGGCGAAGATGTTTCCTATAGTGGGTGAGTCTAGGACCAGAGGACACAGATAGACTGGATGTGGAGAGGATGTTTCCTATAGTGGTGGAGTCTGGGACCAGCCGGCACAGACAGAGCGGATGTGGAGAAGATGTTGCCTATAGTAGGGAATTGTAGGACCAGATGACACAGATAGAGTGTATGTGGAGAGGATGTTTCCGATAGTGGGGGAGACTAGGACCAGAAGACACAGATAGAGTGGATGTGGAGCGGATGTTTCCTATAGTGGAGGAGTCTTGGACCAGAGGACACAGATAGATTCGATTTGGCGAGGATGTTTCCTATAGTGGGTGAGTCTAGGACCAGAGGACACAGATAGACTGGATTTAGCGAGGATGTTTCCTATAGTGGGTGAGTCTAGGACCAGAGGACACAGATAGACTGGATATGGAGAGGATGTTTCCTATAGTGGGGGAGTCCAGGTCCAGAGGACACAAATAGATTGGATTTGGCGAGGATGTTTCCTATAGTGGGTGAGTCTAGGACCAGAGGGCACAGATAGAGTGGATGTGGAGAGGATGTTTCCTATAGTGGGAGAGTCCAGGACCAGAGGACACAGATAGATTGGATTTGGCGAGGATGTTTCCTATAGTGGGTGAGTCTAGGACCAGAGGACACAGATAGAGTGGATGTTGAGACGATGTTTCATTTTGTGGGGGAGGCTAGGAACAGAGGACATAGATAAAGTGGATGTGGAGAGGATGTTTCCTACACTGTGGGAGTCTAGGACCAGAGGACACAGATAGAGTGGATGTGGAGAGGATATTTCCTATAGTGGGGAATCTAGGACCAGAGGACACAGATAAAGTGGATGTGGAGAGGATGTTTCCTATAGTGGGGAGTCTAGGACCAGTGGACAAAGATAGAGTGGAGGTGGAGAGGATGTTTCCAAGAGTGGTGGAGTTTAGGAACAGAGGACACAGAGAGAGTGGATGTGGAGAGGATGTTTCATTATAGTGGGGGAGTCCAGGTCTAGAGGGCACAGATAAAGTGGATGTGGAGAGGACGTTTCCTATATTGAGGGAGTCTAGGGCCTGAGGACACCGATAGAGTGGATGTGGAGAGGCTGTTTCCTATAGTGGGGGAGTCTAGAACCAGAGGGAACAGATAGAGTGGATGTGGAGAGGATGTTTCCTATAGTAGGGGAGTCCAGGACCAGAGGGAACAGATAGAGTGGATGTGGATAGGATGTTTCCTATAGTGGGGAGTCTAGGATCAGTGGACAAAGATAGAGTGGAGGTGGAGAGGATGTTTCCAAGACTGGTGGAGTTTAGGAACAGAGGACACAGAGAGAGTGGATGTGGAGAGGATGTTTCGTTATAGTGGGGGAGTCCAGGTCTAGAGGGCACAGATAAAGTGGATGTGGAGAGGACGTTTCCTATAGTGAGGGAGTCTAGGACCAGAGGACACCGATAGAGTGGATGTGGAGAAGCTGTTTCCTATAGTGGGGAGTCTAGGACCAGACACAGATAGAGTGGATATGGAGAGGAAGTTTCCTATAGTGGGGGAGTCTAGGACCAGAGGGCTAAGATAAAGTGGATGTAGAGAGGATGTTTCCTATAGTGGGAGAGTCTAGGACAAGAAGGCACAGATAGAGTGGATATGGAGAGGATATTGCCTAAAGTGGGTGTCTTGGACCAGAGGACACAGATAGAGTGGATGTCGAGAGGATGTTGTCAATAGTGGGTGAGTCTAGGACAAGAGGACACAGATAGAGTGGATGTGGAGATGAAGTTTCCTATAGTGGGGGAGTCTGGGACCAGAGGGCACAGACAGAGCGGATGTGGAGAAGATGTTGCCTATAGTAGGGAATTGTAGGACCAGATGACACAGATAGAGTGTATGTGGAGAGGATGTTTCCGATAGTGGGGGAGACTAGGACCAGAAGACACAGATAGAGTGGATGTGGAGCGGATGTTTCCTATAGTGGAGGAGTCTAGGACCAGAGGACACAGATAGATTGGATTTGGCGAGGATGTTTCCTATAGTGGTGAGTCTAGGACCAGAGGACACAGATAGACTGGATTTAGCGAGGATGTTTCCTATAGTGGGTGAGTCTAGGACCAGAGGACACAGATAGACTGGATATGGAGAGGATGTTTCCTATAGTGGGGGAGTCCAGGTCCAGAGGACACAAATAGATTGGATTTGGCGAGGATGTTTCCTATAGTGGGTGAGTCTAGGACCAGAGGGCACAGATAGAGTGGATGTGGAGAGGATGTTTCCTATAGTGGGAGAGTCCAGGACCAGAGGACACAGATAGATTGGATTTGGCGAGGATGTTTCCTATAGTGGGTGAGTCTAGGACCAGAGGACACAGATAGAGTGGATGTTGAGACGATGTTTCATTTTGTGGGGGAGGCTAGGAACAGAGGACATAGATAAAGTGGATGTGGAGAGGATGTTTCCTACACTGTGGGAGTCTAGGACCAGAGGACACAGATAGAGTGGATGTGGAGAGGATATTTCCTATAGTGGGGAATCTAGGACCAGAGGACACAGATAAAGTGGATGTGGAGAGGATGTTTCCTATAGTGGGGAGTCTAGGACCAGTGGACAAAGATAGAGTGGAGGTGGAGAGGATGTTTCCAAGAGTGGTGGAGTTTAGGAACAGAGGACACAGAGAGAGTGGATGTGGAGAGGATGTTTCATTATAGTGGGGGAGTCCAGGTCTAGAGGGCACAGATAAAGTGGATGTGGAGAGGACGTTTCCTATATTGAGGGAGTCTAGGGCCTGAGGACACCGATAGAGTGGATGTGGAGAGGCTGTTTCCTATAGTGGGGGAGTCTAGAACCAGAGGGAACAGATAGAGTGGATGTGGAGAGGATGTTTCCTATAGTAGGGGAGTCCAGGACCAGAGGGAACAGATAGAGTGGATGTGGATAGGATGTTTCCTATAGTGGGGAGTCTAGGATCAGTGGACAAAGATAGAGTGGAGGTGGAGAGGATGTTTCCAAGACTGGTGGAGTTTAGGAACAGAGGACACAGAGAGAGTGGATGTGGAGAGGATGTTTCGTTATAGTGGGGGAGTCCAGGTCTAGAGGGCACAGATAAAGTGGATGTGGAGAGGACGTTTCCTATAGTGAGGGAGTCTAGGACCAGAGGACACCGATAGAGTGGATGTGGAGAAGCTGTTTCCTATAGTGGGGAGTCTAGGACCAGACACAGATAGAGTGGATATGGAGAGGAAGTTTCCTATAGTGGGGGAGTCTAGGACCAGAGGGCTAAGATAAAGTGGATGTAGAGAGGATGTTTCCTATAGTGGGAGAGTCTAGGACAAGAAGGCACAGATAGAGTGGATATGGAGAGGATATTGCCTAAAGTGGGTGTCTTGGACCAGAGGACACAGATAGAGTGGATGTCGAGAGGATGTTGTCAATAGTGGGTGAGTCTAGGACAAGAGGACACAGATAGAGTGGATGTGGAGATGAAGTTTCCTATAGTGGGGGAGTCTGGGACCAGAGGGCACAGACAGAGCGGATGTGGAGAAGATGTTGCCTATAGTAGGGAATTGTAGGACCAGATGACACAGATAGAGTGTATGTGGAGAGGATGTTTCCGATAGTGGGGGAGACTAGGACCAGAAGACACAGATAGAGTGGATGTGGAGCGGATGTTTCCTATAGTGGAGGAGTCTAGGACCAGAGGACACAGATAGATTGGATTTGGCGAGGATGTTTCCTATAGTGGTGAGTCTAGGACCAGAGGACACAGATAGACTGGATTTAGCGAGGATGTTTCCTATAGTGGGTGAGTCTAGGACCAGAGGACACAGATAGACTGGATATGGAGAGGATGTTTCCTATAGTGGGGGAGTCCAGGTCCAGAGGACACAAATAGATTGGATTTGGCGAGGATGTTTCCTATAGTGGGTGAGTCTAGGACCAGAGGGCACAGATAGAGTGGATGTGGAGAGGATGTTTCCTATAGTGGGAGAGTCCAGGACCAGAGGACACAGATAGATTGGATTTGGCGAGGATGTTTCCTATAGTGGGTGAGTCTAGGACCAGAGGACACAGATAGAGTGGATGTTGAGACGATGTTTCATTTTGTGGGGGAGGCTAGGAACAGAGGACATAGATAAAGTGGATGTGGAGAGGATGTTTCCTACACTGTGGGAGTCTAGGACCAGAGGACACAGATAGAGTGGATGTGGAGAGGATATTTCCTATAGTGGGGAATCTAGGACCAGAGGACACAGATAAAGTGGATGTGGAGAGGATGTTTCCTATAGTGGGGAGTCTAGGACCAGTGGACAAAGATAGAGTGGAGGTGGAGAGGATGTTTCCAAGAGTGGTGGAGTTTAGGAACAGAGGACACAGAGAGAGTGGATGTGGAGAGGATGTTTCATTATAGTGGGGGAGTCCAGGTCTAGAGGGCACAGATAAAGTGGATGTGGAGAGGACGTTTCCTATATTGAGGGAGTCTAGGGCCTGAGGACACCGATAGAGTGGATGTGGAGAGGCTGTTTCCTATAGTGGGGGAGTCTAGAACCAGAGGGAACAGATAGAGTGGATGTGGAGAGGATGTTTCCTATAGTAGGGGAGTCCAGGACCAGAGGGAACAGATAGAGTGGATGTGGATAGGATGTTTCCTATAGTGGGGAGTCTAGGATCAGTGGACAAAGATAGAGTGGAGGTGGAGAGGATGTTTCCAAGACTGGTGGAGTTTAGGAACAGAGGACACAGAGAGAGTGGATGTGGAGAGGATGTTTCGTTATAGTGGGGGAGTCCAGGTCTAGAGGGCAC
Source organism: Hemitrygon akajei (assembly GCF_048418815.1). Lineage (NCBI taxonomy): Eukaryota > Metazoa > Chordata > Chondrichthyes > Myliobatiformes > Dasyatidae > Hemitrygon > Hemitrygon akajei. The sequence continues at coordinate 39,673,409 of NC_133151.1, forward strand.
AGATAAAGTGGATGTGGAGAGGACGTTTCCTATAGTGAGGGAGTCTAGGACCAGAGGACACCGATAGAGTGGATGTGGAGAAGCTGTTTCCTATAGTGGGGAGTCTAGGACCAGACACAGATAGAGTGGATATGGAGAGGAAGTTTCCTATAGTGGGGGAGTCTAGGACCAGAGGGCTAAGATAAAGTGGATGTAGAGAGGATGTTTCCTATAGTGGGAGAGTCTAGGACAAGAAGGCACAGATAGAGTGGATATGGAGAGGATATTGCCTAAAGTGGGTGTCTTGGACCAGAGGACACAGATAGAGTGGATGTCGAGAGGATGTTGTCAATAGTGGGTGAGTCTAGGACAAGAGGACACAGATAGAGTGGATGTGGAGATGAAGTTTCCTATAGTGGGGGAGTCTGGGACCAGAGGGCACAGACAGAGCGGATGTGGAGAAGATGTTGCCTATAGTAGGGAATTGTAGGACCAGATGACACAGATAGAGTGTATGTGGAGAGGATGTTTCCGATAGTGGGGGAGACTAGGACCAGAAGACACAGATAGAGTGGATGTGGAGCGGATGTTTCCTATAGTGGAGGAGTCTAGGACCAGAGGACACAGATAGATTGGATTTGGCGAGGATGTTTCCTATAGTGGTGAGTCTAGGACCAGAGGACACAGATAGACTGGATTTAGCGAGGATGTTTCCTATAGTGGGTGAGTCTAGGACCGAGGACACAGATAGACTGGATATGGAGAGGATGTTTCCTATAGTGGGGGAGTCCAGGTCCAGAGGACACAAATAGATTGGATTTGGCGAGGATGTTTCCTATAGTGGGTGAGTCTAGGACCAGAGGGCACAGATAGAGTGGATGTGGAGAGGATGTTTCCTATAGTGGGAGAGTCCAGGACCAGAGGACACAGATAGATTGGATTTGGCGAAGATGTTTCCTATAGTGGGTGAGTCTAGGACCAGAGGACACAGATAGACTGGATGTGGAGAGGATGTTTCCTATAGTGGGGGAGTCTGGGACCAGACGGCACAGACAGAGCGGATGTGGAGAAGATGTTGCCTATAGTAGGGAATTGTAGGACCAGATGACACAGATAGAGTGTATGTGGAGAGGATGTTTCCGATAGTGGGGGAGACTAGGACCAGAAGACACAGATAGAGTGGATGTGGAGCGGATGTTTCCTATAGTGGAGGAGTCTTGGACCAGAGGACACAGATAGATTCGATTTGGCGAGGATGTTTCCTATAGTGGGTGAGTCTAGGACCAGAGGACACAGATAGACTGGATTTAGCGAGGATGTTTCCTATAGTGGGTGAGTCTAGGACCAGAGGACACAGATAGACTGGATATGGAGAGGATGTTTCCTATAGTGGGGGAGTCCAGGTCCAGAGGACACAAATAGATTGGATTTGGCGAGGATGTTTCCTATAGTGGGTGAGTCTAGGACCAGAGGGCACAGATAGAGTGGATGTGGAGAGGATGTTTCCTATAGTGGGAGAGTCCAGGACCAGAGGACACAGATAGATTGGATTTGGCGAGGATGTTTCCTATAGTGGGTGAGTCTAGGACCAGAGGACACAGATAGAGTGGATGTTGAGACGATGTTTCATTTTGTGGGGGAGGCTAGGAACAGAGGACATAGATAAAGTGGATGTGGAGAGGATGTTTCCTACACTGTGGGAGTCTAGGACCAGAGGACACAGATAAAGTGGATGTGGAGAGGATGTTTCCTATAGTGGGGAGTCTAGGACCAGTGGACAAAGATAGAGTGGAGGTGGAGAGGATGTTTCCAAGAGTGGTGGAGTTTAGGAACAGAGGACACAGAGAGAGTGGATGTGGAGAGGATGTTTCATTATAGTGGGGGAGTCCAGGTCTAGAGGGCACAGATAAAGTGGATGTGGAGAGGACGTTTCCTATATTGAGGGAGTCTAGGGCCTGAGGACACCGATAGAGTGGATGTGGAGAGGCTGTTTCCTATAGTGGGGGAGTCTAGAACCAGAGGGAACAGATAGAGTGGATGTGGAGAGGATCTTTCCTATAGTAGGGGAGTCCAGGACCAGAGGGAACAGATAGAGTGGATGTGGATAGGATGTTTCCTATAGTGGGGATTCTAGGATCAGTGGACAAAGATAGAGTGGAGGTGGAGAGGATGTTTCCAAGACTGGTGGAGTTTAGGAACAGAGGACACAGAGAGAGTGGATGTGGAGAGGATGTTTCGTTATAGTGGGGGAGTCCAGGTCTAGAGGGCACAGATAAAGTGGATGTGGAGAGGACGTTTCCTATAGTGAGGGAGTCTAGGACCAGAGGACACCGATAGAGTGGATGTGGAGAAGCTGTTTCCTATAGTGGGGAGTCTAGGACCAGACACAGATAGAGTGGATATGGAGAGGAAGTTTCCTATAGTGGGGGAGTCTAGGACCAGACACAGATAGAGTGGATGTGGAGAGGCTGTTTCCTATAGTGGGGGAGTCTAGGAGCTGTGGACACAGATAGAGTATATAGAGTGCATGTGGAGAGGATGTTTCCTATAGTGGGGGATTCTAGGACCAGAGGAAACAGATAGAGTGGATGTGGAGAGGATGTTTCCTATATTAGGGGAGTCCAGGACCAGAGGGAACAGATAGAGTGCATGTGGAGAGGATGTTGTCTATAGTGGGGGAGTCTAGGACAAGAGGACACAGACAGAGTGGATGTGGAGAGGATGTTGCCTATAATGGGGGATTCTAGGACCAGAGGACACAGATAGAGTGGATGTGGAGAGGAAGTTTCCTACAGTGAGGCAGTCTGGGACCAGAGGACACAGATAGATTGGATGTAGAGTGGATGTTTCCTATAATGCGGGAGTCTAGGACCAGAGGACACAGATAGACTGGATGTGGAGAGGATGTTTCCTATAGTGGGGGAGTCCAGGAGGAGAGGACACAGATAGAGTGCATTTGGCGAGGATGTTTCCTATAGTAGGGGATTGTAGGACCAGAGGGCACAGATAGAGTGGATGTGGAGAGGATGTTTCCTATAGTGGGCGAGTCTGGGACCAGAGGACACAGATAGAGTGGATCTGGAGAGGATGTTCCCTATAGTGGGGGAGACTAGGACAGAGGACACAGATAAGGTGGATATGGAGAGGATGTTTCCTATAGTGGGGGAGTGTAGGACCAGAGGACACCGATAGAGTGGATGTGGAGTGGATGTTTCCTATCGTGGGGGAGTCTAGGATCAGACGACACATATAGAGTGGATGTGGAGAAGATGTTTCCTATAGTGGGGGAGTCCAGGACCAGAAGACACATCTAGAGTGGATGTGCAGAGGATGTTTCCTATAGTGGGGGAGTCCAGGACCAGAGGACACAGATAGAGTGGATTGGGTGAGGATGTTTCCTATAATAGGGGATTGTAGGACCAGAGGGCACAGACATAGTGGATGTGGAGAGGATGTTTCCTGTAGTGGGGGAGTCTGGGACCAGAGGGCACAGACAGAGCGGATGTGGAGAGGATGTTTCCTATAGTGGGGGAGTCTAGGACCAGAGGGCACAGATAGAGTGGATGTGCAGCGGATGTTTCCTATAGTGGGAGAGTCCAGGACCAGAGGACACAGATAGAGTGGATTTGGCGAGGATGTTTCCTATAGTAGGGGATTGTAGATAGATAGATAGATAGATAGATAGATAGATAGATACTTTATTCATCCCCATGGGGAAATTCAACTTTTTTCCAATGTCCCATACACTTGTTGTAGCAAAACTAATTACATACAATACTTAACTCAGTAAAAAAATATGATATGCATCTAAATCACTATCTCAAAAAGCATTAATAATAGCTTTTAAAAAGTTCTTAAGTCCTGGCGGTAGAATTGTAAAGCCTAATGGCATTGGGGAGTATTGACCTCTTCATCCTGTCTGAGGAGCATTGCATCGATAGAAACCTGTCGCTGAAACTGCTTCTCTGTCTCTGGATGGTGCTATGTAGAGGATGTTCAGAGTTTTCCATAATTGACCGTAGCCTACTCAGCGCCCTTCGCTCAGCTACCGATGTTAAACTCTCCAGTACTTTGCCCACGACAGAGCCCGCCTTCCTTACCAGCTTATTAAGACGTGAGGCGTCCCTCTTCTTAATGCTTCCTCCCCAACACGCCACCACAAAGAAGAGGGCGCTCTCCACAACTGACCTATAGAACATCTTCAGCATCTCACTACAGACATTGAATGACGCCAACCTTCTAAGGAAGTACAGTCGACTCTGTGCCTTCCTGCACAAGGCATCTGTGTTGGCAGTCCAGTCTAGCTTCTCGTCTAACTGTACTCCCAGATACTTGTAGGTCTTAACCTGCTCCACACATTCTCCATTAATGATCACTGGCTCCATATGAGGCCTAGATCTCCTAAAATCCACCACCATCTCCTTGGTCTTTGTGATATTGAGACGCAGGTAGTTTGAGTTGCACCATATCACAAAGTCCTGTATCAGTTTCCTATACTCCTCCTCCTGTCCATTCCTGACACACCCCACTATGGCCGTGTCATCAGCGAACTACTGCACATGGCAGGACTCCGAGTTATATTGGAAGTCTGATGTGTACAGGGTGAACAGGACCGGAGAGAGTACGGTTCCCTGCGGCGCTCCTGTGCTGCTGACCACCGTGTCAGACCTACAGTCTCCCAACCGCACATACTGAGGTCTATCTGTCAAGTAGTCCACTATCCAATCCACACTGTGAGAGCTCTGGTGAGAGCACCAGAGGGCACAGACAGAGCGAATGTGGAGAGGATGTTGCCAATAGTGGGGAATCTAGGACCAGAGGACACAGATAGAGTGAATGCGGACAGGATGTTCCCTGTAGTGGGGGAGTCTAGGACCACAGGGCACAGATAGAGTGGATGTGGAGAGGATGTTTCCTAAACTGGGGGAGTCTGGGGCCACAGGACATGGTTACAGTGGATGTGGAGAGGATGTTCCCTGTAGTGGGGGTGTCTAGGACCAGAGAACAAAGATAGAGTGGATGTGGAGAGGATGTTTCCTATCGTGGGGGAGTCTAGGTTCAGACGACACAGATAGAGTGGATGTGGAGAGGATGTTTCCTATAGTGGGGGAGTCCAGGACCAGAGGACACAAATACAATGGATATGGAGAGGATGTTTCCTATAGAGGGGAATCTAGGACCAACGGACACAGATAGAGTGGATGTGGAGAGGATGTTTCCTATACTGGGGGAGTCTAGGGCCAGAGGACACAGTTAGAGTGGATGTGGAGAGGATGTTCCCTGTAGTGGGGGAGTCTAGGACCAGAGGACACAGATAGAGTGGATGTGGAGAGGATGTTTCCTATAGTCGGGGAGTCTAGGACCAGAGGGCACAAATAGAGTGGATGTGGAGAGGATGTTTCCTATAGTGGGGGACTCTAGGACCAGAGTACACTGATATAGTGGATGTGGAGAGGATGTTGCCTATAGTGTGGGAGTCTGGGACCAGAGGACACAGACAGAGTCGATGTGGAGAAGGTGTTTCCTATAGTGGGGGAGTCCAGGACCAGAGGACACAGATATAGTGGATGTGGAGAGTATGTTTCCTATACTGGGGGAGTCTAGGGCCAGAGGACACAGATAGAGTGGATGTGGAAAGGATGTTTCCTGTAGTGGGGGAGTCTAGGACCAGAGGACACAGATAGAGTGGATGTGGAGAGGATATTGACGATAGTGGGGGAGTCTAGGACCAGAGGACACAGATAGAGTGGATGTGGAGAGGATATTGACGATAGTGGGGGAGTCTAGGTCCAGAGGACACAGATAGAGTGGATGTGGAGAGGATATTGACGATAGTGGGGGAGTCTAGGACCAGAGGGCACAAACAGAGCGGATGTGGAGAGGATGTTTCCTATAGTGGGGGAGTCTAGGACAAGAGGACACAGATAGAGTGGATGTGGAGAGGATGTTTCCTATAGTGGGGGAGTCCAGGACCAGAAGACACATCTAGAGTGGATGTGCAGAGGATGTTTCCTATAGTGGGGGAGTCCTGGACCAGAGGACACAGATAGAGTGGATTGGGTGAGGATGTTTCCTATAGTAGGGGATTGTAGGACCAGAGGACACAGATAGAGTGGATGTGGAGAGGATGTTTCCTATAGTGGGAGAGTCCAGGACCAGAGGACACAGATAGATTGGATTTGGCGAGGATGTTTCCTATAGTGGTGGAGTCCAGGTCCAGAGGACACAGATAGAGTGGATTTGGCGAGGATGTTTCCTATAGTAGGGGATTGTAGATAGATAGATAGATAGATAGATACTTTATTCATCCCCATGGGGAAATTCAACTTTTTCCAATGTCCCATACACTTGTTGTAGCAAAACTAATTACATACAATACTTAACTCAGTAAAAAAATATGATATGCATCTAAATCACTATCTCAAAAAGCATTATTAATAGCTTTTAAAAAGTTCTTAAGTCCTGGCGGTAGAATTGTAAAGCCTAATGGCATTGGGGAGTATTGACCTATAGTGGGACAGATCTGCATCCTGTCTGAGGAGCATTGCATCGATAGTAACCTGTCGCTGAAACTGCTTCTCTGTCTCTGGATGGTGCTATGTAGAGGATGTTCAGAGTTTTCCATAATTGACCGTAGCCTACTCAGCGCCCTTCGCTCAGCTACCAATGTTAAACTCTCCAGTACTTTGCCCACGACAGAGCCCGCCTTCCTTACCAGCTTATTAAGACGTGAGGCGTCCCTCTTCTTAATGCTTCCTCCCCAACACGCCACCACAAAGAAGAGGGCGCTCTCCACAACTGACCTATAGAACATCTTCAGCATCTCACTACAGACATTGAATGACGCCAACCTTCTAAGGAAGTACAGTCGACTCTGTGCCTTCCTGCACAAGGCATCTGTGTTGGCAGTCCAGTCTAGCTTCTCGTCTAACTGCACTCCCAGATACTTGTAGGTCTTAACCTGCTCCACACATTCTCCATTAATGATCACTGCCTCCATATGAGGCCTAGATCTCCTAAAGTCCACCACCATCTCCTTGGTCTTGGTGATATTGAGACGCAGGTTGTTTGAGTTGCACCATATCACAAAGTCCTGTATCAGTTTCCTATACTCCTCCTCCTGTCCATTCCTGACACACCCCACTATGGCCGTGTCATCAGCGAACTACTGCACATGGCAGGACTCCGAGTTATATTGGAAGTCTGATGTGTACAGGGTGAACTGGATCGGAGAGAGTACGGTTCCCAGCGGCGCTCCTGTGCTGCTGACCACCGTGTCAAACCTACAGTCTCCCAACCGCACATACTGAGGTCTATCTGTCAAGTAGTCCACTATCCAATCCACACTGTGAGAGCTCTGGTGAGAGCACCAGAGGGCACAGACAGAGCGAATGTGGAGAGGATGTTGCCAATAGTGGGGGGGTCTCTGGGACCAGAGGGCACAGATAGAGTGGATGTGGAGAGGATGTTGCCAATAGTGGGTAATCTAGGACCAGAGGACACAGATAGAGTGAATGCGGAGAGGATGTTCCCTATAGTGGGGGAGTCTAGGACTAGAGGGCACAGATAGAGTGGATGTGGAGAGGATGTTTCCTAAACTGGGGGAGTCTGGGGCCACAGGACATGTTTAGAGTGGATGTGGAGAGGATGTTCCATGTAGTGGGGGAGTCTAGGACCAGAGAACAAAGATAGAGTGGATGTGGAGAAGATGTTTCCTATAGTGGGGGAGTCCAGGACCAGAGGGCACAGATACAGTGGATGTGGAGAGGATGTTTCCTATAGTCATGGAGTCTAGGAACAGAGGAAACAGACAGAGTCGATGTGGAGAAGGTGTTTCCTATAGTGGGGGAGTCCAGGACCAGAGGACACAGATATAGTGGATGTGGAGAGTATGTTTCCTATAGTGGGGGAGTCTAGGGCCAGAGGACACAGTTAGAGTGGATGTGGAGAGAATGTTCCCTGTAGTGGGGGAGTCTAGGACCAGAGGACACAGATAGAGTGGATGTGGAGAGGATGTTTCCTATAGTGGGGGAGTCTAGGATCAGACGACACAGATAGAGTGGATGTGGAGAGGATGTTTCCTATAGTGGGGGAGTCCAGGACCAGAGGACACATATACAGTGGATGTGGAGAGGATGTTTCCTATAGAGGGGAATCTAGGACCAACGGACACAGATAGAGTGGATGTGGAGAGGATGTTTCCTATACTGGGGGAGTCTAGGGCCAGAGGACACAGATAGAGTGGATGTGGAGAGGATGTTTCCTATAGTCGGGGAGTCTAGGACCAGAGGGCATAAATAGAGTGGATGTGGAGAGGATGTTTCCTATAGTGGGGGACTCTAGGACCAGAGTACACTGATATAGTGGATGTGGAGAGGATGTTGCCTATAGTGGGGGAGTCTAGGACCTGAGGACACTGATATAGTGGATGTGGAGAGGATGTTGCCTATAGTGGGGGAGTCTAGGAACAGAGGAAACAGACAGAGTCGATGTGGAGAAGGTGTTTCCTATAGTGGGGGAGTCCAGGACCAGAGGACACAGATATAGTGGATGTGGAGAGTATGTTTCCTATAGTGGGGGAGTCTAGGGCCAGAGGACACGGTTAGAGTGGATGTGGAGAGAATGTTCCCTGTAGTGGGGGAGTCTAGGACCAGAGGACACAGATAGAGTGGATGTGGAGAGGATATTGACGATAGTGGGGGAGTCTAGGACCAGAGGGCACAGACAGAGCGGATGTGGAGAGGATGTTGCCTATAGTAGGGGATTGTAGGACCAGAGGGCACAGATAGAGTGGATGTGCAGCGGATGTTTCCTATAGTGGGAGAGTCCAGGACCAGAGGACACAGATAGATTGGATTTGGCGAGGATGTTTCCTATAGTGGTGGAGTCCAGGTCCAGAGGACACAGATAGAGAGGATTTGGCGAGGATGTTTCCTATAGTAGGGGATTGTAGATAGATAGATAGATAGATAGATAGATACTTTATTCATCCCCATGGGGAAATTCAACTTTTTTCCAATGTCCCATACACTTGTTGTAGCAAAACTAATTACATACAATACTTAACTCAGTAAAAAATATGATATGCATCTAAATCACTATCTCAAAAAGCATTAATAATAGCTTTTAAAAAGTTCTTAAGTCCTGGCGGTAGAATTGTAAAGCCTAATGGCATTGGGGAGTATTGACCTCTTCATCCTGTCTGAGGAGCATTGCATCGATAGTAACCTGTCGCTGAAACTGCTTCTCTGTCTCTGGATGGTGCTATGTAGAGGATGTTCAGAGTTTTCCATAATTGACCGTAGCCTACTCAGCGCCCTTCGCTCAGCTACCAATGTTAAACTCTCCAGTACTTTGCCCACGACAGAGCCCGCCTTCCTTACCAGCTTATTAAGACGTGAGGCATCCCTCTTCTTAATGCTTCCTCCCCAACACGCCACCACAAAGAAGAGGGCGCTCTCCATAACTGACCTATAGAACATCTTCAGCATCTCACTACAGGCATTGAATGACGCCAACCTTCTAAGGAAGTACAGTCGACTCTGTGCCTTCCTGCACAAGGCATCTGTGTTGGCAGTCCAGTCTAGCTTCTCGTCTAACTGTACTCCCAGATACTTGTAGGTCTTAACCTGCTCCACACATTCTCCATTAATGATCACTGGCTCCATATGAGGCCTAGATCTCCTAAAGTCCACCACCATCTCCTTGGTCTTGGTGATATTGAGACGCAGGTAGTTTGAGTTGCACCATATCGCAAAGTCCTGTATCAGTTTCCTATACTCCTCCTCCTGTCCATTCCTGACACACCCCACTATGGCCGTGTCATCAGCGAACTACTGCACATGGCAGGACTCCGAGTTATATTGGAAGTCTGATGTGTACAGGGTGAACAGGACCGGAGAGAGTACGGTTCCCTGCGGCGCTCCTGTGCTGCTGACCACCGTGTCAGACCTACAGTCTCCCAACCGCACATACTGAGGTCTATCTGTCAAGTAGTCCACTATCCAATCCACACTGTGAGAGCTCTGGTGAGAGCACCAGAGGGCACAGACAGAGCGAATGCGGAGAGGATGTTCCCTGTAGTGGGGGAGTCTAGGACCAGAGAACACAGATAGAGTGGATGTGGAGAGGATGTTTCCTATAGTGGGGGAGTCCAGGACCAGAGGACACATATACAGTGGATGTGGAGAGGATGTTTCCTATAGAGGGGAATCTAGGACCAACGGACACAGATAGAGTGGATGTGGAGAGGATGTTTCCTATACTGGGGGAGTCTAGGGCCAGAGGACACAGTTAGAGTGGATGTGGAGAGGATGTTCCCTGTAGTGGGGGAGTCTAGGACCAGAGGACACAGATAGAGTGGATGTGGAGAGGATGTTTCCTATAGTCGGGGCGTCTAGGACCAGAGGGCACAAATAGAGTGGATGTGGAGAGGATGTTTCCTATAGTGGGGGAGTCTAGGACCAGAGTACACTGATATAGTGGATGTGGAGAGGATGTTGCCTATAGTGGGGGAGTCTAGGACCTGAGGACACATATAGAGTAGATAGAATGCATGTCGAGAGGATGTTTCCTATAGTCATGGAGTCTAGGAACAGAGGAAACAGACAGAGTCGATGTGGAGAAGGTGTTTCCTATAGTGGGGGAGTCCAGGACCAGAGGACACAAATATAGTGGATGTGGAGAATATGTTTCCTATACTGGGGGAGTCTAGGGCCAGAGGACACGGTTAGAGTGGATGTGGAGAGAATGTTCCCTGTAGTGGGGGAGTCTAGGACCAGAGGACACAGATAGAGTGGATGTGGAAAGGATGTCTCCTATAGTGGGGGAGTCTCGGACAAGAGGACAGATAGAGTGGATGTGGAGAGGATGTTTCCTATAGTGGTGAGTCTCGGACCTGAGGACACAGATAGAGTGGATGTGGAGAGGATATTGACGATAGTGGGGGAGTCTAGGACCAGAGGACACAGATAGAGTGGATGTGGAGAGGATATTGACGATAGTGGGGGAGTCTAGGACCAGAGGACACAGATAGAGTGGATGTGGAGAGGATATTGACGATAGTGGGGGAGTCTAGGACCAGAGGACACAGATAGAGTGGATGTGGAGAAGATGTTTCCTGTAGTGGGGGAGTCTAGGACCAGAGGACACAGATAGAGTGGATGTGGAGAGGATATTGATGATAGTGGGGGAGTCTAGGACCAGAGTACACAGATAGACTCGATGTGGAGAGGATGTTTCCTATAGTGGGGGAGTCCAAGACGAGAGGACACAGATAGAGTGCATTTGGCGAGGATGTTTCCTATAGTAGGGGATTGTAGGACCAGAGGGCACAGATAGAGTGGATGTGGAGAGGATGTTTCCTATCGTGGGGGAGTCTAGGATCGGACGACACATATAGAGTGGATGTGGAGAGGATGTTTCCTATAGTGGGGGAGTCCAGGACCAGAAGACACATCTAGAGTGGATGTGGGGAGGATGTTTCCTGTAGTGGGGAGTCTAGGACCAGAGGACACAGATAGAGTGGATTGAGTGAGGATGTTTCCTATAATAGGGGATTTTAGGACCTGAGGGCACAGACAGAGTGGATGTGGAGAGGATGTTTCCTATAGTGGGAGAGTCCAGGACCAGAAGACAGAGATAGATTGGATTTGGCGAGGATGTTTCCTATAGTGGGGGAGTCCAGGTCCAGAGGACACAGATAGAGTGGATTTGGCGAGGATGTTTCCTATAGTGGGGGAGTCCAGGTCCAGAGGACACAGATAGAGTGGATTTGGTGAGGATGTTTCCTATAGTAGGGGATTGTAGCACCAGAGGGCACAGACAGAGCGAATATGGAGAGGATGTTGCCAATAGTGGGGGGGGTCTCTGGCACCAGAGGGCACAGATGGAGTGGATGAGGAGAGGATGTTTCCTATAGTGGGAGAGTCCAGGACCAGAGGACACAGATAGATTGGATTTGGCGAGGATGTTTCCTATAGTGGTGGAGTCCAGGTCCAGAGGACACAGATAGAGAGGATTTGGCGAGGATGTTTCCTATAGTAGGGGATTGTAGATAGATAGATAGATAGATAGATACTTTATTCATCCCCATGGGGAAATTCAACTTTTTTCCAATGTCCCATACACTTGTTGTAGCAAAACTAATTACATACAATACTTAACTCAGTAAAAAATATGATATGCATCTAAATCACTATCTCAAAAAGCATTAATAATAGCTTTTAAAAAGTTCTTAAGTCCTGGCGGTAGAATTGTAAAGCCTAATGGCATTGGGGAGTATTGACCTCTTCATCCTGTCTGAGGAGCATTGCATCGATAGTAACCTGTCGCTGAAACTGCTTCTCTGTCTCTGGATGGTGCTATGTAGAGGATGTTCAGAGTTTTCCATAATTGACCGTAGCCTACTCAGCGCCCTTCGCTCAGCTACCAATGTTAAACTCTCCAGTACTTTGCCCACGACAGAGCCCGCCTTCCTTACCAGCTTATTAAGACGTGAGGCGTCCCTCTTCTTAATGCTTCCTCCCCAACACGCCACCACAAAGAAGAGGGCGCTCTCCACAACTGACCTATAGAACATCTTCAGCATCTCACTACAGACATTGAATGACGCCAACCTTCTAAGGAAGTACAGTCGACTCTGTGCCTTCCTGCACAAGGCATCTGTGTTGGCAGTCCAGTCTAGCTTCTCGTCTAACTGTACTCCCAGATACTTGTAGGTCTTAACCTGCTCCACACATTCTCCATTAATGATCACTGGCTCCATATGAGGCCTAGATCTCCTAAAGTCCACCACCATCTCCTGGGTCTTGGCGATATTGAGACGCAGGTAGTTTGAGTTGCACCATATCACAAAGTCCTGTATCAGTTTCCTATACTCCTCCTCCTGTCCATTCCTGACACACCCCACTATGGCCGTGTCATCAGCGAACTACTGCACATGGCAGGACTCCGAGTTATATTGGAAGTCTGATGTGTACAGGGTGAACTGGATCGGAGAGAGTACGGTTCCCTGCGGCGCTCCTGTGCTGCTGACCACCGTTTCAGACCTACAGTCTCCCAACCGCACATACTGAGGTCTATCTGTCAAGTAGTCCACTATCCAATCCACACTGTGAGAGCTCTGGTGAGAGCACCAGAGGGCACAGACAGAGCGAATGCGGAGAGGATGTTCCCTGTAGTGGGGGAGTCTAGGACCAGAGAACACAGATAGAGTGGATGTGGAGAGGATGTTTCCTATAGTGGGGGAGTCCAGGACCAGAGGACACATATACAGTGGATGTGGAGAGGATGTTTCCTATAGAGGGGAATCTAGGACCAACGGACACAGATAGAGTGGATGTGGAGAGGATGTTTCCTATACTGGGGGAGTCTAGGGCCAGAGGACACAGTTAGAGTGGATGTGGAGAGGATGTTCCCTGTAGTGGGGGAGTCTAGGACCAGAGGACACAGATAGAGTGGATGTGGAGAGGATGTTTCCTATAGTCGGGGCGTCTAGGACCAGAGGGCACAAATAGAGTGGATGTGGAGAGGATGTTTCCTATAGTGGGGGAGTCTAGGACCAGAGTACACTGATATAGTGGATGTGGAGAGGATGTTGCCTATAGTGGGGGAGTCTAGGACCTGAGGACACATATAGAGTAGATAGAATGCATGTCGAGAGGATGTTTCCTATAGTCATGGAGTCTAGGAACAGAGGAAACAGACAGAGTCGATGTGGAGAAGGTGTTTCCTATAGTGGGGGAGTCCAGGACCAGAGGACACAAATATAGTGGATGTGGAGAATATGTTTCCTATACTGGGGGAGTCTAGGGCCAGAGGACACGGTTAGAGTGGATGTGGAGAGAATGTTCCCTGTAGTGGGGGAGTCTAGGACCAGAGGACACAGATAGAGTGGATGTGGAAAGGATGTCTCCTATAGTGGGGGAGTCTCGGACAAGAGGACAGATAGAGTGGATGTGGAGAGGATGTTTCCTATAGTGGTGAGTCTCGGACCTGAGGACACAGATAGAGTGGATGTGGAGAGGATATTGACGATAGTGGGGGAGTCTAGGACCAGAGGACACAGATAGAGTGGATGTGGAGAGGATATTGACGATAGTGGGGGAGTATAGGACCAGAGGACACAGATAGAGTGGATGTGGAGAGGATATTGACGATAGTGGGGGAGTCTAGGACCAGAGGACACAGATAGAGTGGATGTGGAGAAGATGTTTCCTGTAGTGGGGGAGTCTAGGACCAGAGGACACAGATAGAGTGGATGTGGAGAGGATATTGATGATAGTGGGGGAGTCTAGGACCAGAGTACACAGATAGACTCGATGTGGAGAGGATGTTTCCTATAGTGGGGGAGTCCAAGACGAGAGGACACAGATAGAGTGCATTTGGCGAGGATGTTTCCTATAGTAGGGGATTGTAGGACCAGAGGGCACAGATAGAGTGGATGTGGAGAGGATGTTTCCTATCGTGGGGGAGTCTAGGATCGGACGACACATATAGAGTGGATATGGAGAGGATGTTTCCTATAGTGGGGGAGTCCAGGACCAGAAGACACATCTAGAGTGGATGTGGGGAGGATGTTTCCTGTAGTGGGGAGTCTAGGACCAGAGGACACAGATAGAGTGGATTGAGTGAGGATGTTTCCTATAATAGGGGATTTTAGGACCTGAGGGCACAGACAGAGTGGATGTGGAGAGGATGTTTCCTATAGTGGGAGAGTCCAGGACCAGAAGACAGAGATAGATTGGATTTGGCGAGGATGTTTCCTATAGTGGGGGAGTCCAGGTCCAGAGGACACAGATAGAGTGGATTTGGCGAGGATGTTTCCTATAGTGGGGGAGTCCAGGTCCAGAGGACACAGATAGAGTGGATTTGGTGAGGATGTTTCCTATAGTAGGGGATTGTAGCACCAGAGGGCACAGACAGAGCGAATATGGAGAGGATGTTGCCAATAGTGGGGGGGGTCTCTGGCACCAGAGGGCACAGATGGAGTGGATGAGGAGAGGATGTTTCCTATAGTGGGAGAGTCCAGGACCAGAGGACACAGATAGATTGGATTTGGCGAGGATGTTTCCTATAGTGGTGGAGTCCAGGTCCAGAGGACACAGATAGAGAGGATTTGGCGAGGATGTTTCCTATAGTAGGGGATTGTAGATAGATAGATAGATAGATAGATAGATACTTTATTCATCCCCATGGGGAAATTCAACTTTTTTCCAATGTCCCATACACTTGTTGTAGCAAAACTAATTACATACAATACTTAACTCAGTAAAAAATATGATATGCATCTAAATCACTATCTCAAAAAGCATTAATAATAGCTTTTAAAAAGTTCTTAAGTCCTGGCGGTAGAATTGTAAAGCCTAATGGCATTGGGGAGTATTGACCTCTTCATCCTGTCTGAGGAGCATTGCATCGATAGTAACCTGTCGCTGAAACTGCTTCTCTGTCTCTGGATGGTGCTATGTAGAGGATGTTCAGAGTTTTCCATAATTGACCGTAGCCTACTCAGCGCCCTTCGCTCAGCTACCAATGTTAAACTCTCCAGTACTTTGCCCACGACAGAGCCCGCCTTCCTTACCAGCTTATTAAGACGTGAGGCGTCCCTCTTCTTAATGCTTCCTCCCCAACACGCCACCACAAAGAAGAGGGCGCTCTCCACAACTGACCTATAGAACATCTTCAGCATCTCACTACAGACATTGAATGACGCCAACCTTCTAAGGAAGTACAGTCGACTCTGTGCCTTCCTGCACAAGGCATCTGTGTTGGCAGTCCAGTCTAGCTTCTCGTCTAACTGTACTCCCAGATACTTGTAGGTCTTAACCTGCTCCACACATTCTCCATTAATGATCACTGGCTCCATATGAGGCCTAGATCTCCTAGGTCTTGGGTGATCTCCTGGGTCATCCTGGAGATGACCATCTCCTGGGTCTTGGTGATATTGAGACGCAGGTAGTTTGAGTTGCACCATATCACAAAGTCCTGTATCAGTTTCCTATACTCCTCCTCCTGTCCATTCCTGACACACCCCACTATGGCCGTGTCATCAGCGAACTACTGCACATGGCAGGACTCCGAGTTATACTGGAAGTCTGATGTGTACAGGGTGAACTGGATCGGAGAGAGTACGGTTCCCTGCGGCGCTCCTGTGCTGCTGACCACCGTGTCAGACCTACAGTCTCCCAACCGCACATACTGAGGTCTATCTGTCAAGTAGTCCACTATCCAATCCACACTGTGAGAGCTCTGGTGAGAGCACCAGAGGGCACAGACAGAGCGAATGCGGAGAGGATGTTCCCTGTAGTGGGGGAGTCTAGGACCAGAGAACAAAGATAGAGTGGATGTGGAGAGGATGTTTCCTATAGTGGGGGAGTCCAGGACCAGAGGGCACAGATACAGTGGATGTGGAGAGGATGTTTCCTAAACTGGGGGAGTCTGGGGCCACAGGACATGGTTAGAGTGGATGTGGAGAGGATGTTCCCTGTAGTGGGGGAGTCTAGGACCAGAGAACAAAGATAAAGTGGATGTGGAGAGGATGTTTCCTATCGTGGGGGACTCTAGGATCAGACGACACAGATAGACTGGATGTGGAGAGGATGTTTCCTATAGTGGGGGAGTCCAGGACCAGAGGACACATATACAGTGGATGTGGAGAGGATGTTTCCTATAGAGGGGAATCTAGGACCAACGGACACAGATAGAGTGGATGTGGAGAGGATGTTTCCTATACTGGGGGAGTCTCGGGCCAGAGGACACAGATAGAGTGGATGTGGAGAGGATGTTTCCTATAGTCGGGGAGTCTAGGACCAGAGGGCACAAATAGAGTGGATGTGGAGAGGATGTTTCCTATAGTGGGGGACTCTAGGACCAGAGTACACTGATATAGTGGATGTGGAGAGGATGTTGCCTATAGTGGGGGAGTCTAGGACCTGAGGACACATATAGAATAGATAGAATGCATGTGGAGAGGATGTTTCCTATAGTCATGGAGTCTAGGAACAGAGGAAATAGACAGAGTCGATGTGGAGAAGGTGTTTCCTATAGTGGGGGAGTCCAGGACCAGAGGACACAGATATAGTGGATGTGGAGAGTATGTTTCCTATAGTGGGGGAGTCTAGGGCCAGAGGACACGGTTAGAGTGGATGTGGAGAGAATGTTCCCTGTAGTGGGGGAGTCTAGGACCAGAGGACACAGATAGAGTGGATGTGGAGAGGATGTTTCCTATAGTGGGGGAGTCTAGGAACAGAGGACACAGTTAGAGTGGATGTGAGCAGGATGTTCCCTGTAGTGGGGGAGTCTAGGACCAGAGGACACAGATAGAGTGGATCTGGAGAGGATGTTTCCTATAGAGGGGAATCTAGGACCAACGGACACAGATAGAGTGGATGTGGAGAGGATGTTTCCTATAGTGGGGGAGTCTAGGACCAGAGGGCACAGATAGAGTGGATGTGCAGCGGATGTTTCCTATAGTGGGAGAGTCCAGGACCAGAGGACACAGATAGATTGGATTTGGCGAGGATGTTTCCTATAGTGGTGGAGTCCAGGTCCAGAGGACACAGATAGAGAGGATTTGGCGAGGATGTTTCCTATAGTAGGGGATTGTAGATAGATAGATAGATAGATAGATACTTTATTCATCCCCATGGGGAAATTCAACTTTTTTCCAATGTCCCATACACTTGTTGTAGCAAAACTAATTACATACAATACTTAACTCAGTAAAAAATATGATATGCATCTAAATCACTATCTCAAAAAGCATTAATAATAGCTTTTAAAAAGTTCTTAAGTCCTGGCGGTAGAATTGTAAAGCCTAATGGCATTGGGGAGTATTGACCTCTTCATCCTGTCTGAGGAGCATTGCATCGATAGTAACCTGTCGCTGAAACTGCTTCTCTGTCTCTGGATGGTGCTATGTAGAGGATGTTCAGAGTTTTCCATAATTGACCGTAGCCTACTCAGCGCCCTTCGCTCAGCTACCAATGTTAAACTCTCCAGTACTTTGCCCACGACAGAGCCCGCCTTCCTTACCAGCTTATTAAGACGTGAGGCGTCCCTCTTCTTAATGCTTCCTCCCCAACACGCCACCACAAAGAAGAGGGCGCTCTCCACAACTGACCTATAGAACATCTTCAGCATCTCACTACAGACATTGAATGACGCCAACCTTCTAAGGAAGTACAGTCGACTCTGTGCCTTCCTGCACAAGGCATCTGTGTTGGCAGTCCAGTCTAGCTTCTCGTCTAACTGTACTCCCAGATACTTGTAGGTCTTAACCTGCTCCACACATTCTCCATTAATGATCACTGGCTCCATATGAGGCCTAGATCTCCTAAAGTCCACCACTATCTCCTTGGTCTTGGTGATATTGAGACGCAGGTAGTTTGAGTTGCACCATATCACAAAGTCCTGTATCAGTTTCCTATACTCCTCCTCCTGTCCATTCCTGACACACCCCACTATGGCCGTGTCATCAGCGAACTACTGCACATGGCAGGACTCCGAGTTATATTGGAAGTCTGATGTGTACAGGGTGAACAGGACCGGAGAGAGTACGGTTCCCTGCGGCGCCCCTGTGCTGCTGACCACCGTGTCAGACCTACAGTCTCCCAACCGCACATACTGAGGTCTATCTGTCAAGTAGTCCACAATCCATTCCACACTGTGAGAGCTCTGGTGAGAGCACCAGAGGGCACAGACAGAGCGAATGCGGAGAGGATGTTCCCTGTAGTGGCGGAGTCTAGGACCAGAGAACAAAGATAGAGTGGATGTGGAGAGGATGTTTCCTATAGTGGGGGATTCCAGGACCAGAGGACACATATACAGTGGATGTGGAGAGGATGTTTCCTATAGAGGGGAATCTAGGACCAACGGACACAGATAGAGTGGATGTGGAGAGGATGTTTCCTATACTGGGGGAGTCTAGGACCAGAGGACACAGATAGAGTGGATGTGGAGAGGATGTTTCCTATAGTCGGGGCGTCTAGGACCAGAGGGCACAAATAGAGTGGATGTGGAGAGGATGTTTCCTATAGTGGGGGAGTCTAGGACCAGAGTACACTGATATAGTGGATGTGGAGAGGATGTTGCCTATATTGGGGGAGTCTAGGACCTGAGGACACATATAGAGTAGATAGAATGCATGTGGAGAGGATGTTTCCTATAGTCATGGAGTCTAGGAACAGAGGAAACAGACAGAGTCGATGTGGAGAAGGTGTTTCCTATAGTGGGGGAGTCCAGGACCAGAGGACACAAATATAGTGGATTTGGAGAGTATGTTTCCTATACTGGGGGAGTCTAGGGCCAGAGGACACGGTTAGAGTGGATGTGGAGAGAATGTTCCCTGTAGTGGGGGAGTCTAGGACCAGAAGACACAGATAGAGTGGATGTGGAAAGGATGTTTCCTATAGTGGGGGAGTCTCGGACAAGAGGACAGATAGAGTGGATGTGGAGAGGATGTTTCCTATAGTGGTGAGTCTCGGACCTGAGGACACAGATAGAGTGGATGTGGAGAGGATATTGACGATAGTGGGGGAGTCTAGGACCAGAGGACACAGATAGAGTGGATGTGGAGAGGATATTGACGATAGTGGGGGAGTCTAGGACCAGAGGACACAGATAGAGTGGATGTGGAGAGGATATTGACGATAGTGGGGGAGTCTAGGACCAGAGGACACAGATAGAGTGGATGTGGAGAAGATGTTTCCTGTAGTGGGGGAGTCTAGGACCAGAGGACACAGATAGAGTGGATGTGGAGAGGATGTTTCCTATAGTGGGGGAGTCCAAGACGAGAGGACACAGATAGAGTGCATTTGGCGAGGATGTTTCCTATAGTAGGGGATTGTAGGACCAGAGGGCACAGATAGAGTGGATGTGGAGAGGATGTTTCCTATCGTGGGGGAGTCTAGGATCAAACGACACATATAGAGTGGATGTGGAGAGGATGTTTCCTATAGTGGGGGAGTCCAGGACCAGAAGACACATCTAGAGTGGATGTGGGGAGGATGTTTCCTGTAGTGGGAAGTCTAGGACCAGAGGACACAGATAGAGTGGATTGAGTGAGGATGTTTCCTATAATAGGGGATTGTAGGACCTGAGGGCACAGACAGAGTGGATGTGGAGAGGATGTTTCCTATAGTGGGGGAGTCTTGGACCAGAGGGCACAGATAGAGTGGATGTGGAGAGGATGTTTCCTATAGTGGGAGAGTCCAGGACCAGAAGACAGAGATAGATTGGATTTGGCGAGGATGTTTCCTATAGTGGGGGAGTCCAGGTCCAGAGGACACAGATAGAGTGGATCTGGTGAGGATGTTTCCTATAGTAGGGGATTGTGGCACCAGAGGGCACAGACAGAGCGAATATGGAGAGGATGGTGCCAATAGTGGGGGAGTCTAGGACTAGAGGGCACAGATAGAGTGGATGTGGAGAGGATGTTTCCTATACTGGGGGAGTCTGGGGCCAGAGGACATGGTTAGAGTGGATGTGGAGAGGATGTTCCCTGTAGTGGGGGAGTCTAGGACTAGAGGGCACAGATAGAGTGGATGTGGAGAGGATGTTTCCTATACTGGGGGAGTCTGGGGCCAGAGGACATGGTTAGAGTGGATGTGGAGAGGATGTTCCCTGTAGTGGGGGAGTCTAGGACCAGAGAACAAAGATAGAGTGGATTTGGAAAGGATGTTTCCTATAGTGGGGAATCTAGGACCAGAGGACACAGATAAAGTGGATGTGGAGAGGATGTTTCCTAAAGTGGGGAGTCTAGGACCAGTGGACAAAGATAGAGTGGAGGTGGAGAGGATGTTTCCAATAGTGGTGGAGTTTAGGAACAGAGGACACAGAGAGAGTGGATGTGGAGAGGATGTTTCGTTATAGTGGGGGAGTCCAGGTCTAGTGGGCACAGATAAAGTGGATGTGGAGAGGACGTTTCCTATGTTGAGGGAGTCTAGGACCTGAGGACACCGATAGAGTGGATGTGGAGAGGCTGTTTCCTATAGTGGGGGAGTCTAGGACCAGAGGGCAAAGATAAAGTGGTTATGGAGAGGATGTTTCCTATAGTGGGGGATTCTAGGACCAGAGGAAACAGATAGAGTGGATGTGGAGAGGATGTTTCCTATAGTAGGGGAGTCCAGGACCAGAGGGAACAGATAGAGTGGATGTGGATAGGATGTTTCCTATAGTGGGGGAGTCTAGGACCAGAGGACAGATAGAGTGGATGTGGAGAGGATGTTGCCAATAGTGGGGGTGTCTAGGAGCTGTGGACACAGATAGAGTAGGTAGAGTGCATGTGGAGAGGATGTTTCCTATAGTGAGGGATTCTAGGACCAGAGGACACAGATAGAGTGGAAGTGGAGAGGATGTTTCCTATAGTGGGGGAGTCTGGGACCAGAGGACACAGATAGAGTGGATGTGGAGAGGATGTTTCCTATAGTGGGGGATTCTAGGACCAGAGGACACAGATAGAGTGGAAGTGCAGAGGATGTTTCCTATAGTGGGGGATTCTAGGACCAGAGGAAACAGATAGAGTGGATGTGGAGAGGATGTTTCCTATATTAGGGGAGTCCAGGACCAGAGGGAACAGATAGAGTGGATGTGGAGAGGATGTTGCCTATAGTGGGGGATTCTAGGACCAGAGGACATAGATGGAGTAGATGTGGAAAGGATGTTTTCTATAGTGGGGTGAACAAAACCGGAGGACACAGATAGAGTGGATGTGGAGAGGAAGTTTCCTACAGTGAGGCAGTCTGGGACCAGAGGACACAGATAGATTGGATGTAGAGAGGATGTTTCCTATAATGCGGGAGTCTAGGACCAGAGGACACAGATAGACTGGATGTGGAGAGGATGTTTCCTATAGTGGGGGAGTCCAGGAGGAGAGGACAAAGATAGAGTGCATTTGGCGAGGATGTTTCCTATAGTAGGGGATTGTAGGACCAGAGGGCACAGATAGAGTGGATGTGGAGAGGATGTTTCCAAAACTGGGGGAGTCTGGGGCCACAGGACATGGTTAGAGTGGATGTGGAGAGGATGTTCCCTGTAGTGGGGGAGTCTAGGACCAGAGAACAAAGATAGAGTGGATGCGGAGAGGATGTTTCCTATCGTGGGGGAGTCTTGGACCAGAGGGCACAGATAGAGTGGATGTGGAGAGGATGTTTCCTATAGTGGGAGAGTCCAGGACCAGAAGACAGAGATAGATTGGATTTGGCGAGGATGTTTCCTATAGTGGGGGAGTCCAGGTCCAGAGGACACAGATAGACTGGATTTGGTGAGGATATTTCCTATAGTAGGGGATTGTAGCACCAGAGGGCACAGACAGAGCGAATATGGAGAGGATGTTTTCTATCGTGGGGGAGTCTAGGATGAGTGGACACAGATAGAGTGGATGTGGAGAGGATGTTTCCTATCGTGGGGGAGTCTTGGACCAGAGGACACAGATAGAGTGGACGTGGAGAGGATGTTTCCTATAGTGGGGGAGTCTAGGACCAGAGGACACAGATAGAGTGGATGTGGAGAGGATGTTTCCTATAGTGGGGGAGTCTTGGACCAGAGGACACAGATAGAGTGGATGTGGAGAGGATGTTTCCTATAGTGTGGGAGTCTTGGACCAGAGGACACAGATAGAGTGGATGTGGAGAGGATGTTTCCTATACTGGGGGAGTCTAGGACCAGAGGACACAGACTGAGTGGATGTGGAGAGGATGTTTCCTATAGTGGGGGAGTCAAGGACCAGAGGACACAGATAGAGTGGATGTGGAGAGGATGTTTCCTATCGTGGGGGAGTCTAGGATTAGAGGACACAGATACAGTGAATGTGGAGAGGATGTTTCCTATAGTGTGGGAGTCTTGGACCAGAGGACACAGATAGAGAGGATATGGAGAGGATGTTTCCTATAGTGGGGGAGTCTAGGACCAGAGGACACAGATAGAGTGGATATAGAGAGGGTGTTTCCTATAGTGGGGGAGTCTAGGACCAGAGGACACAGATAGAGTGGATGTGGAGAGGATGTTTCCTATAGTGGGGTAGTCTAGGACCAGAGGACGGTTAGAGTGGATGTGGAGAGGATGTTTCCTATAGTGGGGGAGGCCAGGACCAGAGGACACAGATAGAGTGGATGTGGAGAGGATGTTTCCTATAGTGGGGGAGTCTAGGACCAGAGGACACTGATAGAGTAGATGTGGAGAGGATGTTTTCTATCGTGGGGGAGTCTAGGACGAGTGGACACAGATAGAGTGGATGTGGAGAGGATGTTTCCTATAGTGGGGATTCTCGGACCAGAGGACACAGATAGAGTGGACGTGGAGAGGATGTTTCCTATACTGGGGGAGTCTAGGACCAGAGGACACAGATAGAGTGGATGTGGAGAGGATGTTTCCTATAGTGGGGAGTCTAGGACCAGAGGACACAGATAGAGTGGATGTGGAAAGGATGTTTCTTATAGTGGGGGAGTCTCGGACCAGAGGACAGATAGAGTGCATGTGGAGGGGATGTTTCCTATGGTGGGGGAGTCTAGGACCAGAGGACACAGATAGAGTGGATGTGGAGAGGATGTTTCGTTATAGTGGGGGAGTCCAGGTCTAGAGGGCACAGATAAAGTGGATGTGGAGAGGACGTTTCCTATGTTGAGGGAGTCTAGGACCTGAGGACACCGATAGAGTGGATGTGGAGAGGCTGTTTCCTATAGTGGGGGAGTCTAGGACCAGAGGGCAAAGATAAAGTGGTTATGGAGAGGATGTTTCCTATAGTGGGGGATTCTAGGACCAGAGGAAACAGATAGAGTGGATGTGGAGAGGATGTTTCCTATAGTAGGGGAGTCCAGGACCAGAGGGAACAGATAGAGTGGATGTGGATAGGATGTTTCCTATAGTGGGGGAGTCTAGGACCAGAGGACAGATAGAGTGGATGTGGAGAGGATGTTGCCAATAGTGGGGGTGTCTAGGAGCTGTGGACACAGATAGAGTAGGTAGAGTGCATGTGGAGAGGATGTTTCCTATAGTGAGGGATTCTAGGACCAGAGGACACAGATAGAGTGGAAGTGGAGAGGATGTTTCCTATAGTGGGGGAGTCTGGGACCAGAGGACACAGATAGAGTGGATGTGGAGAGGATGTTTCCTATAGTGGGGGATTCTAGGACCAGAGGACACAGATAGAGTGGAAGTGGAGAGGATGTTTCCTATAGTGGGGGATTCTAGGACCAGAGGAAACAGATAGAGTGGATGTGGAGAGGATGTTTCCTATATTAGGGGAGTCCAGGACCAGAGGGAACAGATAGAGTGGATGTGGAGAGGATGTTGCCTATAGTGGGGGATTCTAGGACCAGAGGACATAGATGGAGTAGATGTGGAAAGGATGTTTTCTATAGTGGGGTGAACAAAACCGGAGGACACAGATAGAGTGGATGTGGAGAGGAAGTTTCCTACAGTGAGGCAGTCTGGGACCAGAGGACACAGATAGATTGGATGTAGAGAGGATGTTTCCTATAATGCGGGAGTCTAGGACCAGAGGACACAGATAGACTGGATGTGGAGAGGATGTTTCCTATAGTGGGGGAGTCCAGGAGGAGAGGACAAAGATAGAGTGCATTTGGCGAGGATGTTTCCTATAGTAGGGGATTGTAGGACCAGAGGGCACAGATAGAGTGGATGTGGAGAGGATGTTTCCAAAACTGGGGGAGTCTGGGGCCACAGGACATGGTTAGAGTGGATGTGGAGAGGATGTTCCCTGTAGTGGGGGAGTCTAGGACCAGAGAACAAAGATAGAGTGGATGCGGAGAGGATGTTTCCTATCGTGGGGGAGTCTTGGACCAGAGGGCACAGATAGAGTGGATGTGGAGAGGATGTTTCCTATAGTGGGAGAGTCCAGGACCAGAAGACAGAGATAGATTGGATTTGGCGAGGATGTTTCCTATAGTGGGGGAGTCCAGGTCCAGAGGACACAGATAGACTGGATTTGGTGAGGATATTTCCTATAGTAGGGGATTGTAGCACCAGAGGGCACAGACAGAGCGAATATGGAGAGGATGTTTTCTATCGTGGGGGAGTCTAGGATGAGTGGACACAGATAGAGTGGATGTGGAGAGGATGTTTCCTATCGTGGGGGAGTCTTGGACCAGAGGACACAGATAGAGTGGACGTGGAGAGGATGTTTCCTATAGTGGGGGAGTCTAGGACCAGAGGACACAGATAGAGTGGATGTGGAGAGGATGTTTCCTATAGTGGGGGAGTCTTGGACCAGAGGACACAGATAGAGTGGATGTGGAGAGGATGTTTCCTATAGTGTGGGAGTCTTGGACCAGAGGACACAGATAGAGTGGATGTGGAGAGGATGTTTCCTATACTGGGGGAGTCTAGGACCAGAGGACACAGACTGAGTGGATGTGGAGAGGATGTTTCCTATAGTGGGGGAGTCAAGGACCAGAGGACACAGATAGAGTGGATGTGGAGAGGATGTTTCCTATCGTGGGGGAGTCTAGGATTAGAGGACACAGATACAGTGAATGTGGAGAGGATGTTTCCTATAGTGTGGGAGTCTTGGACCAGAGGACACAGATAGAGAGGATATGGAGAGGATGTTTCCTATAGTAGGGGATTGTAGGACCAGAGGGCACAGATAGAGTGGATGTGGAGAGGATGTTTCCAAAACTGGGGGAGTCTGGGGCCACAGGACATGGTTAGAGTGGATGTGGAGAGGATGTTCCCTGTAGTGGGGGAGTCTAGGACCAGAGAACAAAGATAGAGTGGATGCGGAGAGGATGTTTCCTATCGTGGGGGAGTCTTGGACCAGAGGGCACAGATAGAGTGGATGTGGAGAGGATGTTTCCTATAGTGGGAGAGTCCAGGACCAGAAGACAGAGATAGATTGGATTTGGCGAGGATGTTTCCTATAGTGGGGGAGTCCAGGTCCAGAGGACACAGATAGACTGGATTTGGTGAGGATATTTCCTATAGTAGGGGATTGTAGCACCAGAGGGCACAGACAGAGCGAATATGGAGAGGATGTTTTCTATCGTGGGGGAGTCTAGGATGAGTGGACACAGATAGAGTGGATGTGGAGAGGATGTTTCCTATCGTGGGGGAGTCTTGGACCAGAGGACACAGATAGAGTGGACGTGGAGAGGATGTTTCCTATAGTGGGGGAGTCTAGGACCAGAGGACACAGATAGAGTGGATGTGGAGAGGATGTTTCCTATAGTGGGGGAGTCTTGGACCAGAGGACACAGATAGAGTGGATGTGGAGAGGATGTTTCCTATAGTGTGGGAGTCTTGGACCAGAGGACACAGATAGAGTGGATGTGGAGAGGATGTTTCCTATACTGGGGGAGTCTAGGACCAGAGGACACAGACTGAGTGGATGTGGAGAGGATGTTTCCTATAGTGGGGGAGTCAAGGACCAGAGGACACAGATAGAGTGGATGTGGAGAGGATGTTTCCTATCGTGGGGGAGTCTAGGATTAGAGGACACAGATACAGTGAATGTGGAGAGGATGTTTCCTATAGTGTGGGAGTCTTGGACCAGAGGACACAGATAGAGAGGATATGGAGAGGATGTTTCCTATAGTGGGGGAGTCTAGGACCAGAGGACACAGATAGAGTGGATATAGAGAGGGTGTTTCCTATAGTGGGGGAGTCTAGGACCAGAGGACACAGATAGAGTGGATGTGGAGAGGATGTTTCCTATAGTGGGGTAGTCTAGGACCAGAGGACGGTTAGAGTGGATGTGGAGAGGATGTTTCCTATAGTGGGGGAGGCCAGGACCAGAGGACACAGATAGAGTGGATGTGGAGAGGATGTTTCCTATAGTGGGGGAGTCTAGGACCAGAGGACACTGATAGAGTAGATGTGGAGAGGATGTTTTCTATCGTGGGGGAGTCTAGGACGAGTGGACACAGATAGAGTGGATGTGGAGAGGATGTTTCCTATAGTGGGGATTCTCGGACCAGAGGACACAGATAGAGTGGACGTGGAGAGGATGTTTCCTATACTGGGGGAGTCTAGGACCAGAGGACACAGATAGAGTGGATGTGGAGAGGATGTTTCCTATAGTGGGGAGTCTAGGACCAGAGGACACAGATAGAGTGGATGTGGAAAGGATGTTTCTTATAGTGGGGGAGTCTCGGACCAGAGGACAGATAGAGTGCATGTGGAGGGGATGTTTCCTATGGTGGGGGAGTCTAGGACCAGAGGACACAGATAGAGTGGATGTGGAGAGGATGTTTCGTTATAGTGGGGGAGTCCAGGTCTAGAGGGCACAGATAAAGTGGATGTGGAGAGGACGTTTCCTATGTTGAGGGAGTCTAGGACCTGAGGACACCGATAGAGTGGATGTGGAGAGGCTGTTTCCTATAGTGGGGGAGTCTAGGACCAGAGGGCAAAGATAAAGTGGTTATGGAGAGGATGTTTCCTATAGTGGGGGATTCTAGGACCAGAGGAAACAGATAGAGTGGATGTGGAGAGGATGTTTCCTATAGTAGGGGAGTCCAGGACCAGAGGGAACAGATAGAGTGGATGTGGATAGGATGTTTCCTATAGTGGGGGAGTCTAGGACCAGAGGACAGATAGAGTGGATGTGGAGAGGATGTTGCCAATAGTGGGGGTGTCTAGGAGCTGTGGACACAGATAGAGTAGGTAGAGTGCATGTGGAGAGGATGTTTCCTATAGTGAGGGATTCTAGGACCAGAGGACACAGATAGAGTGGAAGTGGAGAGGATGTTTCCTATAGTGGGGGAGTCTGGGACCAGAGGACACAGATAGAGTGGATGTGGAGAGGATGTTTCCTATAGTGGGGGATTCTAGGACCAGAGGACACAGATAGAGTGGAAGTGGAGAGGATGTTTCCTATAGTGGGGGATTCTAGGACCAGAGGAAACAGATAGAGTGGATGTGGAGAGGATGTTTCCTATATTAGGGGAGTCCAGGACCAGAGGGAACAGATAGAGTGGATGTGGAGAGGATGTTGCCTATAGTGGGGGATTCTAGGACCAGAGGACATAGATGGAGTAGATGTGGAAAGGATGTTTTCTATAGTGGGGTGAACAAAACCGGAGGACACAGATAGAGTGGATGTGGAGAGGAAGTTTCCTACAGTGAGGCAGTCTGGGACCAGAGGACACAGATAGATTGGATGTAGAGAGGATGTTTCCTATAATGCGGGAGTCTAGGACCAGAGGACACAGATAGACTGGATGTGGAGAGGATGTTTCCTATAGTGGGGGAGTCCAGGAGGAGAGGACAAAGATAGAGTGCATTTGGCGAGGATGTTTCCTATAGTAGGGGATTGTAGGACCAGAGGGCACAGATAGAGTGGATGTGGAGAGGATGTTTCCAAAACTGGGGGAGTCTGGGGCCACAGGACATGGTTAGAGTGGATGTGGAGAGGATGTTCCCTGTAGTGGGGGAGTCTAGGACCAGAGAACAAAGATAGAGTGGATGCGGAGAGGATGTTTCCTATCGTGGGGGAGTCTTGGACCAGAGGGCACAGATAGAGTGGATGTGGAGAGGATGTTTCCTATAGTGGGAGAGTCCAGGACCAGAAGACAGAGATAGATTGGATTTGGCGAGGATGTTTCCTATAGTGGGGGAGTCCAGGTCCAGAGGACACAGATAGACTGGATTTGGTGAGGATATTTCCTATAGTAGGGGATTGTAGCACCAGAGGGCACAGACAGAGCGAATATGGAGAGGATGTTTTCTATCGTGGGGGAGTCTAGGATGAGTGGACACAGATAGAGTGGATGTGGAGAGGATGTTTCCTATCGTGGGGGAGTCTTGGACCAGAGGACACAGATAGAGTGGACGTGGAGAGGATGTTTCCTATAGTGGGGGAGTCTAGGACCAGAGGACACAGATAGAGTGGATGTGGAGAGGATGTTTCCTATAGTGGGGGAGTCTTGGACCAGAGGACACAGATAGAGTGGATGTGGAGAGGATGTTTCCTATAGTGTGGGAGTCTTGGACCAGAGGACACAGATAGAGTGGATGTGGAGAGGATGTTTCCTATACTGGGGGAGTCTAGGACCAGAGGACACAGACTGAGTGGATGTGGAGAGGATGTTTCCTATAGTGGGGGAGTCAAGGACCAGAGGACACAGATAGAGTGGATGTGGAGAGGATGTTTCCTATCGTGGGGGAGTCTAGGATTAGAGGACACAGATACAGTGAATGTGGAGAGGATGTTTCCTATAGTGTGGGAGTCTTGGACCAGAGGACACAGATAGAGAGGATATGGAGAGGATGTTTCCTATAGTGGGGGAGTCTAGGACCAGAGGACACAGATAGAGTGGATGTGGAGAGGATGTTTCCTATAGTGGGGTAGTCTAGGACCAGAGGACGGTTAGAGTGGATGTGGAGAGGATGTTTCCTATAGTGGGGGAGGCCAGGACCAGAGGACACAGATAGAGTGGATGTGGAGAGGATGTTTCCTATAGTGGGGGAGTCTAGGACCAGAGGACACTGATAGAGTAGATGTGGAGAGGATGTTTTCTATCGTGGGGGAGTCTAGGACGAGTGGACACAGATAGAGTGGATGTGGAGAGGATGTTTCCTATAGTGGGGATTCTCGGACCAGAGGACACAGATAGAGTGGACGTGGAGAGGATGTTTCCTATACTGGGGGAGTCTAGGACCAGAGGACACAGATAGAGTGGATGTGGAGAGGATGTTTCCTATAGTGGGGAGTCTAGGACCAGAGGACACAGATAGAGTGGATGTGGAAAGGATGTTTCTTATAGTGGGGGAGTCTCGGACCAGAGGACAGATAGAGTGCATGTGGAGGGGATGTTTCCTATGGTGGGGGAGTCTAGGACCAGAGGACACAGATAGAGTGGATGTGGAGAGGATGTTTCCTATATTGGGGGAGTCTAGGACCAGAGGACACAGATAGAGTGGATGTCGAGAGGATGTTTCCTATAGTGGGGGAGTCTAGGACCAGAGGACTCAGATAGAGTGTATGTGGAGAGGATGTTTCCTATAGTGGGGGAGTCTCGGACCAGAGGACTCAGATAGAGTGGATGTGGTGAGGGTGTTTCCTATAGTGGGGTAGTCTAGGACCAGAGGACAGGTAGTGTGGATGTGGAGAGGATGTTTCCTATAGTGGGGGAGTCTAGGACCAGAGGACGGATAGAGTGGATGTGGATAGGATGTTTCCTATAGTGGGGGAGGCCAGGACCAGAGGACACAGATAGAGTGGATGTGGAGAGGATGGTTCCTATAGTGGGGTAGTCTAGGACCAGAGGACACAGATAGAGTGGATGTGGAGAGGATGTTTCCTATAGTGGGGGAGTCTAGGACCAGAGGACACTGATAGAGTGGATGTGGAGAGGATGTTTTCTATCGTGGGGGAGTCTAGGACGAGTGGACACAGATAGAGTGGATGTGGAGAGGATGTTTCCTATACTGGGGGAGTCTAGGACCAGAGGACACAGATAGAGTGGATGTGGAGAGGATGTTTCCTATAGTGGGGGAGTGTAGGACCAGAGGACACAGATAATGTGGATTTGGAGAGGATGTTTTCTATAGTGGGGAGTCTAGGACCAGAGGGCACAGAACCCACCAACCACTCTGCCTGTTGACCCACCAAATCACGAGCAGAACGTAGAAACTCAGTGGGTATACAGCCCATGTCACCTTGACTGGAGAGCGATATGCTCACCTCTACACTACGCACAGAACGATTTAATAATCTTATAATCATGATGAAGGAGCTGACCCTGAGCCTGACGGTCACTGTTGGTGTTGTGTGTGACTCTCGGTTCTGTGTGTGACTGTTGGTGCTGTGTGTGACTGTTAGTTCTGTGTGTGACTGTTGGTGTTGTGTGTGACTGATGGTTCTGTGTGTGACTGTCAATGTTGTATGTGACTTTTGGTGCTGTGTGTCACTGATGGTGTTGTGTGTGACTGTTGGTGCTGTGTGTCACTGATAGTGTTGTGTGTGACTGTTGGTTCTGTGTGTGACTGTTGGTGCTGTCTGTGACTGTTGGTTCTGTGTGTAACTGTAGGTGCTGTGTGTGACTTGGTTCTGTGTGTGACTGCTGCTGCTGTGTGTGAGCGATGGTGTTGTGTGTGACTGTTGGTTCTGTGTGTAGCTGTTGATGCTGTGTGTGACTGTTGGTTCTGTGTGTGACTGCTGCTGCTGTGTGTGACCGATGGTGTTGTGTGTGACTGTTGGTTCTGTGTGTGACTGCTGCTGCTGTGTGTGACCGATGGTTCTGTGTGTGACTGTTGGTGCTGTGTGTGACTGATGGTGTTGTGTGTGACTGTCGGTTCTGTGTGTGACTGTTAGTTCTGTGTGTGACTGTTGGTGTTGTGTGTGACTGTCAGTTCTGTGTGTGACTCTCAATGTTGTGTGTGACTGTCAGTGTTGTGTGTGACTTTTGGTGCTGTGTGTGACTGATCGTGTTGTGTGTGACTGATGTTGTGTGTGACTGTTGTTGTTGTGTGTGACTGTCGGTTCTGTGTGTGACTGTTGGTGCTGTCTGAGACTGTTAGTTCTGTGTGTGACTGTTGGTGTTGTGTGTGACTGTCAGTTCTGTGTGTGACTGTCAGTGTTGTGTGTGACTTTTGGTGCTGTGTGTGACTAATCGTGTTGTGTGTGACTGATGGTGTGTGTGATTGTTGGTGCTGTGTGTGACGGTTGGTGCTGTATGTGACTGATGGTGTTGTGTGTGACTGTTGGTGCTGTGTGTGACGATTGGTGCTGTATGTGACTGATGGTGTTGTGTGTGACTGTTGGTGCTGTGTGTGACTGATAGTGTTGTGTGTGACTGTCGGTTCTGTGTGTGACTGTTGGTGCTGTCTGAGACTGTTAGTTCTGTGTGTGACTGTCAGTTCTGTGTGTGACTGTCAGTGTTGTGTGTGACTTTTGGTGCTGTGTGTGACTAATCGTGTTGTGTGTGACTGATGGTGTGTGTGATTGTTGGTGCTGTGTGTGACGGTTGGTGCTGTATGTGACTGATGGTGTTGTGTGTGACTGTTGGTGCTGTGTGTGACGATTGGTGCTGTATGTGACTGATGGTGTTGTGTGTGACTGTTGGTGCTGTGTGTGACTGATAGTGTTGTGTGTGACTGTCAGTTCTGTGTGTGACTGTTGGTGCTGTCTGTGACTGTTAGTTCTGTGTGTGACTGTTGGTGTTGTGTGTGACTGATGGTTCTGTGTGCGACTGCTGCTGCTGTGTGTGACTGTTGGTGCTGTGTGTGACTGATGGTTCTGTGTGCGACTGCTGCTGCTGTGTGTGACTGTTGGTGTTGTGTGTGACTGTTGATGCTGTGTTTTGCATGTTGGTCTCGGAATAACAGTTTTGTTTACCTGTATTCATGTACGGTTGACTGACAATTACACTTGAACTTTGAGGTGTAAGATCTCACCACACTCACCCGATGTTTTTCTCCAGATCTCGGCTGGCAAGACTGGATTCTGTACCCGGAGCTGATAACATACGTGCACTGTGCTAGCTGCAGGCACCCACGCGACGTAATGGCCCGTAACTGTCACCGCAACCAAACGTCTTCGAGTCGCACGTCTCACAGGGTAGGTATTGGTCTCCAGTGGGATCCTCAGCCCGAGATGTTGTGAAGCTCTTCTGTTTGCCCCTGGGACTGGCACAGAGGAGACGGGGGAGTTGGCTGAGGGAAGGACCTCAGACCGTCTCATTCATGCTGCCCGTTGAACTAGCCCCATGTGCAGTCATTTGTCCCAGAGCTTTTGCTGTGTGTTTAATATTTGAGTAATCCTGCACATATATTGACTGATTAAGCATTCTCACCCTTCCAAGAGATACGTGCCTGCCTCACAAACTCAGACTCACATTTCAGACTCCCGCACTTTCATAGCAACATAGAAAACCTACAGCACAATACAGGCCCTTCGGCCCACAAAGCTGTGTCGAACATGTCCCTACCTTAGAAATTACCCAGGGTTACCCATTCTAAGCTCCATGTACCTATCCACGAGACTCTTAAAAGACCCTATCATATCCGCCTCCACCACCGTCGCCGGCAGCCCATTCCACACACTCACCACTCTCTGAGTAAAAAACTTACCCCTGACTTCTCCTCTGTACCTACTCCCCAGCACCTTAAACCTGTGTCCTCTTGTGGCAGCCATTTCAGCCCTGGGGAAAAGCCTCTGACTATCCACACTATCAATGCCTCACATCATCTTATACACCTCTATCAGGTCACCTCTCATCCTCCGTCGCTCCAAGGAGAAAAGGCCAAGTTCACTCAACCTATTCTCATAAGGCATGCTCCCCAATCCAGGCAACATCCTTGTA
Source organism: Hemitrygon akajei (assembly GCF_048418815.1). Classification (NCBI taxonomy): domain Eukaryota; kingdom Metazoa; phylum Chordata; class Chondrichthyes; order Myliobatiformes; family Dasyatidae; genus Hemitrygon; species Hemitrygon akajei. The sequence continues at coordinate 39,706,651 of NC_133151.1, forward strand.
AATCTCCTCCGCACCCTTTATATGGCTTCCACATCCTTCCTGTAGTGAGGCGACTAGAACTGAGCACAGTACTCCAAGTGAGGTCTGACCAGGGTCCTATGTAGCTGCAAAATTACCTCTTGGCTCCTAAATTCAATTCCACGATTGATGAAGGCCAATACACCATATGCTTTCTTAACCACAGAGTCAACCTGCGCAGCTGCTTTGAGTGTCCTATGGAATTGGACCCCAAGATCCCTCTGATCCTCCACACTACCAAGAGTTTTACCATTAATACTATATTCTGCCAACATATTTGACCTACCAAAATGAACCACTTCACACTTATCTGGGTTGAATTCCATCCGCCACTTCTCAGCCCAGTTTTGCATCCTATCAATGTCTCTCTGCAATCTTCGACAATCCTCTACACTATCTACAACACCACTAATCTTTGTGTCATCTGCAAACTTGCCAACCCACCCTTCCATCCACTCATCCAGGTTGTTAATAAAAATCACAAGAAGTAGAGGTCCCAGAACAGATCCTTGTGGGACACCACTAGTCACAACCCTCTGCTGTAACCTCTGACATCCCTCCACACTATCCACAACACCTCCAACCTTTGTGTCATCAGCAAACTTACTAACCCATCCCTCCACTTCCTCATCCAGGTCATTTATAAAAATCACGAAGAGAAAAGGTCCCAGAACAGATCCCTGAGGCACTCCACTGGTGACCGACCTCCATGCAGAATATGAATTAATTCCTTTGAATTAATTTAATTTAACTTAATTTAATTTAATGTTTTTAAATTACAAAACGTACCAGCCTTCTAAAGCTCGACTGTCCCTGATGGCTTTTAAACGTCAGTAAGGTGCCTGCCTCAAACCACTGTTTTACCAGCCGCCCATTCCAAACGTTCCCCAACCTTTGTGTCACCCTCCCCCCCCACCTCCAATCTCCCTGGGGGTAAGACTGTGTGCTTTCACCTCTCAAGATCTCAAACACCACTATCTGGTCTCCTGAACGCCAGGGATTGAAGTCCTAATGCTCGCAGCCTCTCCTTGGTGTGCTGTCTCCGGGTGCCAAGGTCAAGGATATCTCTATGAGGCTGGGAAAGCACTCGTGGGGCAGGGCATTGGTATAAAAGGTACGGGCGACCTGGGTAGCTGCCTGCAGGGAGTGTGGATGTTCTCCCTGTGGCCATGTGGTCTCCTCCAGGTGCTCCGGTTTCCTCCCGTGGTCTAAAGACGGTAAATTGGTCATTGCTAATGGTCCCGTGATTAGGCTGGGGTTAATAGACAATAGACAGTAGGTGCAGGAGTAGGCCATTCGGCCCTTCTAGCCAGCACTGCCATTCACTGTGATCATGGCTGATCATACACAATCAGTACCCCATCCCTGCCCTCTCCCCATATCCCTTGACCCCGCTATCTATAAGAGCTCTATCTAACTCTCTCTTGAATGCATCCAGAGACTTGGCCGCCACTGCCTTCTGGGGCAGAGCATTCCATATATCCACCACTCTCTGGATGAAAAAGTTTTTCCGCATCTCTGTTCTAAATGGCCTACCCCTTATTCTTAAACTGTGGCCTCTAGTTCTGGACTCACCCATCAGCGGGAACATGCTTCCTGCCTCCAACGTGTCCAATCTCTTAATAATCTTATATATTTCAATCAGATCCCCTCTCATCCTTCTAAATTCCAGTGTATACAAGCCCAGTCGCTCCAATCTTTCAACATATGACAGTCCCGCCATTCCGGGAATTAACCTTGTGAACCTACGCTGCACTCACTCAATAGCAAGAATGTCCTTCCTCAAATTTGGAGACCAAAACTGTACACAATACTCCAGGTGGGGTCTCGCCAGGGCCCTGTACAGCTGCAGAAGGACCTCTTTACTCCTATACTCAATTCCTCTTGTTATAAAGGCCAGCATGCCATTAGCTTTCTTCACTGCCTGCTGTACCTGAATGCTTGCTTTCATTGACTGATGTACATGAACACCTAGATCTCGTTGTGCTTCCCCTTTTCCTAACTTGACTCCATTCAGATAGTAATCTGCCTTCCTGTTCTTGCCACCAAAGTGGATAACCTCACATTTATCCACATTAAACTGCATCTGCCATACATTTGCCCACTCACCCAACCTGTCCAAGTCACCCTGCATTCTCATAACATCCTCCTGACATTTCACATTAAGTTGGTGACATTAAGTCAGCTGAAGGGCCTATTCCACATTGTATCTCAATCTGTCAATCAGGAAGCAGAGGATCTTGAAGCTAGTGTTCCCTGAAGCACTCCCAGTGCCACGTGCTGGAGAGGTCAGAAACAGAGGGACAGGCTAGACGGCTTATCTGAGAAGTTGGTGTCTCCGGGTAGGGATCCGGGTTCAGACCGGGTTTAATATCCCTGAGATAGGGTGGTTCTGTGCCCAGAAATAACTTTAAAACTTCCTCCCACAGCCCAAAGACATACATGGTAGGTTAATTGTCAATTGTTCCACAATTAGGTTAGAGTTAGAACAGGTCTGTCAACGGTGACACACACACACACACACAATATCTGTAATCTTCCTCCCTGATGGTAGCAATGAGAAGAGGGCACGTCCTGGGTGACGGGGGTCCTCAACGGAGGGAGATGCTGCCTTTTTGAGGCGTTGTCTTTTCTAGATGTCCTCATTGCTGGGGAGGCTAGTGCCCATGACGGAGCTGGCTGAGTTTAAAACTTTCTGCGGCTTCTCCTGATCCTGTGCGGTGACCCCGCCCGCCGCCCCACCGCCCATACCAGACGGTGATGCAGCCAGTCAGAATGCTCTCCACGGTACCTCCGTAGAAACTTACGAGAGTCTTTGCTGACAAACCCGATCCCCTGAAACTCCTAACGCCTTACGGCTGCTGTTGTAGTTTCCCAACGTGTCAGGCCCTCGATAAATCCTCGGAGATGTTGACATCGGGAAAGTTGGAACAGCTGACCCTTTCCGGTCCTCATTCCTCGATGAGGACCGGAGCAGTGGGCTAAGCACACCCCCCCGTGGAGCTTCGAGGGTTGATTGTCAGCGAGATGGAAATGTTATTTCCAATCCGCACAGACTATGGTCTTCCAGTCAGGATCCGGCTACAGAGGCCCAGGTTTTGGAGTTTGCCGAACAGCCAGCAGACTGACAAAGGTCTTACCATTGCGATCTCTCTGACAACAGCAAGAGAGATGACTTGCACTTGAACCAGAGAGGGACCGATGCCCTGGCAGGCAAATTTGCAAAAGCTGTGTGAAAGCACCTCGCTGCTGTCTGGCCAAATTAAGCACAGGCCAGCTTGGAAAGGTCGGTTCCAGGCCTAACCCAGGGGGCAGGGCACGGGTCCCGGGGCCCAAAAGCATATCAAAGCAGCAGGGCCCACTTTCGAGGGCAAGGAATGTCCCGAGGTTCAGCTGACCGGGCCAGATGGGAAAGGTCAGGGGGTCAGGGCCGGAGGTGAGGGATGAGCTGGTTCGGCTCGCTGCCCCACGAGGTTTACCCGTCTCTGCACTGAACAGAGGCTGCGGCCTGCGACTAACGGGCTCCTGGATCGGCTGCGACTGGCTTTGTGGCCGTGAACTGCAGTCCTGAATTCCATTTGCTTACTTTTATTGTTAGCACGATTTGTTCTTTTTTTTTCTGCACATTGACAGGCTGACAGTCTTTTTTTAAACTAGATTACTTTATTTTGAGGCTGAGACAAACCTCATTGTTGTGTACAGTACATAGCACGGGTGCTTACGATTTTTACACAGTACTGTATTTATCAATGTGGAGCGGAGAGCGAGTTTGTAAATCTGGCGGGAGCAAAGGATGTTGGGAATGGTGAGGGTGGAGCGCCGCGGAAGGGGTGTGGGACAGGGGGCAGAGAAGGAGTGTCGGGGGTGGGTACAGACACACCCAGCCCTGAGACACTAGGCAAGGTCATTTGATTCCAAACAATCGGTTTATTGATCATTACAGAATGTCTCTCTGGTGCTTCCCGCTCCCTCCCCTCTCCCTTCCCCTTTTCCCAACCATGATTCCCCTCTCCCTGCCCCCTTCCCACTCTCAGTCCGCATCAGAATCAAGTTTATCATAAGACCATAAGATATAGGAGCAGAATTAGGCCATTAGGCTCATTGAGTCTGCTCTGCCATTTCATCGTGGCTGATCCAATTCCCTCTCAGACCCAATCTCCTGCCCACTAGTCACCAGCAGCCAACCAGAAAAGGTTCCCTTTATTCCCGCTCTTTGCCTCCTGCCAGCCAGCCACTGCTTTATCCGTGCTAGAATCTTTTCAAAGCAATGCCATTGGCTCGTAGCTTGTTACGCAGCCTCATGTGTGGCAACTTGTCAAAAGCCTTCAGAATATCCCAGTGCAAAACATCAGTCGATTTTCCTTTCTCCATCCTGCTTGTTACTTCTTCAAAGAATCCCAACAGATTTGTCAGGCAAGATTTCCCCTTGAGGAAACCATCCTGACTTTGGCCTATTTTATCATGTGCCTCCACGTACAGTGAAACAACTTCCTTATCAGTCAACACCAACACCTTTCTAACCCCTGGAGTCAGTCTAATTGGCCTACAATTTCCTTTCTTCTGCCTGTCTCTCTCTTCTTGAAAAATGGAGTGGCTTTTGCAATTTTCCAGTCCACCAGAACCAAGCCAGAATCCATTGATTCTTGAAAGGTCATTACTAATGGCTCCACAATCTCTCCAGCCACCTCTTTCAGAACCCTGGGGTGTAGCCCATCTGGTCCAGGTGACTTATCTGCCCTCAGACCTCAAAATTTCCCGAGAACCTTCTCCCGAGTAGTGACAACTTCACTCACTTCTGCCCCCTGACACACTCGAGCATCTGGCCCACTGCCAGTGCCTTCCACAGTGAAGACTGATGCAAAATATTCATCTGTCATTTCATTGCCCCCCACGACTACCTCTCCAGCATCGTCTTCCACCAGTCCGATATCTACGCTCACTACTCTCTTACACTTGATGGATTTGAAGAAACTTTTGCCACCCTCTTTGATATAATTGCCCAGCTTAATCTTGTACTGGAGAGGGAGGGCTAGCTGGCCTGGAAGCGCAATCCTCTCAAATTGAGCGCACAATCTTCTGAAGAACGTGGAAGAGTACAGGCCCTTCAACCCGCAGTATCGTGCTGTCTTCGTGAAGCTAATGACACATAATCCTTTCTGCTCGTACGTGGCCCACATCCCTCCAGTCTCAAATCACTCTTCTGCCTGCCCACGAGACTCCACCTCCACTTCGATCCACTTTCCGCTCACGACGCGTATATCCGGCTTCAGCACCCCAGGCAGGAAATTACCAGCACCCACCATCCTGTGTGTGGGAAAGACACTTGCCCCTTACACCTCCTTCGATCTCCATGCCCTCTCATTTTCGACATTTCAACCCTGGGAAAAGATACCCAATGTTTCCTCTGCCACTCCAGGTAAAACAAACCCCGTTAAAAGATAGAACTTGCAGTGGAGCTCTGCTGCACATTCCAGGCCACAAGGTTTCAACCTATCCAGCCCCTCTCTCCTACATAACCCTCCGTCTCGCTACCCCCCATGGGCCCATCTAAGAGCCCCTGATGTAACTGCCTCTGCCAGTGCCCCTGGCAGGTCCGTGGTGGCAGAACCACATACGCTGTTGCCCAGCAGATGCCCTCTAACCGGACAGCATGCTGGTCAGCTACTGCTGCCAAAGCCTCCACAGTCTTCCCGTAATGGAGGGTCCAGAGCTGGACGTCACCCTCCGGATGCAGCGTACCCAAAGTTTTATAAAAATTCCTGATTCCTGAACTCAATACCTCAGCTAAGAAAGCCCGGCGTGTAAACGTCTCAGGCACACGTTTACACAGCCAGGGTGCCTGAGACCCTGGCACCATCTTGTATTTGTCAACGTGGAGCGGAGAGCGAGTTTGTGAATCTGGCGGGAGCAAAGGATGTTGGGAATGGTGAGGGTGGAGCGCCGCGGGAGGGGTGTGGGACAGGGGACACAGAAGGAGTGTCAGGGACGGGTACAGACACACCCAGCCCTGAGACACCAGGCAAGGTCATTTGATTCCAAACGATCGGTTTATTGATCATTACAGAAAGTCTCTCTGGTGCTTCCCGCTCCCTCCCCTCTCCCTTCCCCTTTTCCCAACCATGATCCCCCTCTCCCTGCCCCCTTCCCACTCTCAGTCCACAATAGAGACCCAGATCAGAATCAGGTTTATCATCACTCACACACGTCATGAAATCTGTTTATTTTGGGACAGAGTACAGCGCGATACATGAAATGATCACAGTTCAGCACATGCTGATGTTGATTTAATTTGCCTCCGCCACCATATCTGGCAGATCATACCAGGCCCCCGCCACTGTGTGCAAAATAAGTTCCCCCTACTTATCTCCTTCAAATTGCACACCCACCCCCGAACCCTAAATGCAGGACCACTGCTCACTCAGACCGTCTCTGTACACCAGAGGCAGATTTAAAATCACCAGCATCACCTTGTGAAATGTGCTATTATGCAAAAGCAGGACAACGCAATACAGAATAAAAACTAGATTACAGTAAGTATATATTTTTTAAAAGTTAGATTAAATAAGTTGTGCAAAACGGGATAAAAAGTAGTGAGGTGGTGTTCATGGGTTCTGTCCATTCAGAAATCTGATAGCAGAGGGGGAGAAGCTGTTCCTGAATCACTGAGTGTGTGTCTTCAGGCTCCTGTACCTCCTCCCTGATGGCAGAGGGGAAGAAGCTGTTCCTGAATCGCTGAGTGTGTGCCTTCAGGCTCCTGTACCCCCTCCCTGATGGCAGAGGGGAAGAAGCTGTTCCTGAATCGCTGAGTGTGTGTCTTCAGGCTCCTGTACCTCCTCCCTGATGGCAGAGGGGAAGAAGCTGTTCCTGAACCATTGAGTGTGTGTCTTCAGGCTCCTGTACCTCCTCCCTGATGGCAGAGGGGAAGAAGCTGTTCCTGAATCATTGAGTGTGTGCCTTCAGGCTCCTGTACCTCCTCCCTGATGGCAGAGGGGAAGAAGCTGTTCCTGAACCATTGAGTGTGTGTCTTCAGGCTCCTGTACCTCCTCCCTGACGCCAGAGGGGGAGAAGCTGTTCCTGAATCACTGAGTGTGTGTCTTCAGGCTCCTGTACCTCCTCCCTGATGGCAGAGGGGGAGAAGCTGTTCCTGAATCGTTGAGTGTGTGTCTTCAGGCTCCTGTACCTCCTCCCTGATGGCAGAGGGGAAGAAGCTGTTCCTGAATCGTTGAGTGTGTGTCTTCAGGCTCCTGTACGCCCTCCCTGATGGCAGAGGGGAAGAAGCTGTTCCTGAATCGCTGAGTGTGTGTCTTCAGGCTCCTGTACCTCCTCCCTGATGGCAGAGGGGGAGAAGCTGTTCCTGAATCGCTGAGTGTGTGTCTTCAGGCTCCTGTACCTCCTCCCTGATGGCAGAGGGGAAGAAGCTGTTCCTGAATCGCTGAGTGTGTGTCTTCAGGCTCCTGTACCCCCTCCCTGATGGCAGAGGGGAAGAAGCTGTTCCTGAATCGCTGAGTGTGTGTCTTCAGGCTCCTGTACCCCCTCCCTGATGGCAGAGGGGAAGAAGCTGTTCCTGAATCGTTGAGTGTGTGTCTTCAGGCTCCTGTACCTCCTCCCTGATGGCAGAGGGGAAGAAGCTGTTCCTGAATCGTTGAGTGTGTGTCTTCAGGCTCCTGTACACCCTCCCTGATGGCAGAGGGGAAGAAGCTGTTCCTGAATCGTTGAGTGTGTGTCTTCAGGCCCCTGTACCTCCTCCCTGACGGCAGAGGGGAAGAAGCTGTTCCTGAATCGCTGAGTGTGTGTCTTCAGGCTCCTGTACCCCCTCCCTGACGGCAGAGGGGAAGAAGCTGTTCCTGAATCGTTGAGTGTGTGTCTTCAGGCTCCTGTACCTCCTCCCTGACGGCAGAGGGGAAGAAGCTGTTCCTGAATCGCTGAGTGTGTGTCTTCAGGCTCCTGTACCCCCTCCCTGACGGCAGAGGGGAAGAAGCTGTTCCTGAATCGTTGAGTGTGTGTCTTCAGGCTCCTGTACCTCCTCCCTGACGGCAGAGGGGAAGAAGCTGTTCCTGAATCGTTGAGTGTGTGTCTTCAGGCTCCTGTACCTCCTCCCTGACGGCAGAGGGGAAGAAGCTGTTCCTGAATCGTTGAGTGTGTGTCTTCAGGCTCCTGTACCTCCTCCCTGACGGCAGAGGGGGAGAAGCTGTTCCTGAACCGTTGAGTGTGTGTCTTCAGGCTCCTGTACCTCCTCCCTGATGGCAGAGGGGGAGAAGCTGTTCCTGAATCGTTGAGTGTGTGTCTTCAGGCTCCTGTACCCCCTCCCTGATGGCAGAGGGGAAGAAGCTGTTCCTGAATCGTTGAGTGTGTGTCTTCAGGCTCCTGTACCTCCTCCCTGATGGCAGAGGGGAAGAAGCTGTTCCTGAATCGCTGAGTGTGTGCCTTCAGGCTCCTGTACCCCCTCCCTGATGGCAGAGGGGAAGAAGCTGTTCCTGAATCGCTGAGTGTGTGCCTTCAGGCTCCTGTACCTCCTCCCTGATGGCAGAGGGGAAGAAGCTGTTCCTGAATCGTTGAGTGTGTGTCTTCAGGCTCCTGTACCTCCTCCCTGATGGCAGAGGGGAAGGAGCTGTTCCTGAACCGTTGAGTGTGTGTCCTTCAGGCTCCTGTACCTCCTCCCTGATGGCAGAGGGGAAGGAGCTGTTCCTGAACCGTTGAGTGTGTGTCTTCAGGCTCCTGTACCTCCTCCCTGATGGCAGAGGGGAAGGAGCTGTTCCTGAACCGTTTGAGTGTGTGTCTTCAGGCTCCTGTACCTCCTCCCAGATGGCAGAGGGGAAGAAGCTGTTCCTGAATCGTTGAGTGTGTGTCTTCAGGCTCCTGTACCCCCTCCCTGATGGCAGAGGGGAAGAAGCTGTTCCTGAATCGTTGAGTGTGTGTCTTCAGGCTCCTGTACCCCCTCCCAGATGGCAGAGGGGAAGAAGCTGTTCCTGAATCGTTGAGTGTGTGTCTACAGGCTTGAAGATGCCCCGGATGCTGGTGCTGCTGATGGAACTGCCTGAGAGGCTGTGAGATGAGTACGGGGGTGGGTGGGTGGGTGGGGCCTATATGGAAATGTGGAGCAACGCGCACACACACGGAATACTGAACGAGCTCGGCGGGTCAGGCAGCATCGACGGGGGACTCGGCCCAAACCGGCGACCGCTCATTCACCTCCACAGACACTGCCTGACCTGCTGAGCCCCTCCTGTGCCCCCTGTGTGAGCTGCTCAGCTCCCTCCGCGCCTTGCGGTCATCCTGAACTCGCCTGTCCGTCTCCCCACGCGGCTGAGAGTTTGCACTGTAATGCATATTGCCGCGTGGCTGGTTTGAATCACGTCTCCTTTGGGTCGCAGAAACACTGCTGCAAAGCGGTGAAGACGGTCTGGGTCCCCATCGTGTACGTGGATGAAGATCTGTCGCTGGTCGTGAGCAACATCCCCCTGACCGAGGAGTGTGGGCAGGAGAGCTGAGAGGAAGTGGCCAAGTATAAGTTATTCCGAACACCTCCGTTCTGATCCATTGGACTGCATCGGGGCACTGAGAAACAGTAACTCTGTCACAGTGCGGGGGGAGAAGAATGTGCTGCTTCTAGGAGGGGGGGCGGGTGTGTGCCTGGTTCTGCTGGGGGGGGGGTGTTGAGCAGTGTTGGCGTGTAGGAGTGGGATTGTCTCTGGGAGCCAGTCACCATTGTATGGAGAATGCTGAACAATATTTGCTTCCTGAAAAGCTGGAGTCAAAATTATTGTCTGCACAAGGGGGATGGTGGGGTGTCCACGATGCGCCCGCAGTGACTTCTCATCCCCCCCCAGCCCGTGCCCCTTCCCTGCTCCCTGGGGTCTCGGAAAACCTCACCTCGATCCAGCCCAGCTTGGCTCCAGTACCACGCGCGGTTTTGGTGCGGACAGAAATTCCACCTCGGACCCCTCCTGCCTCCCCGTCTCATCCTTCCAACGATAGTTTCATGTGGTGAGGGCACTCGCGGGGGTAACTCTCTCCTCTCCTCGAGTTCCTCACAGAAACGCATATGCTCCGGTGTGTTAAATGGTGAAGCGCCCTGGCTCCAAAGAGAACCAGCCCAGTACATCCCTGCGCCAGCCCGGAGGGGTTTTGTGTAACCATATAACCATAACAGCTCGGAAACAGGCCATCTCGGCCCTGCTATTCTATGCCGAACGCTTACTCACCTAGTCCCACCGACCCGCACTCAGCCCATAACCCTCCATTCCTTTCCTGTCCATATACCTATCCAATTTTACCTTAAATGACAAAATCGAACCTGCCTCTACCACTTTCTGCTGGAAGCTCGTTCCACACAGCTACCACTCTCTCAGTAAAGAAACTTCCCCCTCGTGTTACTCCTAAACTTTTGCCCCCTAACTCTCAACTCATGTCCTCTTGTTTGAATCTCTCCTACTCTCAGTGGAAAAAGCCTATCCACGTCAAATCTATCTATCCCCCTCATAATTTTAAAAACCTCTATCAAGTCCCCCCCCCCCCCACCAATCTTCTACGCTCCAAAGAATAAAGACCTAACTTGTTCAACATTTCTCTGTAACTTAGGCGCTGAAACCCAGGTAACATTCTGGTAAATCTTCTCTGCACTCTCTCTATTTTGTAGACATCCTTCCTATAATTCGGTGACCAGAACTGTACACAATACTCCAAATTTGGCCTCACCAATGCCTGGTACAGTTTTAACATTACATCAAGTTTATTGCTACTGAGGTGTACCGCGGGTGGCGTAGAGGCATCAGCACCGGATGGGGCAAATGTTCTGGGGTTCGAATCTGGCCGGCTCCGTGCCCACATTTGATCTGAATGTGGGGTCGAGTAACCCGTCAAAAACAAAGACGGTAAAAGGAAAAGAAACGTCAGAATTGCTGCCTGATGCATCACAGGGCGTGGAAAGGAACAGCAGCAACATCACCAAACGGAGCAACCTGCCTCTGGACCAACACAGCACACGTCACGAACGCACACACCACACAGATAAATTAATAAATAGTAAGATCGACAACTAGATAAAGATGAGGATTAAGCAGTGGATATTCACTACACGGACGTTCGAAGCATTTCACAAGGTCTTGTAGACGACTTCGATGGGATCATGGTAGATTGACACAGCCATTGAAGACAGGCGGCAGTGGTGGAGGGGCATTCCTGTGCAAAAGTGTTGGGCACATAGGGTGCCTGAGACTTTGACACAGTACTATATCTGTACCTGGAGCAGAGAGCGAGTTTGTAAATCTGGTGGGTGCTAAGGGTATTGGGAATGGTGAGGGTGGAGCGCCGCGGGAGGGGTGTGGGACAGGGGGCAGAGAAGGAGTGTCAGGGGTGGGTACAGACACACCCAGCCCTGAGACACCGGGCAAGGTCATTTGATTCCAAACAATCGGTTTATTGATCATTACAGAATGTCTCTCTGGTGCTTCCCTCTCCCTGCCCCTTTTCCCAACCATGATTCCCCTCTCCCTGCCCCCTTCCCACTCTCAGTCCACAATAGAGACCCGGATCAGAATCAGGCTTATCATCACTCACATCTGTCATGGAAATATCGAAAACCTACAGCACAACACAGACACTTCGGCCCACAAAGCTGTGCCGAACTTGTCCTTACCTTAACTCCACCAATGCCTACCCATAGCCCTCTGTATTTCTAAGCTCCATGTACCTATCCAGGAGTTTCTTAAAAGACCGCATCATTTCTGCCTCCACCACCGTCACCAGCAGCCCATTCCACGCGTAAAAAAACTTACCCCTGACATCTCCGTACCTGCTTCCAAGCACCTTAAAACTATGCCCTCTGGTGCTAGCATTTTCTGCAACAGCAGTACAGTGCGATACATAAAATCACTACAGTCCTGTGCAAAAGTCTCAGGCACCCTAGCGATGTACAGGATGTGCCTGACTCGTACAGTGCTGTAATTGTATGTTAATGGATACCTTCTCCTCCAACAGCTGGACAAATACTACACCGATTTCAACCCTTCTCCAGTTGAAATAAAGTCCTCCTCAAACCACTTCAACCCTTTTCCTTAAACACGTACCCTCGGGTTACCGACACCCCACAGTTATGGGACGTTCCCCCACGATCTGCCCATTTGCACTGAAAACCTTGTGTACCTGAATCGGGCACCCATTGGCCTTCTCTGAACAAAACAATCTCTCCGATCCATGGACCGTCGTCACCAACATGGACAGGATTTGTTTTTCAATGTGGCAGCAGCACACAAATAAAATTAGAGCAAAATGGTGCACAAGTCTTCGGCACCGCAGAACTGAATGATTGATATGCGTGTGCGTGTGAGAGAGAGAGAGTGTGTGTGTGTGTGTGTGAAGCTCCGGCCTAACAGCGTCTGTAGGCTTCCTTGCACTTCCACATCACATTGGACGCTTCCTCGGTCAGGTCACAAGAGTCCTGAGGTCCTGTTGCTTTCGAATAAAATGTGGTGAGCAGTTCAGCTCTGTTCGCCCCATTACAAGGAGAACATGGAGGCTTTGGAGAGAGTGCGAAGGAGATTGACAAAACAAGACTTGTTTTCTACGGAAAATCAGAAACTGAGGGGACAACAGGCAGAAGTACAAAAAATTAGAGGGACATAAAACAACAGACCGTTCCTCCCCGTAAGGAAACATCAGAAATCAGATCATGGATTTAAACTGAAGGTGGGACGGGGTGGGGGGGGGGTTGATGGAGATGTACACAGGACAGGGGGGGTTGATGGGGATCTACACAGGATGGGGGGGTTGATGGAGATGTACACAGGAGAGGGGGGTTGATGGAGATGTACACAGGAGAGAGGGGGGTTGATGGGGATCTACACAGGAGATGGGGGTTGATGAAGGTACACAGGAGAGGGGGGGGTTGATGGAGATGTACACAGGAGAGGGGGGGTTGATGGAGATGTACACAGGAGAGGGGTTGATGGAGATGTACACAGGACAGGGGGGGTTGATGGGGATCTACACAGGATGGGGGGGTTGATGGAGATGTACACAGGAGAGGGGGGTTGATGGAGATGTACACAGGAGAGGGGGGTTGATGGGGATCTACACAGGAGATGGGGGTTGATGAAGGTACACAGGAGAGGGGGGGTTGATGGGAGATGTACACAGGAGAGGGGGGGGTTGATGGAGATGTACACAGGAGAGGGGGTTGATGGAGATGTACACAGGACAGGGGGGGGATTGATGGAGATGTACACAGGACAGGGGGGTCGATAGAGATGTACACAGGACAGGGGGGGTTGATGGAGATGTACACAGGACAGGGGGGGTCGATGGACATGTACACAGGATGGTGGGGATGATGTACGCAGGAGAGCGAGATTGATGGAGATGTGCACAGGAGAGGGGGTCGATGGAGATGTACACAGGAGAGGGGGTTGATGAAGGTACACAGGAGAGGGGGTCGATGGAGATGTACGCAGGAGAGTGAGATTGATGGAGATGTGCACAGGAGAGGGGGTCGATGGAGATGTACACAGGAGAGGGGGTTGATGAAGGTACACAGGAGAGGGGGTCGATGGAGATGTACGCAGGAGATGGGGGGTTGATGGACGTACACAGGAGAGGGGGGTTGATGGAGATGTACACAGGAGAAGGGGTTGATGGAGATCTACACAGGAGAGGGGGGTTGATGGAGATTTACACGGTGGGGTCGATGGAGATGTACGCAGGAGAACAGGATTGATGGGGATGTACACAGGAGGGGGAGTTGATGGGGATCTACACAGGAGATGGGGGTCGATGGAGATGTACACAGGAGAGGGGATTGATGGGGATCTACACAGGAGATGGGGGTTGATGGAGATGTACACAGGAGAGGGGGGTTGATGGAGATGTACACAGGAGAGGGGGTTGATGGAGATGTACACAGGAGAGGGGGTTGATGGAGATGTACACAGGAGGGGGGTTGATGGAGATGTACACAGGAGAGGGGGTTGATGGAGATGTACACAGGAGATGGGGGTTGATGGAGATGTACACAGGAGGGGGGGGGTTGATGGGGATCTACACAGGAGAGGGGGGTTGATGGGGATCTACACAGGAGAGGGGGGGTCGATGGAGATGTACACAGGAGAGGGGGATTGATGGAGATGTACACAGGAGAGGGGGGATTGATGGAGATGTACACAGGAGAGGGGGTTGATGGAGATGTACACAGGAGAGGGGGGTGGATGGAGATGTACACAGGAGAGGGGGGTGGATGGAGATGTACACAGGAGAGGAGGTTGATGGGGATCTACACAGGAGAGGGGGGGGTCGATGGAGATGTACACAGGAGAGGGGGGGTCGTTGGAGATGTACACAGGAGAGGGGGGGTTGATGGAGATGTACACAGGAGAGGGGGGTTGATCGGGATCTACACAGGAGAGGGGGGGTCGATGGAGATGTACACAGGAGAGGGGGGGTCGTTGGAGATGTACACAGGAGAGGGGGATTGATGGAGATGTACACAGGAGAGGGGGGATTGATGGAGATGTACACAGGAGAGGGGGGATTGATGGAGATGTACACAGGAGAGGGGGTCGATGGAGATTGATGCAGGAGAGGGGGATTGATGGAGATGTACACAGGAGAGGGGGTTGATGGAGATGTACACAGGAGAGGGGGGATTGATGGAGATGTACACAGGAGAGGGGGGATTGATGGAGATGTACACAGGAGAGGGGGGTTGATGGAGATGTACACAGGAGGGGGGATTGATGGGGATGTACACAGGAGGGGGGATTGATGGGGATGTACACAGGAGAAGGGGGGGTTGATGAAGGTACACAGGAGAGGGGGTCGATGGAGATTGATGCAGGAGAGGGGGGTGGATGGAGATGTACACAGGAGAGGGGGGTTGATGGAGATGCACGCAGGAGAGGGGGTGTTGATGTACACAGGAGAAGGGGTTGATGGAGATCTACACAGGAGAGGGGGGTTGATGGAGATTTACACGGTGGGGTTGATGGAGATGTACACAGGAGAGAGGAGTTGATGGAGATGTACACTGGATGGGGGGGTTTGATGGAGATGTACACAGGAGATGGGGGTCGATGGAGATGTACACAGGAGAGTGGGTCGATGGAGATGTACACAGGAGATGGGGGTCGATGGAGATGTACACAGGAGAGGGGGGTTGATGGAGATTTACACGGTGGGGTTGATGGAGATGTACACAGGAGAGAGGAGTTGATGGAGATGTACACTGGATGGGGGGGTTTGATGGAGATGTACACAGGAGATGGGGGTCGATGGAGATGTACACAGGAGAGGGGGGTTGATGGAGATTTACACGGTGGGGTTGATGGAGATGTACACAGGAGAGAGGAGTTGATGGAGATGTACACTGGATGGAGGGGGTTTGATGGAGATGTACACAGGAGAGTGGGTCGATGGAGATGTACACAGGAGATGGGGGTCGATGGAGATGTACACAGGAGAGGGGGGGTTGATGGAGATGTACACAGGAGAGAGGAGTTGATGGAGATGTACACTGGATGGGGGGGTTTGATGGAGATGTACACAGGAGAGGGGGGTTGATGGAGATGCACGCAGGAGAGGGGGTGTTGATGTACACAGGAGAAGGGGTTGATGGAGATCTACACAGGAGAGGGGGGTTGATGGAGATTTACACGGTGGGGGGGTTTGATGGAGATGTACACAGGAGAGAGGAGTTGATGGAGATGTACACTGGATGGGGGGGTTTGATGGAGATGTACACAGGAGATGGGGGTCGATGGAGATGTACACAGGAGAGGGGGGGTCGATGGAGATGTACACAGGAGATGGGGGTCGATGGAGATGTACACTGGATGGAGGGGGTTTGATGGAGATGTACACAGGAGAGTGGGTCGATGCAGATGTACACAGGATATGGGTGTTGATGGAGATTTACACGGGCGGTTGATGGAGATGTAAACAGCAGAGGGGATTGATGGAGATGTACACAGGAGAGTGGGTCGATGGAGATGTACACAGGAGATGAGGGGTTGATGGACGTACACACGAGAGGGGGGGTTGATGGAGATGTACACAGGAGAGGGGTGGGGTCGATGGAAATACACAGGAGAGGGGGTCGATGGAGATGTACACAGGATGGGGGGGGTTGATGGAGATTTACACGGGGGGTTCATGGAGATGTACACAGGAGAGGGGGGTTGATGGAGATGTACACAGGAGAGGGGGGTTGATGGAGATGTACACAGGAGAGGGGGGTTGATGGAGATGTACACAGGAGAAGGGGTTGATGGAGATCTACACAGGAGAGGGGGGTTGATGGAGATTTACACGGTGGGGTCGATGGAGATGTACGCAGGAGAACAGGATTGATGGGGATGTACACAGGAGGGGGAGTTGATGGGGATCTACACAGGAGATGGGGGTCGATGGAGATGTACACAGGAGAGGGGGGGTTGATGGAGATGTACACAGGAGGGGGGATTGATGGAGATGTACAGAGGAGAAGGGGGGGTTGATGAAGGTACACAGGAGAGGGGGGTTGATGGAGATGCACGCAGGAGAGGGGGTGTTGATGTACACAGGAGAAGGGGTTGATGGAGATCTACACAGGAGAGGGGGGTTGATGGAGATTTACACGGTGGGGTTGATGGAGATGTACACAGGAGAGAGGAGTTGATGGAGATGTACACTGGATGGGGGGGTTTGATGGAGATGTACACAGGAGAGTGGGTCGATGGAGATGTACACAGGAGTGGGTCGATGGAGATGTACACAGGAGAGTGGGTCGATTGACATGTACACACGAGAGGGGGGGTTGATTGAGATGTACACGGGAGAGGGGGTCGATGGAGATGTACACAGGAGAGGGGATTGATGAAGGTACACAGGAGAGGGGGTCGATGGAGATGTACGCAGGAGAGGGGGGGGTCGATGGAAATACACAGGAGAAGGGGTCGATGGAGATGTACACAGGATGGGGGGGTTGATGGAGATTTACACAGGGGGGTTCATGGAGATGTACACAGGAGAGGGGGGTTGATGGAGATTGACGCAGGAGAGGGGGGTTGATGGAGATGCACGCAGGAGAGGGGGTGTTGATGTACACAGGAGAAGGGGTTGATGGAGATTGATGCAGGAGAGGGGGGTGGATGGAGATGTACACAGGAGAGGGGGGTTGATGGAGATGCACGCAGGAGAGGGGGTGTTGATGTACACAGGAGAAGGGGTTGATGGAGATTGATGCAGGAGAGGGGGGTGGATGGAGATGTACACAGGAGAGGGGGGTTGATGGAGATGCACGCAGGAGAGGGGGTGTTGATGTACACAGGAGAGGGGGTTGATGGAGATCTACACAGGAGAGGGGGGTTGATGGAGATTTACACGGTGGGGTTGATGGAGATGTACACAGGAGAGAGGAGTTGATGGAGATGTACACTGGATGGGGGGGTTTGATGGAGATGTACACAGGAGATGGGGGTCGATGGAGATGTACACTGGATGGAGGGGGTTTGATGGAGATGTACACAGGAGAGGGGGTCGATGGAGATGTACACAGGAGAGGGGGTTGATGAAGGTACACAGGAGAGGGGGTCGATGGAGATGTACACAGGAGAGGGGGGGTTGATGGAGATGTACACAGGAGAGGGGGGTTGATGGAGATGTACACAGGAGAGGGGGTCGATGGAGATGTACACAGGAGAGGGGGGATTGATGGAGATGTACACAGGAGAGGGGGTCGATGGAGATGTACGCAGGAGAGTGAGATTGATGGAGATGTGCACAGGAGAGAGGGTCGATGGAGATGTACACAGGAGAGGGGGTTGATGAAGGTACACAGGAGATGGGGGTCGATGGAAATGTACACAGGAGAGGGGGGGTTGATGGAGATGTACACAGGAGAGGGGGGGGTTGATGGAGATGTACACAGGAGAGGGGGTTGATGGAGATGTACACAGGAGAGGGGGGTTGATGGGGATGTACACAGGAGGGGGAGTTGATGGGGATCTACACAGGAGATGGGGGTCGATGGAGATGTACACAGGAGAGGGGGGGTTGATGGAGATGTACACAGGAGAGGGGGGTTGATGGGGATCTACACAGGAGATGGGGGTTGATGGAGATGTACACAGGAGAGGGGGGGTCGATGGAGATGTACACAGGAGAGGGGGGTTGATGGAGATGTACATAGGGAGAGGGGGGTTGATGGGGATCTACACAGGAGAGGGGGGATTGATGGAGATGTACACAGGAGAGGGGATTGATTGGGATCTACACAGGAGATGGGGGTTGATGGAGATGTACACAGGAGAGGGGGGGTCGATGGAGATGTACACAGGAGAGGGGGGGGGTTGATGGAGATGTACACAGGAGAGGGGGGTTGATGGGGATCTACACAGGAGAGGGGGGTTGATGGGGATCTACACAGGAGAGGGGGGGGTCGATGGAGATGTACACAGGAGATGGGGGTTGATGGAGATGTACACAGGAGAGGGGGGTTGATGGAGATGTACACAGGAGAGGGGGTTGATGGAGATGTACACAGGAGATGGGGGTTGATGGAGATGTACACAGGAGATGGGGGTTGATGGAGATGTACACAGGAGAGGGGGGTTGATGGAGATGTACACAGGAGATGGGGGTTGATGGAGATGTACACAGGAGAGGGGGGTTGATGGAGATGTACACAGGAGAGGGGGTTGATGGAGATGTACACAGGAGAGGGGGGTTGATGGAGATGTACACAGGAGAGGGGGTTGATGGAGATGTACACAGGAGATGGGGGTTGATGGAGATGTACACAGGAGAGGGGGGGGTTGATGGGGATCTACACAGGAGAGGGGGGTTGATGGGGATCTACACAGGAGAGGGGGGGTCGATGGAGATGTACACAGGAGAGGGGGGTTGATGGAGATGTACACAGGAGAAGGGGTTGATGGAGATCTACACAGGAGAGGGGGGTTGATGGAGATTTACACGGTGGGGTCGATGGAGATGTACGCAGGAGAACAGGATTGATGGGGATGTACACAGGAGGGGGAGTTGATGGGGATCTACACAGGAGATGGGGGTCGATGGAGATGTACACAGGAGAGGGGGGGTTGATGGAGATGTACACAGGAGGGGGGATTGATGGAGATGTACAGAGGAGAAGGGGGGGTTGATGAAGGTACACAGGAGAGGGGGGTTGATGGAGATGCACGCAGGAGAGGGGGTGTTGATGTACACAGGAGAAGGGGTTGATGGAGATCTACACAGGAGAGGGGGGTTGATGGAGATTTACACGGTGGGGGTTGATGGAGATGTACACAGGAGAGAGGAGTTGATGGAGATGTACACTGGATGGGGGGGTTTGATGGAGATGTACACAGGAGAGTGGGTCGATGGAGATGTACACAGGAGTGGGTCGATGGAGATGTACACAGGAGAGTGGGTCGATTGACATGTACACACGAGAGGGGGGGTTGATTGAGATGTACACGGGAGAGGGGGTCGATGGAGATGTACACAGGAGAGGGGATTGATGAAGGTACACAGGAGAGGGGGTCGATGGAGATGTACGCAGGAGAGGGGGGGGTCGATGGAAATACACAGGAGAAGGGGGTCGATGGAGATGTACACAGGATGGGGGGGGTTGATGGAGATTTACACAGGGGGTTCATGGAGATGTACACAGGAGAGGGGGGTTGATGGAGATTGACGCAGGAGAGGGGGGTTGATGGAGATGCACGCAGGAGAGGGGGTGTTGATGTACACAGGAGAAGGGGTTGATGGAGATTGATGCAGGAGAGGGGGGTGGATGGAGATGTACACAGGAGAGGGGGTTGATGGAGATGCACGCAGGAGAGGGGGTGTTGATGTACACAGGAGAAGGGGTTGATGGAGATTGATGCAGGAGAGGGGGGTGGATGGAGATGTACACAGGAGAGGGGGGTTGATGGAGATGCACGCAGGAGAGGGGGTGTTGATGTACACAGGAGAGGGGGTTGATGGAGATCTACACAGGAGAGGGGGGTTGATGGAGATTTACACGGTGGGGTTGATGGAGATGTACACAGGAGAGAGGAGTTGATGGAGATGTACACTGGATGGGGGGGTTTGATGGAGATGTACACAGGAGATGGGGGTCGATGGAGATGTACACTGGATGGAGGGGGTTTGATGGAGATGTACACAGGAGAGGGGGTCGATGGAGATGTACACAGGAGAGGGGGTTGATGAAGGTACACAGGAGAGGGGGTCGATGGAGATGT
Source organism: Hemitrygon akajei (assembly GCF_048418815.1). Taxonomy (NCBI): domain Eukaryota; kingdom Metazoa; phylum Chordata; class Chondrichthyes; order Myliobatiformes; family Dasyatidae; genus Hemitrygon; species Hemitrygon akajei. Next base: position 39,726,888 of record NC_133151.1, read on the forward strand.
ACACAGGAGAGGGGGGGTTGATGGAGATGTACACAGGAGAGGGGGGTTGATGGAGATGTACACAGGAGAGGGGGTCGATGGAGATGTACACAGGAGAGGGGGGATTGATGGAGATGTACACAGGAGAGGGGGTCGATGGAGATGTACGCAGGAGAGTGAGATTGATGGAGATGTGCACAGGAGAGAGGGTCGATGGAGATGTACACAGGAGAGGGGGTTGATGAAGGTACACAGGAGATGGGGGTCGATGGAAATGTACACAGGAGAGGGGGGGTTGATGGAGATGTACACAGGAGAGGGGGGGGTTGATGGAGATGTACACAGGAGAGGGGGTTGATGGAGATGTACACAGGAGAGGGGGGTTGATGGGGATGTACACAGGAGGGGGAGTTGATGGGGATCTACACAGGAGATGGGGGTCGATGGAGATGTACACAGGAGAGGGGGGGTTGATGGAGATGTACACAGGAGAGGGGGGTTGATGGGGATCTACACAGGAGATGGGGGTTGATGGAGATGTACACAGGAGAGGGGGGGTCGATGGAGATGTACACAGGAGAGGGGGGGGTTGATGGAGATGTACATAGGAGAGGGGGGTTGATGGGGATCTACACAGGAGAGGGGGGATTGATGGAGATGTACACAGGAGAGGGGATTGATTGGGATCTACACAGGAGATGGGGGTTGATGGAGATGTACACAGGAGAGGGGGGGTCGATGGAGATGTACACAGGAGAGGGGGGGGTTGATGGAGATGTACACAGGAGAGGGGGGTTGATGGGGATCTACACAGGAGAGGGGGGTTGATGGGGATCTACACAGGAGAGGGGGGGTCGATGGAGATGTACACAGGAGATGGGGGTTGATGGAGATGTACACAGGAGAGGGGGGTTGATGGAGATGTACACAGGAGAGGGGGTTGATGGAGATGTACACAGGAGATGGGGGTTGATGGAGATGTACACAGGAGATGGGGGTTGATGGAGATGTACACAGGAGAGGGGGGTTGATGGAGATGTACACAGGAGATGGGGGTTGATGGAGATGTACACAGGAGAGGGGGGTTGATGGAGATGTACACAGGAGAGGGGGTTGATGGAGATGTACACAGGAGAGGGGGGTTGATGGAGATGTACACAGGAGAGGGGGTTGATGGAGATGTACACAGGAGATGGGGGTTGATGGAGATGTACACAGGAGAGGGGGGGGTTGATGGGGATCTACACAGGAGAGGGGGGTTGATGGGGATCTACACAGGAGAGGGGGGGTCGATGGAGATGTACACAGGAGAGGGGGGTCGATGGAGATGTACACAGGAGAGGGGGATTGATGGAGATGTACACAGGAGAGGGGGGATTGATGGAGATGTACACAGGAGAGGGGGTCGATGGAGATGTACACAGGAGAGGGGGTTGATGGAGATGTACACAGGAGAGGGGGGTGGATGGAGATGTACACAGGAGAGGGGATTGATGGAGATGTACACAGGAGAGGGGGTTGATGGGGATCTACACAGGAGAGGGGGGGGTCGATGGAGATGTACACAGGAGAGGGGGGGTCGTTGGAGATGTACACAGGAGAGGGGTATTGATGGAGATGTACACAGGAGAGGGGGGATTGATGGAGATGTACACAGGAGAGGGGGGATTGATGGAGATGTACACAGGAGAGGGGGGATTGATGGAGATGTACACAGGAGAGGGGGTCGATGGAGATTGATGCAGGAGAGGGGATTGATGGAGATGTACACAGGAGAGGGGGTTGATGGAGATGTACACAGGAGAGGGGGGATTGATGGAGATGTACACAGGAGAGGGGGGTTGATGGAGATGTACACAGGAGGGGGGATTGATGGGGATGTACACAGGAGGGGGGATTGATGGGGATGTACACAGGAGAAGGGGGGTTGATGAAGGTACACAGGAGAGGGGGTCGATGGAGATGCACGCAGGAGAGGGGGTGTTGATGTACACAGGATAAGGGGTTGATGGAGATGTACACAGGAGAGGGGGGATTGATGGAGATGTACACAGGAGAGGGGGTCGATGGAGATGTACACAGGAGAGGGGGGATTGATGGAGATGTACACAGGAGAGGGGGGGATTGATGGAGATGTACACAGGAGAGGGGGGTTGATGGAGATGTACACAGGAGGGGGGATTGATGGAGATGTACACAGGAGAGGGGGGTTGATGGAGATGTACACAGGAGGGGGGATTGATGGGGATGTACACAGGAGGGGGGATTGATGGGGATGTACACAGGAGAAGGGGGGGTTGATGAAGGTACACAGGAGAGGGGGTCGATGGAGATTGATGCAGGAGAGGGGGGTGGATGGAGATGTACACAGGAGAGGGGGGTTGATGGAGATGTACGCAGGAGAGGGGGTGTTGATGTACACAGGAGAAGGGGTTGATGGAGATGTACACAGGAGAGGGGGGTTGATGGAGATTTACACGGTGGGGGTTGATGGAGATGTACACAGGAGAGAGGAGTTGATGGAGATGTACACTGGATGGGGGGGGTTTGATGGAGATGTACACAGGAGATGGGGGTCGATGGAGATGTACACTGGATGGGGGGGTTGATGGAGATGTACACAGGAGATGGGGGTCGATGGAGATGTACACTGGATGGAGGGGGTTTGATGGAGATGTACACAGGAGAGTGGGTCGATGGAGATGTACACAGGAGAGGGGGGTCGATGGAGATGTACACAGGAGAGGGGATTGATGGAGATGTACACAGGAGAGGGGGTCGATGGAGATGTACACAGGAGAGGGGGTCGATGGAGATGTACACAGGAGAGGGGGGTCGATGGAGATGTACACAGGAGAGGGGATTGATGGAGATGTACACAGGAGATGGGGGTCGATGGAGATGTACACTGGATGGAGGGGGTTTGATGGAGATGTACACAGGAGAGGGGGTTGATGGAGATGTACACAGGAGAGGGGGTTGATGGAGATGTACACAGGAGAGGGGGGGTTGATGGAGATGTACACAGGAGAGGGGGTTGATGAAGGTACACAGGAGAGGGGGTTGATGGAGATCTACACAGGAGGGGGGTTGATGGAGATTTACACGGTGGGGTTGATGGAGATGTACACAGGAGAGAGGAGTTGATGGAGATGTACACTGGATGGAGGGGGTTTGATGGAGATGTATACAGGAGAGTGGGTCGATGGAGATGTACACAGGAGAGTGGGTCGATGGAGATGTACACAGGAGATGGGGGTCGATGGAGATGTACACTGGATGGAGGGGGTTTGATGGAGATGTACACAGGAGAGTGGGTCGATGGAGATGTACACAGGAGAGGGGGGTTTGATGGAGATGTACACAGGAGAGTGGGTCGATGGAGATGTACACAGGATATGGGTGTTGATGGAGATTTACACGGGCGGTTGATGGAGATGTAAACAGCAGAGGGGATTGATGGAGATGTACACAGGAGAGTGGGTCGATGGAGATGTACACAGGAGATGAGGGGTTGATGGAGATGTACACAGGAGAGGGGGTCGATGGAGATGTACACAGGAGAGGGGGGATTGATGGAGATGTACACAGGAGAGGGGGGATTGATGGAGATGTACACAGGATATGGGTGTTGATGGAGATTTACACGGGCGGTTGATGGAGATGTAAACAGCAGAGGGGATTGATGGAGATGTACACAGGAGAGTGGGTCGATGGAGATGTACACAGGAGAGGGGGGATTGATGGAGATGTACACAGGAGAGGGGGTCGATGGAGATGTACACAGGAGAGGGGGGATTGATGGAGATGTACACAGGAGAGGGGGGATTGATGGAGATGTACACAGGAGAGGGGGGTTGATGGAGATGTACACAGGAGATGGGGGTCGATGGAGATGTACACTGGATGGAGGGGGTTTGATGGAGATGTACACAGGAGAGTGGGTCGATGGAGATGTACACAGGAGAGGGGGGTTGATGGAGATGTACACAGGAGAGGGGATTGATGGAGATGTACACAGGAGAGTGGGTCGATGGAGATGTACACAGGAGATGGGGGTCGATGGAGATGTACACTGGATGGAGGGGGTTTGATGGAGATGTACACAGGAGAGTGGGTCGATGGAGATGTACACAGGAGAAGGGGTCGATGGAGATGTACACAGGAGAGGGGGGTTGATGGAGATGTACACAGGAGAGTGGGTCGATGGAGATGTACACAGGAGAAGGGGTCGATGGAGATGTACACAGGATATGGGTGTTGATGGAGATTTACACGGGCGGTTGATGGAGATGTAAACAGCAGAGGGGATTGATGGAGATGTACACAGGAGAGTGGGTCGATGGAGATGTACACAGGAGATGAGGGGTTGATGGACGTACACACGAGAGGGGGGGTTGATGGAGATGTACACAGGAGAGGGGGGGTCGATGGAAATACACAGGAGAGGGGGGTCGATGGAGATGTACACAGGATGGGGGGGTTGATGGAGATTTACACGGGGGGTTCATGGAGATGTACACAGGAGAGGGGGGTTGATGGAGATGTACACAGGAGAGGGGGGTTGATGGAGATGTACACAGGAGAAGGGGTTGATGGAGATCTACACAGGAGAGGGGGGTTGATGGAGATTTACACGGTGGGGTCGATGGAGATGTACGCAGGAGAACAGGATTGATGGGGATGTACACAGGAGGGGGAGTTGATGGGGATCTACACAGGAGATGGGGGTCGATGGAGATGTACACAGGAGAGGGGGGGGTTGATGGAGATGTACACAGGAGGGGGGATTGATGGAGATGTACAGAGGAGAAGGGGGGGTTGATGAAGGTACACAGGAGAGGGGGGGTTGATGGAGATGCACGCAGGAGAGGGGGTGTTGATGTACACAGGAGAAGGGGTTGATGGAGATCTACACAGGAGAGGGGGGTTGATGGAGATTTACACGGTGGGGTTGATGGAGATGTACACAGGAGAGAGGAGTTGATGGAGATGTACACTGGATGGGGGGGTTTGATGGAGATGTACACAGGAGAGTGGGTCGATGGAGATGTACACAGGAGTGGGTCGATGGAGATGTACACAGGAGAGTGGGTCGATTGACATGTACACACGAGAGGGGGGGTTGATTGAGATGTACACGGGAGAGGGGGGTCGATGGAGATGTACACAGGAGAGGGGATTGATGAAGGTACACAGGAGAGGGGGTCGATGGAGATGTACGCAGGAGAGGGGGGGTCGATGGAAATACACAGGAGAAGGGGTCGATGGAGATGTACACAGGATGGGGGGGTTGATGGAGATTTACACAGGGGGTTCATGGAGATGTACACAGGAGAGGGGGGTTGATGGAGATTGACGCAGGAGAGGGGGGTTGATGGAGATGCACGCAGGAGAGGGGGTGTTGATGTACACAGGAGAAGGGGTTGATGGAGATTGATGCAGGAGAGGGGGGTGGATGGAGATGTACACAGGAGAGGGGGGTTGATGGAGATGCACGCAGGAGAGGGGGTGTTGATGTACACAGGAGAAGGGGTTGATGGAGATCTACACAGGAGAGGGGGGTTGATGGAGATTTACACGGTGGGGGGGTTTGATGGAGATGTACACAGGAGAGAGGAGTTGATGGAGATGTACACTGGATGGGGGGGTTTGATGGAGATGTACACAGGAGATGGGGGTCGATGGAGATGTACACTGGATGGAGGGGGTTTGATGGAGATGTACACAGGAGAGGGGGTCGATGGAGATGTACACAGGAGAGGGGGTTGATGAAGGTACACAGGAGAGGGGGTCGATGGAGATGTACGCAGGAGAGGGGGGGTCGATGGAAATACACAGGAGAAGGGGTCGATGGAGATGTACACAGGATGGGGGGGTTGATGGAGATTTACACAGGGGGTTCATGGAGATGTACACAGGAGAGGGGGGTTGATGGAGATTGACGCAGGAGAGGGGGGTTGATGGAGATGCACGCAGGAGAGGGGGTGTTGATGTACACAGGAGAAGGGGTTGATGGAGATTGATGCAGGAGAGGGGGGTGGATGGAGATGTACACAGGAGAGGGGGGTTGATGGAGATGCACGCAGGAGAGGGGGTGTTGATGTACACAGGAGAAGGGGTTGATGGAGATCTACACAGGAGAGGGGGGTTGATGGAGATTTACACGGTGGGGTTGATGGAGATGTACACAGGAGAGAGGAGTTGATGGAGATGTACACTGGATGGGGGGGTTTGATGGAGATGTACACAGGAGATGGGGGTCGATGGAGATGTACACTGGATGGAGGGGGTTTGATGGAGATGTACACAGGAGAGGGGGTCGATGGAGATGTACGCAGGAGAGTGAGATTGATGGAGATGTGCACAGGAGAGGGGGTTGATGGAGATGTACACAGGAGAGGGGGTTGATGAAGGTACACAGGAGATGGGGGTCGATGGAGATGTACACAGGAGAGGGGGGGTTGATGGAGATGTACACAGGAGAGGGGGGGGTTGATGGAGGTACACAGGAGAGGGGGTTGACGGAGATGTACACAGGAGAGGGGGGTTGATGGGGATGTACACAGGAGGGGGAGTTGATGGGGATCTACACAGGAGATGGGGGTCGATGGAGATGTACACAGGAGAGGGGGGGGTCGATGGAGATGTACACAGGAGAGTGGGGGGTTGATGGAGATGTACACAGGAGAGGGGGGTTGATGGGGATCTACACAGGAGAGGGGGGATTGATGGAGATGTACACAGGAGAGGGGGGTTGATGGGGATCTACACAGGAGAGGGGGGTTGATGGAGATGTACACAGGAGTGGGTCGATGGAGATGTACACAGGAGAGTGGGTCGATTGACATGTACACACGAGAGGGGGGGTTGATTGAGATGTACACGGGAGAGGGGGTCGATGGAGATGTACACAGGAGAGGGGATTGATGAAGGTACACAGGAGAGGGGGTCGATGGAGATGTACGCAGGAGAGGGGGGGTCGATGGAAATACACAGGAGAAGGGGTCGATGGAGATGTACACAGGATGGGGGGGTTGATGGAGATTTACACAGGGGGTTCATGGAGATGTACACAGGAGAGGGGGGTTGATGGAGATTGACGCAGGAGAGGGGGGTTGATGGAGATGCACGCAGGAGAGGGGGTGTTGATGTACACAGGAGAAGGGGTTGATGGAGATTGATGCAGGAGAGGGGGGTGGATGGAGATGTACACAGGAGAGGGGGGTTGATGGAGATGCACGCAGGAGAGGGGGTGTTGATGTACACAGGAGAAGGGGTTGATGGAGATCTACACAGGAGAGGGGGGTTGATGGAGATTTACACGGTGGGGGGGGTTTGATGGAGATGTACACAGGAGAGAGGAGTTGATGGAGATGTACACTGGATGGGGGGGTTTGATGGAGATGTACACAGGAGATGGGGGTCGATGGAGATGTACACTGGATGGAGGGGGTTTGATGGAGATGTACACAGGAGAGGGGGTCGATGGAGATGTACACAGGAGAGGGGGTTGATGAAGGTACACAGGAGAGGGGGTCGATGGAGATGTACGCAGGAGAGGGGGGGTCGACGGAAATACACAGGAGAAGGGGTCGATGGAGATGTACACAGGATGGGGGGGTTGATGGAGATTTACACAGGGGGTTCATGGAGATGTACACAGGAGAGGGGGGGTTGATGGAGATGTACACAGGAGAGGGGGGTTGATGGAGATGTACACAGGAGAGGGGGGGGTTGATGGAGATGTACACAGGAGAGGGGGGTTGATGGGGATCTACACAGGAGATGGGGGTTGATGGAGATGTACACAGGAGAGGGGGGGGTTGATGGAGATGTACACAGGAGAGGGGGGGTCGATGGAGATGTACACAGGAGAGGGGGGGGGTTGATGGAGATGTACACAGGAGAGGGGGGTTGATGGGGATCTACACAGGAGAGGGGGGATTGATGGAGATGTACACAGGAGAGGGGATTGATTGGGATCTACACAGGAGATGGGGGTTGATGGAGATGTACACAGGAGAGGGGGGGTCGATGGAGATGTACACAGGAGAGGGGGGGGTTGATGGAGATGTACACAGGAGAGGGGGGTTGATGGGGATCTACACAGGAGAGGGGGGTTGATGGGGATCTACACAGGAGAGGGGGGGGTCGATGGAGATGTACACAGGAGATGGGGGTTGATGGAGATGTACACAGGAGAGGGGGGTTGATGGAGATGTACACAGGAGAGGGGGTTGATGGAGATGTACACAGGAGATGGGGGTTGATGGAGATGTACACAGGAGATGGGGGTTGATGGAGATGTACACAGGAGAGGGGGGTTGATGGAGATGTACACAGGAGATGGGGGTTGATGGAGATGTACACAGGAGAGGGGGGTTGATGGAGATGTACACAGGAGAGGGGGTTGATGGAGATGTACACAGGAGAGGGGGGTTGATGGAGATGTACACAGGAGAGGGGGTTGATGGAGATGTACACAGGAGATGGGGGTTGATGGAGATGTACACAGGAGAGGGGGGGGTTGATGGGGATCTACACAGGAGAGGGGGGTTGATGGGGATCTACACAGGAGAGGGGGGGTCGATGGAGATGTACACAGGAGAGGGGGGGTCGATGGAGATGTACACAGGAGAGGGGGATTGATGGAGATGTACACAGGAGAGGGGGGATTGATGGAGATGTACACAGGAGAGGGGGTCGATGGAGATGTACACAGGAGAGGGGGTTGATGGAGATGTACACAGGAGAGGGGGGTGGATGGAGATGTACACAGGAGAGGGGATTGATGGAGATGTACACAGGAGAGGGGGTCGATGGAGATGTACACAGGAGAGGGGGGGTTGATGGGGATGTACACAGGAGAGGGGGTTGATGGGGATCTACACAGGAGAGGGGGGGTCGATGGAGATGTACACAGGAGAGGGGGGGTCGTTGGAGATGTACACAGGAGAGGGGTATTGATGGAGATGTACACAGGAGAGGGGGGATTGATGGAGATGTACACAGGAGAGGGGGGATTGATGGAGATGTACACAGGAGAGGGGGGATTGATGGAGATGTACACAGGAGAGGGGGTCGATGGAGATTGATGCAGGAGAGGGGGATTGATGGAGATGTACACAGGAGAGGGGGTTGATGGAGATGTACACAGGAGAGGGGGGATTGATGGAGATGTACACAGGAGAGGGGGGTTGATGGAGATGTACACAGGAGGGGGGATTGATGGGGATGTACACAGGAGGGGGGATTGATGGGGATGTACACAGGAGAAGGGGGGTTGATGAAGGTACACAGGAGAGGGGGTCGATGGAGATTGATGCAGGAGAGGGGGGTGGATGGAGATGTACACAGGAGAGGGGGGTTGATGGAGATGCACGCAGGAGAGGGGGTGTTGATGTACACAGGAGAAGGGGTTGATGGAGATGTACACAGGAGAGGGGGGATTGATGGAGATGTACACAGGAGAGGGGGTCGATGGAGATGTACACAGGAGAGGGGGGATTGATGGAGATGTACACAGGAGAGGGGGGATTGATGGAGATGTACACAGGAGAGGGGGGTTGATGGAGATGTACACAGGAGGGGGGATTGATGGAGATGTACACAGGAGAGGGGGGTTGATGGAGATGTACACAGGAGGGGGGATTGATGGGGATGTACACAGGAGGGGGGATTGATGGGGATGTACACAGGAGAAGGGGGGGTTGATGAAGGTACACAGGAGAGGGGGTCGATGGAGATTGATGCAGGAGAGGGGGGTGGATGGAGATGTACACAGGAGAGGGGGGTTGATGGAGATGTACGCAGGAGAGGGGGTGTTGATGTACACAGGAGAAGGGGTTGATGGAGATGTACACAGGAGAGGGGGGTTGATGGAGATTTACACGGTGGGGTTGATGGAGATGTACACAGGAGAGAGGAGTTGATGGAGATGTACACTGGATGGGGGGGGTTTGATGGAGATGTACACAGGAGATGGGGGTCGATGGAGATGTACACAGGAGAGTGGGTCGATGGAGATGTACACAGGAGAGTGGGTCGATGGAGATGTACACAGGAGATGGGGGTCGATGGAGATGTACACTGGATGGAGGGGGTTTGATGGAGATGTACACAGGAGAGTGGGTCGATGGAGATGTACACAGGATATGGGTGTTGATGGAGATTTACACGGGCGGTTGATGGAGATGTAAACAGCAGAGGGGATTGATGGAGATGTACACAGGAGAGGGGGTTGATGAAGGTACACAGGAGAGGGGGGTCGATGGAGATGTACACTGGATGGAGGGGGTTTGATGGAGATGTACACAGGAGAGGGGGTCGATGGAGATGTACACAGGAGAGGGGGTTGATGAAGGTACACAGGAGAGGGGGTCGATGGAGATGTACGCAGGAGAGGGGGGGTCGATGGAAATACACAGGAGAAGGGGTCGATGGAGATGTACACAGGATGGGGGGGTTGATGGAGATTTACACAGGGGGTTCATGGAGATGTACACAGGAGAGGGGGGTTGATGGAGATTGACGCAGGAGAGGGGGGTTGATGGAGATGCACGCAGGAGAGGGGGTGTTGATGTACACAGGAGAAGGGGTTGATGGAGATTGATGCAGGAGAGGGGGGTGGATGGAGATGTACACAGGAGAGGGGGGTTGATGGAGATGCACGCAGGAGAGGGGGTGTTGATGTACACAGGAGAAGGGGTTGATGGAGATCTACACAGGAGAGGGGGGTTGATGGAGATTTACACGGTGGGGTTGATGGAGATGTACACAGGAGAGAGGAGTTGATGGAGATGTACACTGGATGGGGGGGTTTGATGGAGATGTACACAGGAGATGGGGGTCGATGGAGATGTACACTGGATGGAGGGGGTTTGATGGAGATGTACACAGGAGAGGGGGTCGATGGAGATGTACGCAGGAGAGTGAGATTGATGGAGATGTGCACAGGAGAGGGGGTTGATGGAGATGTACACAGGAGAGGGGGTTGATGAAGGTACACAGGAGATGGGGGTCGATGGAGATGTACACAGGAGAGGGGGGGTTGATGGAGATGTACACAGGAGAGGGGGGGGGTTGATGGAGGTACACAGGAGAGGGGGTTGACGGAGATGTACACAGGAGAGGGGGGTTGATGGGGATGTACACAGGAGGGGGAGTTGATGGGGATCTACACAGGAGATGGGGGTCGATGGAGATGTACACAGGAGAGGGGGGGGTCGATGGAGATGTACACAGGAGAGTGGGGGGTTGATGGAGATGTACACAGGAGAGGGGGGTTGATGGGGATCTACACAGGAGAGGGGGGATTGATGGAGATGTACACAGGAGAGGGGGGTTGATGGGGATCTACACAGGAGAGGGGGGTTGATGGAGATGTACACAGGAGTGGGTCGATGGAGATGTACACAGGAGAGTGGGTCGATTGACATGTACACACGAGAGGGGGGTTGATTGAGATGTACACGGGAGAGGGGGTCGATGGAGATGTACACAGGAGAGGGGATTGATGAAGGTACACAGGAGAGGGGGTCGATGGAGATGTACGCAGGAGAGGGGGGGGTCGATGGAAATACACAGGAGAAGGGGTCGATGGAGATGTACACAGGATGGGGGGGTTGATGGAGATTTACACAGGGGGTTCATGGAGATGTACACAGGAGAGGGGGGTTGATGGAGATTGACGCAGGAGAGGGGGGTTGATGGAGATGCACGCAGGAGAGGGGGTGTTGATGTACACAGGAGAAGGGGTTGATGGAGATTGATGCAGGAGAGGGGGGTGGATGGAGATGTACACAGGAGAGGGGGGTTGATGGAGATGCACGCAGGAGAGGGGGTGTTGATGTACACAGGAGAAGGGGTTGATGGAGATCTACACAGGAGAGGGGGGTTGATGGAGATTTACACGGTGGGGGGGTTTGATGGAGATGTACACAGGAGAGAGGAGTTGATGGAGATGTACACTGGATGGGGGGGTTTGATGGAGATGTACACAGGAGATGGGGGGTCGATGGAGATGTACACTGGATGGAGGGGGTTTGATGGAGATGTACACAGGAGAGGGGGTCGATGGAGATGTACACAGGAGAGGGGGTTGATGAAGGTACACAGGAGAGGGGGTCGATGGAGATGTACGCAGGAGAGGGGGGGGTCGACGGAAATACACAGGAGAAGGGGTCGATGGAGATGTACACAGGATGGGGGGGTTGATGGAGATTTACACAGGGGGTTCATGGAGATGTACACAGGAGAGGGGGGGTTGATGGAGATGTACACAGGAGAGGGGGGTTGATGGAGATGTACACAGGAGAGGGGGGGTTGATGGAGATGTACACAGGAGAGGGGGGTTGATGGGGATCTACACAGGAGATGGGGGTTGATGGAGATGTACACAGGAGAGGGGGGGGTTGATGGAGATGTACACAGGAGAGGGGGGGTCGATGGAGATGTACACAGGAGAGGGGGGGGTTGATGGAGATGTACACAGGAGAGGGGGGTTGATGGGGATCTACACAGGAGAGGGGGGATTGATGGAGATGTACACAGGAGAGGGGATTGATTGGGATCTACACAGGAGATGGGGGTTGATGGAGATGTACACAGGAGAGGGGGGGTCGATGGAGATGTACACAGGAGAGGGGGGGGTTGATGGAGATGTACACAGGAGAGGGGGGTTGATGGGGATCTACACAGGAGAGGGGGGTTGATGGGGATCTACACAGGAGAGGGGGGGTCGATGGAGATGTACACAGGAGATGGGGGTTGATGGAGATGTACACAGGAGAGGGGGGTTGATGGAGATGTACACAGGAGAGGGGGTTGATGGAGATGTACACAGGAGATGGGGGTTGATGGAGATGTACACAGGAGATGGGGGTTGATGGAGATGTACACAGGAGAGGGGGGTTGATGGAGATGTACACAGGAGATGGGGGTTGATGGAGATGTACACAGGAGAGGGGGGTTGATGGAGATGTACACAGGAGAGGGGGTTGATGGAGATGTACACAGGAGAGGGGGGTTGATGGAGATGTACACAGGAGAGGGGGTTGATGGAGATGTACACAGGAGATGGGGGTTGATGGAGATGTACACAGGAGAGGGGGGGGTTGATGGGGATCTACACAGGAGAGGGGGGTTGATGGGGATCTACACAGGAGAGGGGGGGTCGATGGAGATGTACACAGGAGAGGGGGGGTCGATGGAGATGTACACAGGAGAGGGGGATTGATGGAGATGTACACAGGAGAGGGGGGATTGATGGAGATGTACACAGGAGAGGGGGTCGATGGAGATGTACACAGGAGAGGGGGTTGATGGAGATGTACACAGGAGAGGGGGGGTGGATGGAGATGTACACAGGAGAGGGGATTGATGGAGATGTACACAGGAGAGGGGGTCGATGGAGATGTACACAGGAGAGGGGGGGTTGATGGGGATGTACACAGGAGAGGGGGTTGATGGGGATCTACACAGGAGAGGGGGGGTCGATGGAGATGTACACAGGAGAGGGGGGGTCGTTGGAGATGTACACAGGAGAGGGGTATTGATGGAGATGTACACAGGAGAGGGGGGATTGATGGAGATGTACACAGGAGAGGGGGGATTGATGGAGATGTACACAGGAGAGGGGGGATTGATGGAGATGTACACAGGAGAGGGGGTCGATGGAGATTGATGCAGGAGAGGGGGATTGATGGAGATGTACACAGGAGAGGGGGTTGATGGAGATGTACACAGGAGAGGGGGGATTGATGGAGATGTACACAGGAGAGGGGGGTTGATGGAGATGT